>NC_081140.1:20845617-21220617 GCF_958295425.1 Solea solea | reverse complement strand
GGAGTGAATGCTGAGAAGCCCTTCCATTGTTCGCAGTGTGGCAGAGGTTTTTCATTCCAGCGCAGCCTCAATGCACATATGCTTCTCCACACAGGTGAGATAATGTAGCAGACAGACTTTACATCATATCACATTTGATAAAACTTTGATGAAACGCGTGTTGTGTGATGTGAACATTCAGCCGCCAGATGCAAAATTCATCACAATTCTACTCTCTATACTATTTTCCTCCACATTCAGGGGAAAGACCACACATTTGTGACATTTGTGGGAAGGGTTTCACTCTGAAGCAACTGCTGAGGAACCACCAGCGCCTCCACACTGAGGTCAGGCCGTTTCGGTGTGAACAGTGTGGAAAGAGCTTCTACCGAGCCCATGGCCTGAAAATACATCAGATGGTCCACACTGGAGAGCGGGCACACAACTGCCAGTACTGTAACAAAAGCTTCACAATACCAGGTAATCTGCAGCGCCACCTACGCATACACACAGGTGAAAAGCCATTCAAATGTGAGACATGCGGCAAAAGCTTTAACCAGGCTGACACTCTGAAGGGCCATCAGCGTATACACACCGGTGAGCGTCCCTTTAGCTGCGAGACCTGTGGCAAGTGCTTCATCCAGAAGAGTGCCTTGAAGATGCACCAGAAGACCTCACACTCAGGGGAGAATTCACTGGCCTGTGTAGCATGTGGAACTGGGGTGGCCTGTGTTGACTCACTAAGAAAACACCTCCAGTCACACGCAGCAACTATTCCATGCACATGTGTGATCTGTGGCCAACAGCTCTGCTCCATCACAGAACTGCGCTCACACCAGCAGCACCACACAGTGGACAGGCCTCACAGCTGCGGGCTGTGTGGGAAGAGTTTCAAGTCGTCAAGTTACCTGAAGATTCACCTGAAGACGCACAGTGGGGAGAGGCCATTTTCCTGCGACATCTGTGGCCGTATGTTTACACAGCACAGCAGCCTTAAATCACATCAGGTATGTTTACACTGACTGAATATTTGAGCACAGATACATCATAAACTACTTCCTGATTATGTGGTAACTGTTTTTGTTAGAGATAGGAAACGGACTAAAATTGACACCTTTTTACTTTATAATTTCCATCAACCAAGCTAATTTTTTTGACTTCACCTACTAAAATAATCCCAATTTTTGGACTAATAAATGACTATCCTATCTATCCTATCTCCTCCAAAGGTAGTCCACACGGGAGAGAAACCATTCAGCTGTGACACGTGTGGGAAATGTTTCAGCAACACGGGCAACCTGAACAGACACCAGCGTATCCACACGGGGGAGAAGCCGTTCAGCTGTGACATTTGTGGACGCAGCTTCAACCAGGGCAACAGCCTGAAGGCCCACCAGCAGATACACACCGGGGAGAAACAGTTCATGTGCGACAAGTGTGGGAAGAGTTTTGCCTACCTGAGGAACCTCAAGGACCACAAGTGTTTCTACGTCTAATGCAGAGAGCTGTGATCCCTGGTGGGAGAGCTGATGGCAGACATGTCCTTGTGACTGTGGAAAAATAAGTGGGTGACTGGAAAGAAATGACTTTGTAGAGAAAGTGGTAGGTATTCAGACAACACCCTGAATTTAAGAGCGAAAACTCCCCCGTTAATTAAACTGAATAACCACTAATAGCCTCATGCTTTCTGAAAGATTGTTTTTTCTAAAGAGTTTTTGGCCCAGTGAACATTGTGGCAAATGGATTAAATGTTAACAACACAGTTTCATTACTATTACTTCAATAATCTGGTTTACTGAGGTAATGTTCACAAAGTCTACTTTAGCCTCACTGATCCATTAAAATCTTAATTTCATTCCAGATTCATTGAGATTGTAATCCACTTTTTTAAGTTGTAAGACTGGTTATGGTTTTGTTTTTTTTCTCCTGCCATTTTTTGGGATTTTAAATCACTGAAATACAACTGTGACTTATTTGGGGGAAAAGGTGCCTTGTGTGAGAACTGATTCTCTGACTGAGAAGATACAGAAGTAAGTACTAAGTGTTATTTTGCAGCAAGGATGTTTCTTCTTTTCCTGTGAAAATGTGAAGTGTGTATTTACAAGCTTTGTGGCTGTGAGTGAAATGGATAAACACTGCAATTTTAATCTTGTGAGGTTTTCTTATTTATTGACATTTATAATGCATTGTAGGAAGGATGAGACATAAGAGTCTTTCCTTCAGACTAATAATATGGTATCAAAACCAAATGCTTAACTCAAATATCACAAAGCCATTTTTTTTTTGGACTGCACTGATTGCAACAAATAAGAACTTGTATGCAAAGCATATAAAAAGCAGCTGCAGTCTTTTGCAGTCCACCATTTTAGAAGTTAATGAACTTTTTACACACATTTATAACAAGAAACAATATTTTAGGTATGTCCAGGAGAGGCAGCAAGAGAGCAAGGCATTGCATTGCATTACATTATCAATCATTTTACACCTCTACAAAATCTGGCCACAAATTCACTAAGCCAGTTTTAACAGTATATGTGAACACATGCACAGTCTTAACATAATACACTCAACATAACTCAATTCATTGATTAATAATCTATATAGTCTAATCTGATTATCATAGTCTTTGAAAATCATCTATTGACACTAACACAAGGTACAGAGATTTAGGTGCATATACTGTACTTAAAAACCAAGAGCAGAGCAAAGAAAGGAAATATAGGTTGCAGAGAGTAGAACCACTTCAAAGGATGTTATGATTATCTGACGGCTATAAGGAACATGATAAGCAGACTAAGCATTTGTAGAGGAAACAAAGGTTTTGAGCTGCTCGCAACATTTGCAGTGCAATAATCTTGTAGCAATAAGGAAGGCTGTGCTGCTTGTGAAGAGTTTTTATCCTCAGTAAGGGGCGATGACGAGTAGAGGTAGCAGACAGGCTGATCTCCTAGCTTGTCTATGTGCAAGTTGACCCAGCAGCTGATGTAGAGAATACAAGCACAAGTGCAGTCCCACAAATTACCTGACAGCCAGACAACATTAAGCTTTCTCAGAGGCTCCAAAGCCCTGCTCTCCACTGCTCTAAGCTGGTTGGACTTTAAACTCAGCTTGTGCAGGTTTTTAAGTCCTTGGAAGACGTCAGACTGTAGGTGATGCAGCTTGTTTCCATCCAAGTTTAGTTCTGTTAGTTTTGAAAGCCTAGCAAACAGATGAGAGTGTAAAGTTGCCAGGTTGTTGTTCTTTAGTAGAAGCTTTCCGAGGTTGCGGAGGTGATGGAAGGTATTGAAGGGAATGTCCTGCAGCTGATTGACGTTCAACCGGAGCTCTTTAAGTCGGGTTAACCCTACAAAGTCATCCGGAGACAGCTCTGAGAGACAGTTTTTGGTCAGATCCAGTGTTGTAAGATTTGCTAAATTTTTGAGCAGGCTTGTAGGAAGTTTACTTATGTGGTTTCCATTTAGTTTTAACTCGTTTAAACTAGTAAGGTCTCTGAACTGGTCTGAGTGTAAATAGGAGAGATTGTTATGAGAGAGCCTCAGTGAATTAACTTTCACCAAACCATGGAAGACTGAGGGATGTAGAGAACTGATGTGGTTGTCATTGAGGTCTATCTCTACCAGTTGCATCATCCTGTGGAAAAGTCCATTGGGAAGGTGTGTCAGTATATTGTACTCCAAGTACAGGTTCTGTAGCGACTTGAGCTTGGTGAACAGATCAGGGTGGAGCTCCGCGATACGGTTGTACGACAGTTGTAGCTCTTTGAGTCTCGGGAGTGAATCAAATACACCATCTGGGAGGGCAGAGATCTGATTACTGTCTAGATGCAGCTGCTGAAGGTTGGACATGTTACTGAATATATCCTGAGGAAGAGATGTCAGTCTGTTCATGTATAAATCAAGAGATTCAAGGTTGATCAGGTCATTAAAGAATTTTGAGGGAAGAGAGTCTATGAGGTTAACGCTGAGGTCCAGCACTTGCAGCATAGTCAGACCTCTCAGTGACCCCTCAGACACTGTGGTCAGCTTGTTGTTTCTTAAGTCCAGATCAACCAGCAGTTTTAGAGAACCGAAGCAGTCCTCTGCAAGGTTGGTAATGCTATTTACCTTTAGATGCAGAGATTTGAGCATTTTTAGGTCACTCAGTGCCTCAGCTGGAATAGTTATCAGCAGGTTACCACTCAGGTCAAGCTGTTGGAGAACAGTCGCTCCTCTGAAACTGTTCTCATCCAACCTTCTGATTCTGTTACGTGACAGAACAAGTTTTTTTAATGCAGTGGCGTTCTCAAAAACCCCCCTCTCTATCTGTGTTATATTATTATGGCTGACGTGAAGGTCAGAAAGAGTGAGGGCTCCATCAAACACACCAACCTGTAACGTTTGAATGAGATTAAAGTTCAGAATCAGTTTCTTCAGATTAGTTAATCCATGGAGGAATCCGACTGGTAGATGTTCGAGCAGGTTCTCACTCAGGTCCAGTATGGTGAGAGCAGTGCACATTAGGAACTGACCAGAGTGTAGAGACTTCAGGCCATTGTCACGTAGAAAAAGCTTAGACAGCTTTGTCATGTTGGGCCAGACTGGATTGAGGGACAGGAAGACATTCAGCTGATTTCTAGTCAGGTCCAAAACCTGCAGGATATCAGAGTAAAGAATCAACTTGTGAATCATTTTTTGAGTTTACTGGTTTAGAAAGAGAAACCATAGAGAGGGGAGAAAAGTTGATTTGTAAATATGTTACATTTTCAGTATTTGTCAAGGACGTACATTTTTTTCAGAAAAAGATTAGTCTAAGAGTCACAAATGTGGTTTGTGCTCTGGTAGAAGTTAAACTTAATGCAATACTTGATGATTTTTTTTTTTTTCAGTTAGCGTAAAGAGAAATCCTAAAGTGACTAAAGCTTTGATATGGTATGGTTCTTTGTAGACAATTCACTTTTGAGAACACAGAAGATTTAACTTGAGACTTTCTTGCCTTCATAAGGTCATTTTTGTGTCACAGACAATGTAAAGTTTTCAGACCACAGTTAGTTCACACCTGCAGCTTCTCCAGTCCATGTTGGGGTATTTCCTGTATCTTGTTGTATGAGACGTACAGCACCTCTGTCCCCTCTGGCAGCTTTGGGATCAGGTACAGTCCTTTCTCCTGACATGCAATGGAGGTCAGGTTGTGCAGGCAATGACATTTTGGTGGGCAGAGGTTTGATGCCCAGGCCAAGAGGCTCAGGGAGGCCAAAGTTAAGGCTGCCAGCATGGCTGCTTAGAGCAGGAAACAAACCTAGAACACAGTTAAAAAGGAATAGTGCTGTGTTGTTCTATGTGTTTAAGACGGCCGCAAATCTGTAAGTGAAACTTGTTATTTTTTTAAGGTGACCTTTTGATTTTATAGAGCAACATGAATTAATTTGTTGAACCATCACAATTTGTTAATTTGTGAAGGTTCAGGTTATATTGGGCACATTTATTTTACATTTTTTGTATTATACAATGCAAACTTTTTACATCATAAAACATTTAAGTAGCCTCAACATTCAGACTTTTTGCAACCTCTATCCATTAAAATGTTTTCAGGAGTTATCATTGCTTTATCAAACCCTAATATTTGTTTTTTAATCAGAACTTACCACTGATGTGTGGGCTGTGAAGTTGCTCGGTGGTTTTGCTGAAAAGTGAGTTTCCACACTGGATGCTGCTGCAGAGGAAGGTAGGGTTTTTCTACCTTCCTCTGCAGCAGCATTAGACAGAGCAGCGGGTGCGCATTTGGTTAATGTGGTAACAGATTCATGTGTCTGTCAGAAGCATCACACAACTGCTGACTTTATCAGAGTTACTGTCACACCAAACACTGTTATCTGCTCACTGCACATTCATTGGTCATTGCCAAACAATGTCTTTATTCTAATAATCAAGATTTGGTGGCAGTTTGTACCTACTTTCCTAATGAGGGATGTTTCTTTAAATTATACAGCAGCCTGTAGAATAAGTCTAAAGATACAATATTGATACACCTGTCAACGATGCACCAACATTCACTTTTAAAGACCTTGAGAAGCAACAAAATATAAAGATAAAGACAGTTTTCTAATACAAAGGTTTCATGAATTATATTTGTGCCTGAGGACTGGAAAGTTACTGAAGGCTGATCCTCATGGATCAGCTTTATGCACATTTACAGTATAATCCATGACACTAAAATTCAACCAAGATGCTTTCTTATTACTACTACTGCACCAATAGATGGCAGTCTCCTCTACTTTTTGGATATCCCCATCATTTCAACTCTGTGATAGATAAAAACAGAAAGATTTTCATTTTTTCCTAGTTTCCTTTCACAAAAAAACAGCAAGGTTCTTGCACTCGTTACAGTCCATTTTCATGTCCAACTCACAGTTAATAAGTGAAAATGACGATTTCGAATTTTCTACATATTTTTTTTTTCTCGTTCTGTGGTGTGTGATTCCTTTCAACTGTGATTCTGTTGATGACGTCAGTGTGTGCATTTTTCAGCTGGTTGTGGGCTGCCTGACACCATGAATGTCTGCTGCATGGCTCACTGAAAACAGCCCCAGGGCCGAACAGTAGGTCAGGCTGGCTATGATCCTCTCCAGATTATAGCTCAGGGCATCGGCAGAGGAAGTGTGAGAGTCTGGCAAAGACAACACTCAGCACAAGTGGCTTCCTGTCCATTGTAAAAGGAAATGAGATTGTCTGTATTTTGGTTTTAATGTGAGAGCCAGGTTGTATACCAGTCACTTACCAGCCTCAGTAATTAATAGACTGTTGTATATTTATACTTATACACACAAACACCAGAATCATTTTGATAAGAGGATGTAACTACACTATGAAGTACAGTGGAATATGATTTAAATAAGCAATTTTCATTATGAAATGTGTCAAAATAGGAAATTGCTGCATATAAGTTGGTATTTTATACTAAAGACATATTGTATATGGTTGCCAGGGAAAATTGTGTGTTAGTGAAGGTGCTTGTATGCATAAAGTACATAAAATATGTGTTGTTAAGTGTTGTGGCTGGATCAGTCCCTGCTGATGTACTCTGAGCAGCACAAATCATTAGATGACACGCACACACACACACACACACAAAAGAGCAACAGAGGCCGACTCGCACCCCTCTCGTTCTTTTCCATAGACCATTAGATGTATTGACAATTCCACATCTAGTATTTTTTTCCTTTAATTGGTTTAGACACAGCTGACCGGGCAATGATGCTAATGCCGCTGGTGTTCTCTGTAACACAGTGTTCAGTACAGAATCAGCAGTCCATGGAAATATGGACTGCTGCTGTTCTTTCCAGCATTGATTATTTCTTAGCAGCAGCAGCAGAACTCTGCTGTCCTGGTAAATTCTTGTCTCTGCCTCTGTTCTTTGAGAGATGATGATGAAAGTGTATGTCTGCTGCTCATCCGCTTGATCCACTATAACTCCATTGTTCTACAAGGGATTCGGGTCACAGAAGGTCTCAATCATTACCAAAGAGCAGTAGTGTGAAGGAAGTATGAGGCCCTGGGTTCGGTCCAACAGGTCCAGATCAGTCCAGGTAAGATTTTTTTCTGATTGTTATGTTAAGTCGTGAGATGACATGTTCTCTCAAATTACAATGAAAGCTGGAATAAATACACCCTCAGTTGCCAATTCATTAGGTACCCCCATGAGTTGAAACTATTGCAATCCAGCCCAACTGTTGTGCTGTATTTATTCCTGCCTTGAAGAAACACATTTAGAAAGGTGTTGATGAAACTGGAATTTCTAAAAAGTTGTCCACCCCAATTAACTTTATATAGACCAAATGATGTAGCGTTTACTCTTCAAATTGACCCCTCTTAACCCTTTTTTGTCTTTGTAAATTGTCCTTGAGTGTCTTTAATATTGTGGATTTAATATTTTTTAATGTAACATATTCATATAGATCTGTATGTTATTATTAATAAAATTAACGGTTCCAATGATTGATTCTTTCTTTTTTAATGTCATGCACAAAAGTGCCCAAACCACATAAATTACAGTTGCAGGATTTCATTACAAATGTTACTAATAACTTTTTCAGCTCAGTTTTAAATAACATCTGCTAACTGCAAACTTTCTCTTCCTGGGTCTTTCCAAGCATCCAAATGTAAATAAATCACAGAAAGTATGTGTAACTAAAAACCACATTCTATGTGATGTCATGAAAATACAACAAATGGTAAGACAATACATGTCATTTTAGCAGACGTTTTTATCTTTTGCACACAGGGTACCAGTCTTAACCACTGAGCCACTACACCCCCATAGATGTTGTTTCATTTGGATTCGTTTGGATGGTTTTGTAAAAAAAAATAATAATATCAAGATTATTAGTTCAGAGACTAGTCAAAAAAAGGAGCAGACTGACTCTTGAGTATCATTGCAGTGATTAATTGTCACCAGAAGATGGCAGTCGTATATCCTCGTGGAGACACGCTACCGTTAAACCGCAGAGAAGAAGACGCGCGGGCGAGAGGGCGTGCGCGTGTACGTGTGCGCGGCTCGCTCTCGACGCAGCAGCAGTAGCCGGTTTCGTCGTCGTCCTGTTGACGTCCCTCTCCTCCCTCTTTCTCTTGTCACTGTTTTTCTCGAGGTGGATGTGGTGACGGGAGCTTCCGTTTTCTTTCGCCTCCTTCAACAGAAAACAGTACGGTCTTTCCGACCCGAGGGAAGTCTTCACGTTGACGCTGGCGGAATTTTCATTCAGTCAAACCGAATGAGAGGACTTACAGGAGGGCGGACTGAACCGAGGAAGAGTCGGGGACTGGCTTGGAGGCTGCACATCCGCCGCTTTCTTTAATGCTACAGTTGTTGTTGGCCGTCATTTGCTCTCCTAAGGCCCGGGGCATCTGTCTGCGTTCGGGGTGTTTTCTTAGATGGTACTTGGTTTCGTTTCCGGGACGGTTTCTCCTCCGGTTTGACCGTTGCCTCACGTAATTATTATATTAACGAGCGAACAGGAAAACACAGACTCCCCCTTTCTTCCCCTTTCTTCCCCAGCTCCACGGCTGTGTTTCCCTTTTATTATCCCTCTCCAGTGGTGGACGTGTTTTCTTAGCCCTTTCCACCAGAAGACGATGCAGCTCAGAGTAAACCGGTGACTTTTTTTTGTTAACTGTGTATCAGCTAGTGACCATAGACATGGTACGGTAGCGTCAGTGGGGGATCTGGTGGAAAGTGAAAAGCTTCAGTGGGGTCTCAGTCTGTGTTTTTTTCCCCTCCCGTGAGACTGGGTTGGTACCAACAAACCCAGACAGACATGAGGTGGTTATAGCCCAGCCGTTTGTTTGTAAGCATCAGTTTAAGCAGGGTCACTCTTTTAGTGATCCGTGCTGCCTTCACGGACAATGACAATGGGGGTTGTATGAGAAGCGAGGCTGGTTTTTTTCTGACACAGAGCCTGGTGT
The DNA here is from genome assembly GCF_958295425.1 of Solea solea. Classification (NCBI taxonomy): domain Eukaryota; kingdom Metazoa; phylum Chordata; class Actinopteri; order Pleuronectiformes; family Soleidae; genus Solea; species Solea solea. Next base: position 21,211,204 of record NC_081140.1, on the reverse strand, counting down.
GAGTGACAACCAGGCGGATCTGTGGGGTGTTTTTTTACCCAGCGTGAACACAAACCCACCGCCACACTTATTGTCTCCTTTTTTCCGTGGACGGCGGAGACCACTCAGGGAAGAACATGTCTTTACGCACGGCACTGCCTGGAAACGAGCGGAAACCGGACCATGTAAGTAGACAACAAAAACACAGGCACCTCCAGGGACAGGTTCCAATTCGGTTTTGTTGTACTTTTGAAGAAATGTTCCACCCCATATACATGTACACATACATTATATTTATGCACACATACAAATACCTCTGAGATTAGTCTGCCCCATGTGCAAAAGAGCAGCTGCAGTCAAGAAAGGCGACAGACTCGCTAATCTCCCCCAGCTCATTCAGGACGGGTTGGAATTGGACACGGACTGTATTCTAGGATGTAGATGGAGGTGAGGGTTGGGGAGGGCTGGGTACAGAGTCGTGTGTGTTTTATTGATTACACATACACGCAAGACGCTCAAATATAATCAGTTAATGACTTGCCTAATAAAATCTTTCCGGACTTGCACCTCCACCTCCTGCACCCGTCAGTGCGCATGTTACCCCCCCCCCCAATCAATAATTGATGCATCTGACGCAAGGCCACCCAACCCTATCCACACCCAGCTAGGCCTGCACCCATCCCTCTGCCAGTCCATATCTGCTGCATCACCTCACTTCCAGCTCTTCACTCCACCCGGTCTGACCTGTCCAATCTCTGTGACAGGCAGCAGTGCTGTGAAATCTGCTGTGTCAGGCTAGCCTCGTTTGTCCTGCTGAGGTTTTCCTATATGTGGCAGTGTCAGGGTTTTGGGGAGATTGGACTTTGAATTTAAGTTTTTTTGCTGGATTTTGCATGATTTTTTTTTACACTAATCTGCTTTTGTTTAGATATTGGTAAAGCTATGAGCCTCTCAAATAGTTATCCTAACCCTAGTCTAGCTGTATAAGGAATCCCCACCTTTGTCTCAAGGGCACCTAGCTTACACCAAGCCAGCAATCTGAAATATCACAGAGTCCTTCTAGATTTGAAGCTATAACAAAGAGCTACTTTCTTTGGCACCACCAGCCCACAGCTGACGACATACAAAGTACTTCCCTGAAAGGATATTTAAAGGGCATGTCATTTCACCAATTCTCATGTGGCTGCTGCTCAGATATTATGTAAATATCTCATGACCGTAGTGACTGTGGCCACTACTAGCAGCTAAATCTTGACTACAGTCACTACTGCTAGCTGGTTTCCTGGGCGTTCTCATTTAACTTTTTTACCACATCAGTTGTTGAATGTATTTCCCCAATTTGGGGATGCAAGGTTAAAGGCTGCTGACTGTTGTGGAAGATATGAATGGCACTTGTGGGAGAATGACATTGTAGTCATGGGACACTGGCACCCCTCTTTACCAACCTGTTATGTGTCTGGGTTGTTTTGACTGACACACACTGGATTGTTACAGTTAGGTGTTTATTGCCTGTTGAACTTGTCAGGACCCAGAGACACATTTGAAGATGGCAGAATCAATGAGGTATTTGGATATTTTTAAAATAATCCAGTTTGTAGTTGGTTTGGACAGTTTGTGGCCACACCCAAATATAGGACTTCAGAGAGTGACAAAGCTTTTTTAGATAGAGCATTTAATTAGATTAAAACACTGAGTCATAACAGCAGGAAACCTTCTTGAAAGTATTGAAGCCACATAATCTTCCTATTTCCTTTTCAATCACATAATCACTGGGAGAAATAACTTCAGGGGTGATTTCATTCTGAACAACAGTACAGCAACAGTACAATAATTGTACAGCAGTACAATTAACTAATGAGAGTGCCAGTTTCAGTAGGATAACTGAAATCCTGTAAGTCAACAATCATGTTAACACTTGTAGGAAACATAATGCTTTCTGCTCACCTTCTTTTTCCAAGTCATTACATCAAGATACCATTCCTGTGAGATCATATATTCCTGCCTTCACTGAATATAATATATGGGGGTTTATTATATGTGTATGTATATATAAATATATCTATGTATATGTAGTACATTAATTATCAAATCAACGTGTTTCCAAGCTTCTCCATATAACCCATCATCATCACCACCACATTCCCTCAATCAATTCATTCACTCCAAATGAGCAGTTTCTGGTTAGTTATTCAGTCTTGTCTCCATTTTTCAGTGAAAACAACTCCTTTTACTTCTTAGTCGTTCTGCTAAGTTAACTTGTCTCCAGGTTAAAGCCCCTTGGCAGGTGAGTAATGGCTTGTGTTCATGTTGTTCTGTACTTAGACCCTGTGTGTGGTTTTGTAGCAGAAGCCAGATGATCTGTGCAATTAAGAGGTGCAGACGATTTGCCTTTACTCTGAGACCTAATTAGCATTGTAATTTCAGCTGTCAGATTTCAGATTTTTTTCCTGGGACTGAATGTAAAATTTAATGCATGTTGGTTTTGTGGCTTACAGTTGAATATTCTTCCTTCGGGTTTGCGTAGATGATATTGCTTGAGGTATGTCAAAGGTCAGAAGAAGACAAAAGACAAAATTGGTGTTAATAGAAGTGGTTGATAGGAAACATGGCTTAATGGATGTTGGCCAATTTTGTTCTCCAGGATCTGCAGGTCAGTGTTTGCTACCCTCCAGCTCTGTCTCCCATCAGCCTCTTAACATCCAGCTTAGTGTCATGTCTATTTTGTCCTGTCATTTCTCAGATAAACCATAGTTGCTTTTAGCACATTTTGTCCTGTTACTTTAAGTCCTGTAATTTTACTTTACACATCCTATGTTGACTTTTGACATTTAGCTGCTCCTCAGATCTTTTGTCATCACATGCACTCACTCACAGACAACTTTACCATACCTGCTAAACCTGCATCTGCAAGTGTTTGTGTTTAGCTCTTGTATTTTAGTTCTAGTATAGACCACAGATAGGAGACCCCAGTTTAAGTTAGAGCTAGCATTGAGGTGGTGAAGGTCCTCACAAGTACAGTTAACATGCACTGTATGTTTGTTCTGTGCTGTGGGAATAGACACTATTTTGCTTGGGGCTAATTATGAGGTTTTCATCTGTGCTTGAGAGAGGGAAGTGAAAGTCATATAGTAGGTGTGGGTAAGTGCTTGTGTGTACATGTACAGCTGTGTGTACTAATATAAAGGGCAACATATCTCCCATTGTGCCATTGGAGGGCAGAGCAAGGCTTTTGTGTGACATGGACAAGCAAGACTCAAAAGCTTGCTGTCCTGACATGTTGCCCTGAAGTTGACGGCATTCCTTTTCCCTAGTTACACATCAGATACACTCACAGACAGCTCTTTTAGTCCTTGGGTCTGCATGGGGCCAACTGAACCGTGCACAACTGGTATGAAATCAGATGGGCCCATGTTAGGTGACCTGTACAATAGCTCACATACATATTGTACAGTCAAGCAGCTCAAACCAACTGAATATGTATTTTTATTTATGAGCATTTGTTTCCTTGTGATTGGAGAAGTAGGGCCAGATACACGGACATTTTCAGAACACAGCTCCCATCAAAGCTGACCATGAGTAAGGCATGTCTGACGATGATCGATATCAGGGCGGTAGGGGCAAACCATGGTTGCTGTGAAAGTATGCAAGTGAATATAAATCAGGGCATTGTTGGGGGAAAAAAAGATTAACAGATTTAGCTGAGTTTTCAGTAAATGAGTTGCTCAACAGCATGACATTGGCAGAGTGTTTAAGTGAGTGCATTTTGTCGGATTTGCTAACACCCCCGTCTGCATTGTTTTTTCAGGCATCCCACTTGTTAAATCTGTGTGGCATCTTCTTACTTGGAGAATGTGAAATCTGAGTTACTTAAGGATGATAAAATGAATTATTGCTATTATCATTATATGTTAACTAGTTCTGTATTTACTCCAAATTAAAGCTGATTTTCCCCAATGCCTTACTTGTTCACCAGATGACATTTTCTGGAGATCAGGCTATCATGTGAAGAATGAGAATTCACAGACCCATTGTTAATTGCTGAACACAGACCCCCACACCCCCCCTGCAGATTAAATTTATTATCTCAAAGACACATACTTAATACAGTGATCTAGCCGACAAACATAAAGGACACTAAGATAACAGTCCAAACACACAGTCCTCCAGTTGTGTTCATTGTGTAATGGTGCTCTTCTGATGTCTCACTCTCAGGTGTCAACTTACTGTCCCTGTCTTTTCTCGGGTCTGAGCTACACAGTTCTGCATCTGTAGTCTGTCGGCTACATATTGTGTTTGCAATTACACACACCTTTTTCTATTGCCTTTGCTTTGATTGGATGATGGGGACACAATCATATGGTATCTACATGTGTCATTAGGGTTTTTGTTCACTGTTGTAGATGAAACTGGTTTCCTTACACTGCACTTTATGTTTAATTCTTGGCTTTCTGAAACAAAGACAGTATCAACTAGTGATCTGTCTCTCACTCTCTGTGTATGTGTGTGTGTGTGAAGGGGGAATGTTCTTGTTAACCACAGGGAATATCACATCAGAAAAAGTGGTCACAGTTTTTGTCCATTAGCTGCTGCAGACTGGAGCTCAGCAACAAGACATACACAAATCATGTGATGTTATTGTAAATACTATAATTTTCAGTTTAAATTTTCCTTTAGGGGAGACATTTCTCACAGTTTTGCTCATTAAAATGGGTAATGATAGCGATAATAGTACATGTCACGACTTTCTCTGACAGTGTGGCCTAATAGTTTCAAGTCTTCTTCAGCAATAATTCCTCTGTATATTATTTAAATTAAAGTAACAAAGGGACATCTTTAGACTAGACTTGAACTTTAACCAAGTAGATCATGTATTTTTTCAATTAAAAATACTTGTTAATATTGAAAGGTAAATATAGAAGGCTCTTTTTGAAGTAGGTTTTTTTAGGGTGAGACTGAAGTGACACAGTTGGCAGAAACAAAGGCTGTGCATTGGGGAAATGATACAGAAGGAACATATAGTCTGCAGTGAAGTGAATGAGAGGATTTAAGTCAAGGCTTTTGGATACAGAGATGGTGTCTAGGAAGATAAGTTAAAGAAAAAAGAAATGTGAGAATTTGAAGAACACATTGGTTTAAAGCAACCCACTGGTTAAAGTTTAGATAGAATACATAAATGAGGTAAACTATAAAATGAATACGCATTCTGTAAATAGACATGTTACAGACACACTTGTACAGAGTTTCTCTGCAGTGAGGCAACATTTTGGACATTGATTTTTACCTTCAAATAAGATTTATTAGATATAATGACTACACTTTGAGCCTATGTATGCAACCTGTGAATGTCTGGCTTTATTAGACTACATTGTAGTTATGTTTCTCAACTAAATTATCATTAAGGCATAGGTTGTTGTGATCATTTTTGTAAATGTTTTACAACTAAGAAAGTGTTTTTATGTTTGCATGTTAAACATGTTGTAACAGAGTTTGGGGAAGGAGGGGAATCAGTCTGTAGCAAATGCCAAGGAGTGACTCAGTGCTTTATTCCACTGTTGCTGATGCAAACAGCATAAATCTGCCCTATCCTCAGACAGGTCTGAAGATCACAGCCCAGTGGTGAATTATATGCTGAGTAATGTAGCAGGTCTCCAGAGTCGAACAGAGAGAGTGTGTGTGTGTATGTGTGTGTCCGTGTGTGTGTTTATACACAGCTGAGACTAAGGAATCCAGTAACACTTTACATACTGAAGCCAGATAATATCAGACTGGAGGAGGGAGGCTTCTTTTCAACCACGATGCTGGGTGGTTGTCCCCTTCAGCTTCATGTCCTCAGGCTCATATTCTTAGTAATATTTAAATATTGTCCATCACCGTAGTCAAAAATCTGCTTAAAGCTGAGTTTAAAAACAGGTTTCAACAATCACTTCCAAAGCTTTATTCATGGGCTTCAGTTCTGATTGGTATTGGTGGATTTGTAAGACTAAAGATGAATATAGGGCACAATATTAGTTAAAGCCAAAATGTTTATCCTCCACATAAGGGTCACGGAGGTGCTGTGCCAATATCAGCTGACATAGTCGAGGTACACCCTGGACAGTTTGCCAGATAAAATATCATTTTAGATTAATTCTCTAATCTATACACATCTTATTCTACAGACTGAAGAGGACATCTTTGTTTCTATATATTATTATTATTATATTTTATATATGGAATATATATATATATATATATATATTTATATACAAATATCACACAGTAGTAATTTTTAAATATGTTTTTGAATGAAAATTAGAATAATGATGTAAAAATTAGCATTCCCATTGATATTGTGAGTCATATCGCTCGCAATTCCTGTCAAAAATAATAGATATTTATTCAAAATCGTCTAGCCCTAGTTTGCAGCCAATCTTACTTTTTACTACTTGGGACAGCACTGTCATTTTTATATCATTATTCAAAAAAACAGAACAATCAATTGAAAGAGGGACCAAAGTTAAAGGGATATAATTGTAACCCCTGTAACATTATTACTGAGCTCCCTGGAGCTGTTATTGTTTTTTTTCATGCTCTAACTCATTTTGTTTGTGGTGTATTCATGATGGCACCATTCATACACAGAGAAAAAACAGCACAGGGCAGATCAACCCCTTGCAATGGTGTTATTACTTTTTTCAGTGGGTTTACCTGGGTTCAGAAATCCTGAGAAAATGCTCATTTAGTTTAAAAGTAGCTTGAAGGGTTACTTATTTAACAACAGGAATAATTGGTGTAAAAACAGCTGCATAAAAAGCAATGTTGTTAGTAGTTACTTTTTAAATTGGGATGTTGAACAGCATTCAGAAACATCCACATCATGTTTACTGTCTGTAAGTTGAAGTTTCCAGCTTCTTAAATTATTTAATAGGCTGTAAAAAAATCGTTCAACAGGCTGAGGATAGAAACCTCCGTCAGTAAAACTCATGGAAAATAACTGAGCTTGACCCTGGCATTTGCCATGTATTTATATAAACCGGAGGTTTGTGTGTTTTAGAGTCAGTATGCTTTGCAGAGAAGCCCAAGAAATTGAGTTATGTTTATGTATCATTGCTGCTGGTACTGTATTTGGCACATAAGAGTGAAGGTTGAGCTTCCAGTAAGAACACAATTCTGCATGCCCTGGGGAAATATATCAATAAACAAGAGCCTCTGTGGCCTTTCAGCAAAACTGGTCTGACTCACATTCTAATGGTTATTGGTAGGAATTTGAATCACTGAAAAGCTAAAGCTGGTGTTATTTTATTTAAAAGGGAAAACAATCTTTATAAAAATAGATGACTACATACAATTACAAAAGAAGACATGTAGCTCATGCTAATTTCCATCCTTAAAAGAAATTGAACAAAAGGAATCCAGCACCAGGTCTAAATGTCATTGCCCTCTCCCTTCTGTCCAATACAGCTGAAATTAAACAAAGAAATCCAATTCTATTAGTAACTGCACACTGTTAATTAACTACAACTTACATTTTATTTCAATGTGACTCATCTGTTTAATGCACTCTTCCAGCTAGCAACTCTCCCCTTGCTTTGTGCTTCTTAACAAGAAAAAGAATAAAGGTAACATATATCCCTCAGCAACTCCACAGAATCAGACAATCTGTCTGCCACGGTTTCTGACATGTTTTTCTGGCAGCTCCCTGTTCGTCATGGGACCTTACAGGAAACGTGTGGAGTGTTGCAGAGCAACATGTGACACCACAGCTGTCATCGTATTGACATTTCTGTCAGCAGGACAGGAAGTGACGTGGGTTATGTTCATGCAACGTCCTGCTGCTTTTGTCACATTCTCCTGCAATGTAAGGGTGTGATTCAATTTATTTCTCTTGTGTGGTTTCCAAAATCACATATCTCAAATGTGTATTGGCTGTATTCAATATATGCAGGATTGTGGTGAGTAGCTGGATGGAGGAGGATGTCAAAAGAAAAGTCTCTATTTAGCTGTGGATACTGTGGTTCCACTGTAAACCAATAAACTAGCAATATGCCAACCCAAAGGAGTTTTGATTATTCATAAAAAAAAGCACTTTTGGGTATTACAGATGTGTGTAGAACTCTATATAGTAACATATTAATATGTAGTGTAGTCAAATAAGCCACCAGGTTAACCCATTTGTTTGTTTTCAGGAGTGTTATCTCTATGTTGTGATCTGTGATGTCATGGAGACAATGTGTGTCTGCTGGTGTGGTTAGGACCAGTAACAAACTAGACTGAGGCCACAAGGCCGAGAGCCACACAGCAGCAAGAGAGGAAGAGGAAACTGGGCACACATAGTGGGTCTGTATGTGTGTGTGTTAGCAGAAGTTGGGGATGGCTCACAGTTACACCATTCCTCTGCTGGGGACCAACATCAAACATCAAACATCCTGCCTAGAGTACATTCAGGCTGTCGGGGACTGACACGTCCTTCCGGGTGTGAGCCATTGTTTGGAAACATGTTTGTGTTCGTCACAGCATGAGTCTTGACGTAGCAGTCATCTGCCCTCCTTTTGCCGCGCCTCTGGCTTCATTTAACTCATTAATAACAGAGAGAGGAAGACGATCATATTTGTATTTTCCGAGAGCCATTGGCAATGAGCACATACAAAGTTAATAAAGAGTTTAATAACAAAGGAAGCAATAATATCCACATTAGTGAGACTAAAAAAATTGGAATTGTGTTAGTTTAGATAAGGCTCATATTCAGAGTAGAGCGTCTGGAGTCTCCATTCATCCATTTGTGTGCATTTTATTCAGCTCTACACCCACACAGACCAGCACAGATGAAAGATAACTGCTGTACTGTACAAAAGCTGATGGAATGCCAGAGATGTAAACTTGCATGTCACCATAGTGCCCCCCCCATATTTTAGCTGACACTTATTTACTTATCTTAAGGAGGATGTAAGCATTAACAGTTATTCCATGATTTCCCTGTGATATCACTAAATTAATATTAAGTATTTTAAAGATGCAGATAAACCAGCGTTATATACCTGTTTGCAAATTACATAGTAAGAGTGCAAACCCAATCCCCCTTCCTTGCACACACACAAGCAGGCACTTAACCATCCACCAGCCTTCCATCTATCATCTATACCAAATGTCACCCTACATGTGTAATGGTGGGGAGGGGTCTTCCAACCCCACACTTTTCACCAAAATGCCTTGACCTCCCCCAATCTTCCAGCAAAAGCCCTCCTCACATTTTGGCCAACCCCATATACACACACACACACACACACACACACACTTGCATGGGCCTCCTCTTGAATTAAACTGCGTGGTAATCAGAAGGAGTGCACAAATCGATGGACTGCGCTCCTTGAAAGGAGAATGAGGGGGATTATAACGTGATGGGGGATGAAGGAAGACAGCATGAAGCTTAAATTTATGTGAGGTTGCTGAAAAAAACGATAGTGGCATGAGACAAAAGAGAGGACAGGTCTGGGAATAGAGAGGAGAAAAGGGAGCGAAGGGAGACAAATTAATTTGTCTGGGGGATGGTAGATGAGCTGGGGAATAAATGGGGGGAAGGGTGAGGACATGGTGAAAATTGGTGAGGAGATAAATTGGACACGCAACATCTATCTTTCTTTTCTGATGTGACCATATTCCTTCCAGGGCCTCTGTAAAATCTTCAATGCTTCCCCCTAAAACCTTTGAAAGAGGTTAGTTTTTCAGGTTTTATTTTGGTGTGATTTTGGTGGAGCCAGTGGTTAAAATCCTCAAAAACATTGTCTCCCTGACATTTTGCTTCGCTTTCTACTTGGAATGAGGAATGGGAAAGTTTGAGGGACACAGTTTAGTAGAACCAAGTTAATTTTGGCACTGATGCTCAGAGGATTTTAGGAAGGTGCGGGGTGCCAATCAGATTTCTTTCTTGTGTATAAATAAAGGTATAAAAGGCAGGCGAAGATGCAGTAACAGGCATTGTTACTGTGTCTTAGCAGATGTGAAGTTGTAACAACAGATGCTCTCTTGTTTCATTTTCATGACTTTTTGCAGTATGTTTAGTTGCAGGAAGAAGTCTGGGTTTGTCTTAAGGAATTGATTATAGACTCCCCTAACCCGACTTTGTGCAGGTGGTTAAAGAATTTAGTATAGCAGGGATTTGTGGCATAGTTGTAAAACAAATAAGCGATTATCTTATGAAATAGTTATAGATAGATATCTTTGGCTCATCACATGATATTTGTCATTACATGGACTGTTTAAGCATTTAATTAAATGTGCAGTTTCTCACAGACCACTGTGAGTTATTTCTCTTTTCTCTCCCTTTTACCCTGTTGCAGTTTCTTTCCTATTACATGTTTTGCTTATACATCTGTTTTAAAATCAAATAATCTATATGGAGCATTGTACAAAGAGCTGCAACACTGTTGCTCAAATCCTGTTTGTTTACTTACTGGTTTATTGGGTTGAAGCAAGAAGAGGCTGGATAAATGGAAAGATAAATCTGTCTCACTGTCATACATCTGTGGTTTTTGTGTGTTTATTCTTTCCCATCATTGACCTATTGGCCTTTTCTGAATTGTATGACTGGACAGGTTTCAGGTGATATCTTTCTTTGTGCTTACATTCTTATCTTAGTTCTATTAGAAAATGCTAGTTCATCTCAGGTTACACTAAATACTGGTGTACAGGTCTGTGTTGTGATTTTGCGTCATACAAATAAAATTTGATTGATTTTGATTTGCTAGAAACACAAGTCTGTCAACCTGATCAAGATGACATCTCTCCAACAAAGCAGCAGCAGCAGCTTGCTCTCTGCAGGCACAAGCGTCTCCTTCGTCGGTCCTTGTGTCATTTTGTTTATGGATGAAAGGATAAAACTAGTTTGTGTCTGTTGGATATTTCTGTTTCTGCCTGGTGCTCAGTGAAGATGAAGGGATTAGATTTTGACATTTATGCTGTGAGACATCAGATCACTTGATCTAAAGGTTCAGGTCAGGTCAGACTCACCCAGACTCAATGAACACTCTTTATCAATAAATCCTTTTAGTCACTATCCTTCAATTAATATTAAATATATTATAATATTTTGCTCAATATAGTATGAAATCTGAATTTAAATACAGATCCATTAATTAACCAGATTATATAATCATTTCATTTTTGTGAAATTGATTTCAGCAGTCTTACATGCCCTATTCCAACTTGATAGTGGGATAATATCCTCTCTACCTGAATAAATCATATATTATTCAAATATTATGCTAATTCTCATGCTTTCCCATGCACAAAGACTACATCTTTTCACGGTTTAGGCGCTTGGCTTTAGAGTAAATTATTTAGAAGTGTCGTTGGGTTATTACAGATTCCTTGACTCCTTGGAGACATTTTTACTATTTCTTATGTCTAACCAGTCTGATATATTTACTGTAATTTACGATAAGAGAAAAGAACACATCCGCACTTGCAAAGCATGAAATAAATGTGAATACATTTGTTTGAAGACCAGCTACAAAACTGAGTTTTTATTGACTATGACAGGCACAGTGTTAAGTAAAACTGACCAGTCATCTTTCTCTCTTCACAGCATGCCTCCCTGTCGGCCAGCCGCTCAGAGAAGGGTACTGGCTGGTCCAGCCGCTCACTTGGTGCCCGATGTCGTAACTCCATTGCCTTGTGTTCAGATGAGCAGCCACACATTGGAAACTACAGACTGCTCAAAACTATTGGCAAGGGCAACTTCGCCAAGGTCAAACTGGCACGTCACATACTGACTGGCATAGAGGTGAGTTCCAAGAAGCTTGAAAGGTGAAGATGGTTACCTGCAAAAGTTGCTCAAGACTGCACTCGGTCAAAATATCAATAAAATTGTGTGTGTTGGAATGAGGCCAAAGGATAATGAGGTGATGAGTCAAAGCAGACCCTAGCTTTTCAAATTCCAGGTTTGGGATGTAGAATATAATTCTGTATCAACCCACTTGTGGACTTCTGTTTGCTTTTACAGTCAGCCAGTACTGTCTCGTTTCACAGCCTTGACACCTTGAAGAGACATTGTCTGGGTGTAATTCCTTTGCGTTTTAAAACATTATAGTCTCTCATAAAACCATGACCTACATTATCCAAGCTCATAACTCCATCAGGCTCAGTAAAAGGTTGATGGTTCTGCTGCTGGCTCGATCATGTGAGAGCTGTTGGTTCCACCCACATGAAGCAGAAAACAGTAAAATACTTCTGGTTTAAAGTGGTAGTGTGATGCAGTAAAACACAGTCATTACTACGTGGTAGTTTAATTACCACTTTCTTCCTATTTAACTTTTGATTAATACTAGTTCAAAAACTAATTTCATTTTAAGCATGGTAAAGTAGTAGAAACTGAACTTGCACAGCACTTGCTACTCTGTCATTATACAGTGTAGACATTGAAGTACTGATATGATACATTTTGCATTTTGTTGGTTTTCATAGACAACATGAATATGTTTGATTTTACATTGTTGGATGGATAATATAAGACATCTAAGGATATCATGTCAGGCCATTAAGAAAAGAATTATGGAGCAATAAACACAATTACAAAAATAACCACAAAATGTTAACATTTGTACAATAAAATTAATCCCTTCTAATACCACAGGGACAAATCTTGATGAATTAAAAACTATCTATATGTGAGGAATCAATAGTTTTTTGTAAGATTGTTATTGATCTATTGGTCACTTACTTATTAACGTTTCTCATCAGGTTGCAATAAAGATCATCGATAAAACCCAACTGAACCCAACAAGCCTACAGAAGGTGAGTGATGTGTTTTTGTATGTGTTTTCATTGTGTGTAGTAGACATGTACCACCCACTCTTTTCACCTTTAATTATAAAACCAACAAAATAGGTGCTCTATTTTTTTTTCACTTCTTATCTAATTAAACCCTTAACTGCATGATCAGCCTGAGTGTGTTTGTCTGCATCTGTGTTGCATCTGGAGCAGTCACTGAGCACAATAACATCTTTACATGCATGGTGCAGTCTGAACTTTGACTTTATGGTTGTTGATCTGGAAGTGGTTACTGGCTGCGGGATAAAAATGGGGAAACTGCATCACTGCAGAGGGAATTCAGTAGTAGGCTGAAGATGTCAGACTTTATCCCACTGCTGTTTGATAAAAGACGTTCTTTGTCTAGTTTTAGGAAATCATTGAGTTCTGATCCTGTTCAGTATAATATAACCACTAATACATTGGCTATTTTAATTTTGCTCTTTGGCTGTGCAACTTGTGGAACTTTTGTTTTGCTGGTTCTTGCAGCACTGAAATAAACACTTAAGCTTAATTAAGTGCTGAGAATGGACTCTTCAACTCCACCATATTATTAAGCTCCACAAGCATCTGTTTATGCTGTCTTGAGCAGTAAAGTGTGATCAGTACTGTCCAGGGTCTTAGCCGATGTTTATTTTGTTTTTAATTAATCTGTTTGTTTTTGTCTGTGAATAGGTCAGAAAATTGTCCCACAGATTTCCAGTTAACAGTGTCATAAAACTTAGAAGAAGAGAAAATAATCACATGTGAATAAGTTGATGTCTGCAAATATTTAGCATGTTGTCATTAATATGTATTTGTTGACTGTCTAAATCTCTACACCTGGACTTTCGATAGAGCTTATTGATAAGTACTAACAGTATCCTGTTAGCCAACCAGTCCAGGCTGGGATTTGAATGTACTGATATCACAGACTATTAACATTTATCAGCTTTTGCCATCAGCATAAACAATGCAGCATAGAACTACACTGTACAGCCACAGCTGTAAATTATTGACTTAATAATATTTATTATAATACTAAAGCGGACTCCTGTTCGATTGTTTGTATCATGACACTGGGCTCAACTTGCCAGCCAGCCATTGTTTTCATTCAACCCAAACCCATAACATTCATTTACTGTCTGCCACTTTATCCTCCACGTGAGGCTCGCAGGGGCTGCTGGATCCAATCCCAGCTGACGTAGCGCCAGTCCATTGCAGGGCCAACATACAGGGATGACAACCATTCACTCTCACACTCTGTGTCCAATTAACCTCTGCATGTTTTTGGACTGTGTGAGGGAACCGGAGTACCCAAAGTAAACTCATGTGCAAACTTCATGCAGAAAGGCCTTCAGTCAGCTGTTTTGCTGCAAGGCGACAGTGTTAGCCACTACTCCACCGTATGGACCTAAACCCAAAACAAACCAAGTGAAAAAAAAGAGACACAGTTGGTTTGGCTCTTTTTTTGGAAACAAATCACTCACCCATTTTTCATGAGAGCCTTGCACTTCTTATGGCACAAAATACACAGTGGATGTTTGATCAGTTTCTTTGTCTATGGCTACATTTAGGCTGAAGTGACTCATCAGATGTTTTCGGTTAATGTGACTCAAATCTGATTTTTCAGGGCTGTGAGGACACAAAAATTTTCAATCAGATCTGTGTCACTTCACTATGTGGTCCATGATCAGATACACTGCCTGGCCAAAAAAAAAAAGTCGCCACCTGGATTTATCTGAGCAAATAGGTAAGGGGTTGCTGCAGTTGGTCAGGTTTAGGTTCAGCGACATTATGTGCCCAAAGAATGAGGTCATCTGATTACCTGAATATAATGAATGACCAGATTATTCCATCAATGCATTTTTTTCTTCCCTGATGACATGGGCATATTCCAAGATGACAATGCCAGGATTCATCAGGCTCAAATTGTGAAAGAGTGGTTCAGGGAGCATGAGACATCATTTTCACACATGGATTGGCCACCACAGAATCCAGACCTTAACCCCATTGAGAATCTTTGGGATGTGCTGGAGAAGGCTTTGCTCAGTGGCCCTACTCTCCCATCATCAATACAAGATCTTGGTGAAAAATGAATGCAACACTGGACGGAAATAAATCTTGCGACATTGCAGTAGCTTATGGAAACAATGCCACAGTGAATGAGTGCCATAATCAAAGCTAGAGGCAGTCCAACGATGTGGCGACTTTTTTTTTGGCCAGGCAGTGTATATTTCCATTATTTTACCACACAACTGTCACAAATATCAGACATTCATATCCTGTCCCTGTTTCAAAGTATTATAGCACCTCAGCATTTCATTTCCCTGATTCCTTCCATTTAAAAAAACAACCAAAGCTTTATATTTGCAGGACTGATAGGTGCACGCTTCATACTGAAGAGTTGTGGTATTTAGTTGAATACAAATGAGTGTTTGAAGCATTTAAACATATGTTTTATGATTTTTAAAGACAAAACCTACATAGAACATGGTAGAAGGTGTGCAGACACTTTAAATTAGGTGCAGGGGTATCAACTACAGAGCTGTAAGAAATGCACTAGATCACTGCTCAAGATTCCGGTGTGAACTCAACGATTCCATCAGCTTTTTAAAACCATTCTATTATAAACTTAAAACTTTATTTTCAGGAAGGTAGATGTGTACAAACATTGAATGTGTTCATATTTAACAGGCTGTGTATCATTTTACAGACTTTTAACGGGATATAATATCTCACATTTATGAAGAACCAGAGCCACTAAAAACAATCTGAGTTCAAGTCAACTTCATTCAGCAAAGTAAACATTGTGTCATTTCTGTTATCACCACCTGATAAACTAGTGATTCTGTGTAACAGAGGTGAAACTGAGGTGATGGATGGTTGTGTGTGTCATTGTGTGATTTGTGGGAAACGACACTGGTTACACTGAACAGCATCTCTTTTTTCTCAGAGCATCATTTGCTTATATCTCTTGTATCTCTAGAAAAGACCTTGAACGAGTGTGTGTGTATGTGTTTGTGTCTCACATGCATGTATCCTATCTCTCTCTCCACACATTTCACATCCACCACTATAACATAATAACTTCAAATCATGAACAAAAATCACACCATTGTTTTTATGGAAGTCAAGCTGAACTGGTCTTCATTCTAAATTGTGAAAGTTCATTATGTCTTCTGTTAAGAGGGTAAAACTTGCTATTGTCTAAAAAACAAACCAAAAAACTGGTCTTCGTTCTGTTACTTTATTCACATTTACAAAAAAACATTTAACATAAAAAAAGATTACCTACGCAAAACAGTTTTCCAAAGCAGAGCTACAGCTCCTTTAAACAGTTTGGACATTGCTTTTAGGACAAGAGTATATTGTATAGACAGAAAAGTAAGTCCGTCGTATCATACTTTCTACTCTTTTTTTTTTTCATCAGTCGGCAGCAAATAGGAGTAAGCAGGGTCTTGTTGTGCACTCTCTTCCCCGTGGTGTGTGTTGTTGGGTATCCTACCAGACTATACGGGGCCCCATCAAAGCCTGGTGTTACTCTGAGAAAAGGATTTTGTAGGCAGCCATCCAGTGTGTGTGCATGTGTGTAGGACAGTGTTTGGGCCACCATCTAATGCTATGAAGTGTGTCTTTTCCCCTCACCCAGGCCTCTCAGCCTGAAGCTGAATTCCAGACAGGCACACAAAAGGGTCGGCCAAGTTGGGGTGAAGTGGGGGGTGTGATGGGGGTCTTGGCACAGGAGCAGAGACCCTGAGAAGGACAAGATAGATACCAGAACAGAAGAGAACTGTGTGTGTTTGAGTGGAATCAGGCAGATAACCTTAAAACCTTGTCTAATGCCATTATCTGCATTGCTATTGTCCTTGTGGGTGTCTGTGCATAATCATATTATTCTATGAATTGTTGTGAATGAGCCCATATGTAAAGGGAATAATAAAACGATAAATGGACAAGAGGGTGAACAGAATGAGAGCAGAAGTTTTTTTCCCACAAAATCAAAAAAAGCAAATTAGGAAGGACAATGCCCTATCTCAGTCTGTCTCTATCCCTCCCTTGCTGTTTCTAGTTTAACCTGCACTTTATGTATGCACACAAGTCTTCATATTTAATCAAGCTGAGTCAGGCTTTTTATGATCTAGATTAAACTGCTAGCAAATGAGACCAGAAATTAAATTCAAGCCTCATTCATGTTTCAGTTAATTGCATGGACAGGCTCCAGTTACTGCTGTACATGAAGCCAATGGAGGGTCTGGAAAATTTGTTCATGTTTTAGTAGTCGTTCTATTAGCATAACATAGAGGGGCAGTGCTCCCAGCAACAGGCAACAAAAGGAGATTTGGGGTCAAAAGTCTGTTTGAATGTTCCCCAGCGACAAGTAAAGGATTGGAGGCAAAGCCTTGAGTAATGATACTCATTAGAGTCTCTCACTGACAGTTAGGTTCATTGCTGTTTGCCTTTAACTCTGCCAAAGAGAAGCATCAGCATGAGCTGAAGTGGATCGTGCTGTACGGTGGAGGTTTTTCCTCTGATCTTTGTCCAAATACACACATGAAAGGTCTCTCACTGATGTAGGTGATTAAGTGAATGCTTGCTGATATGTTTGCCTGGCAAGATTTTGTGATGAGGTATTTATAAGGTATGTGATTTCATTGTGCAAATTATTTTTTATATATATAATAAATCAAATAATGTAGAGATCTAAAGTCAAAAGTCTTAGTGGGTCCGCATCACCTGCATTGGCACTATGGAACTTTGAGTCTTGGGTCAGCTCAATGAAGACACAGAAAGAGCTACAGAGTTCTACTTTTAGGCATAAGTCACAGTGCTGCACTATAACCCTTACAGTTCTCACCTTGAAACAGCCTAGAAAAGCCAACTTTTATCAGTATAACACATATTGATCTCTTGTTTTTATGTTGACTGTGATTAAGCAGAGCACGGTGCCTGTTAAGGTCACATGGACTTCTAAGTAGAACAACACAGGAAAACAATTTTGCAGTGAATACTTTTTATGGATTTACTGAAGAAGGATAAATTGGTTCATCTAAACCACTGTCGGCATGTACTAAGATCTAGACTGCCCCATTCATAGAGTACACATGAACAGAGGGTGATTCACAAGAGGTACTCTGACGTGAGAGTAGAGAGAGGCCTGTGTATTCATTCATCCCTCTCATGTTCCTGTTCTTTGTCTTTCTCTCTTTACCTTTTTTGTCTTTTGAATTTCTCTGGTCTTGTGATTGGCTGCAGCTGATAAGTGGAAGTGTGATTCATGTAGTGTTGAGTACTGTAGTATGCAAGACTGTGTTGCGCAGTGGTGATGTGAAGTGGCTAGGATTTTAAATATGTGAGCTAGCATTACCATTTTCTCATTTCTCAGTCTCAACATCTTTGTCGTCTTCATGCTATTTTTCCTTTTGTGTCTGTTTATGTACGCAGAGTGTGTGAGTGAGGATATGGTCTGGATAGACAGGTCAAAGGTCGAGAGACTGGCAGGCCAGACATATGAATCAAACCCACACACCAGTGTGGGAGAAAACAAAACATGACAATTGGTGAAGTCTTTGTGTAAATCCATGTTAAAAAAAAGAGTCAGTCAGAGTAGTTCCCTCCTACAGAGATAAACCTTCCTAGAAACACTCATATTTTGATTCATGCTGACTGAAAGTTGAGTATAGAAGCATTTTCTAAACCTGAGAAATCCTGTGCCTGTATGTCTGTCTGTCTTTCTGGGTGTGTCTGTCTGTCTGTCTGGTTATGTGTGTGTCTGTATACAGCTCCTGCCATGTACTTGGTGTTCCATGTCTTCCCCCTTCCCTCTGGGGTGCAGGAGATTAAGGCCCTGGGATTAATACCTGGGTTGGCATGGCAATGTGACATGGGGCCATTGCCATGTAAGAGAAATAAGAAGTAATTTGAGAGCAAATGAACACAAGTCAAGCGATTTAAGTTTTTCTGTTCACATAGAGGACATTTAGATATAGATCTGAACACCACAACCACAATGTTCAATCAGTTCTACAATCAGCTGATTGGACTGTTGATCAATACCAGTGACTCGACAGTTTCCTGGCCAGCTGCTGAGTTTTCTGGTTCTTGAATGTCTCTTTTTTGCAGCTTTTAAATTCAACCCACTATTTATTTTTGTGTAATGTTGGGCCAGTGACCTGCAGTGGACAATATCTTGATTTGATCAATTAGTGGGCCACATATGCAGAAGCATCGAAAAAGTGGGTAAGAACAGTGAATGAGTACGAAAGAGACAGAATAGGGGAGAGAAAGAAAGAGGTGAAAGGGCGTCAGCTGATGCACTGAGCAATTCAATATCTGCTTGATTTGATGTGACTTCCTGTTTTTAAAGCAATGAGTAGGAAAAGTAAAATAAAGGAATAAAAACTAATATTATTTCCTTTGGCACTTGTGTGTGAATGCCTCTCCAATATTGATCTTGATTATATAAATCCATATTAGGTTTTTTTTTAAATTTACAATGTACTGCTGCTGTGTCTCTTTGATAAACATTAATACAAATCAGCTTATGAGTTATTTTTTGTCCAATCAAGTTGCCCTTTTCAAGTAATTAATTCAACAGCCCATGGTGTCTGAAGTCTTTGTTTTGTTTTGTTTTATCACAGAACCTGAATTCATATGACATAACATCTAAATTAATTAATTGATCTTAAGTGAAGTCAGACTTGACAGTACTTATAGAGCACATTTAAAAGAACCTAAATTTGACTTATAAAGAGGGTGAAATATGGGATTATTTTAACTGAAGATTGCAAACCCATTAACAAAAAACATCTCACATAATTATACATCAGTTCTTCCATGTTTGGTTTATTATTAGACCATTTGCTGACTAATGCAGTCAGCACGAAACTTGTTAGTGTCTGTATACTGTGGTTGAATTGATGTGTGTCTTTGTCTGTGTCTGTGTGGGAGGATGGGTGCTTGCGTAGGTGAACTACAATTGTGTTTTAACTCAGGGTCAGTTGCATACCAGGAATCTGTTTGTTATGACATTTATGAAAACACGCACCCAGTCGGACATACACCGCCTTGGGCAACTTTTTGAGTTATGTCATTGTGGAAATGTTGTTACTTAACTGTAAGAAAGCTACTTCCTTGACACATGTGGTACACTCATCCGCTGTTAGGACTGAAATGCAGTAAATATGAATCATAATGCAGAATCTGTAGCCCTCTGTGAATGAAAATGAAAATAAATTATTGTGGGAAAGTGGCATATTCCTTATAAAAAACAACATTGGATCACATTTTTGTGTGCGGTGTATACTTAAGAAGGCTGTCAAATATGGACATAACTTCTACTCACCATAAATATTATCTACATATCTACATGACCATACATGATATCAGTAAATGATGAGTAGAGACGTGACGTTCCAGACATTCCGCTAGGCTTGTTTGGGTACATAGTTTAGAGGATATATAGATTGCTCTGACTGCAGATCAGATGTGCTGGCTTGTGAACCTTGTGACATCATGAGCACATGATTGTTGATGAATTACTTTCACTGTCATATTATTCAAAAGTGACATGTGACTTCCTTCTGTCATGCAGTGCCAGCAGGAAACCTCATGAGGCAGACACTTGTGGTAATGCTAATGTTTTCACAGCCAAATCTAAATTATAATCAAATGTCTGTGTCTAAATTATATAATTAACCAGAATATTACTGGTTTATTACTTGAGATACAGAGGAATTTAAACATTTCACTGTACTGTACAAATATGTAAATGTTATCATAAAACTGTTTTTACACAGTGACTGAACTCTGGAGGCTTTCTAGAGATTGTGCAGAGGAACTGTGTGTGAACGCAGATGTGCACACTGCGCAGAAGTTGCTTCAGAGATTCTCCCCTCTAATGTTAATATCAAAGTGATCTCATGTGAGAATGTAGCAGTTGATATTGTGGAGGATCCACTTTGAGTGAATGGTTGAAAGCATGCTCAAGCCAGCCACCACCCCCTCACCTGGATCCTCCAGAGATCCACCTGCTGTAAACGCATCTCACCCTGACAATGTCCTGCTGTTTTCGTCACATGTGAACTTCAAACTCCAAAGACCGACTAGACCCAAATCTCCAGGCCTCATAGATAGATACGGGAGGAGTGTGTTTCCAAGGAAGCTGAATGTCGGCAACAAGAATGAAGGCATCAGTGCATTCCTTCTTTTGTATTTGCTGTCTTTTCGCTGGTTGTCCTTTTGCTCTTTTTTTGTCATCCTTGACTTGTAAATAATTTATTCCAAAGGGAAGTGAAAATTGCTTCACTGGTTCACACAGCAAAACATGACCTCAACACTGACAGTTAAAAATACCCAATACTTATTACATGTCTTTTACCCTGTTTACCCTCACTTTTTCATATCTCTTCTTTGCCCTTCTTCTTACCAGTTAGTTAGCTAGTTAGTTTATCTAACTTTCTATTTCTGTTTAATGTTCCTGCTGACACAGACTCATGCACTTTTACTTTTTTCAGTAAGAACCAAACCATAACAACTAATGAAGGGTAAAAATAAGGATTGTAATTTGTTTAACACTTTATGGAGGCTGTATGCAAAGAAGTGGCAAAACCACAATCTTTAAAACATTTACATATATCTATTTGGAATCCATATTCAAATGACATTCTCTGGTTTTCACACATATCTGTGTGTGTGTGTGTGTGTGTGTGTGTGTGTGTGTGTGCGTGTGTGCGTGTGTGCGCGTGTGCGTGCGTGTGTGTGTGTGTGTGTTTATGTGACATAGATGAAGGGTAATGTGTCCATATACCAGCTGTGCACTGTATGAATTAATTGAAAAACAGTTAATTTGATGAATGAATGAGACACAGAAAAGATGAAGTACAAAGAATCTCTACTTAAGCATAGTTTTGTTTTGTTTTTTAAATGAGACCATTGTATTGAATTGTTACAGAAGCATAATTCTGCCACACCAGAAAAAAAAAAATTAATCCCTATTACATAATAATGTGAAAACGTTCATGTTTTAATAAGATATGACATAAAACTCTTTTTCTGGTGTGGCAGCAATACGCTTCTGTTTACTATATCAATATTTACTTGTCAACATGAATTGTTTGCCACCATACAGTAGCTGTACAGTAGTGTGTGTCTTGTTGTTTTCCAACCATTGTCAAGTTAACACTTAGTTTAATTAAGCCTATCAGTGCTACACAACTCTCTCTGTGTTTCTCAGTATAGTGGTGTTTAGAGTACTTTAGTACAGTTAGCATATACTTATTTTTATTTAGTAGTTAGCAATTCTGTGAAATGTACTGTGTAGACCCATGTGTCATTTTAAGATGGCTTGATAGCAGTCTGACCTGACGCCTTATTCTTTTTTTCAGTTGTTTCGAGAGGTACGCATCATGAAAACGCTCAAGCACCCCAACATAGGTTAGTTTCACCCGGAACAATCACTTTGTGTGTGTGTGTGTGTATCTGCGGGCATCCATGCTAATATCTCTTTCTCTGCATGTTACAGTGCGGCTGTTTGAGGTGATTGAGACGGAGAAGACTCTGTACCTGATTATGGAGTATGCCAGTGGAGGTCAGCAACATTCACATTACCCTCACCAGTATTGCATACATAAGACTTAAATAGTAGTGAAACCTCATCCATCCATCCTTTATGTCTGCCTTTCTATTCAAACAGCTCTTTGACATTACTCAGCTGTTTCCCATGAACTCTTAACCATTTTCACTCCTCCTTTAATCTCTTCCTCTATGCTGCTCTCTGTATGTTGTGCAGCCTCTTTTTTCCAATACCTAATAAGGAGGCTGCAGCTCACCAGCTGATATGCTGCTCTGAGCAGCTCAACCTCAACCTGTTTTACCTTTTAAGACATCAAACATTTGGCTGGTGGGCACATACACATAACAGTATTTATGTTATGTTACCTATTAAAAAATGTTAATAGGTGCAATACATCTTAATAATAGATTTCAGGTGATTTAAAGAACTTGTAGATTTAGAGTTTTTTTTGTGATGGATAAATATTAGTCATAGAAACACATTAAAGGAATATTGATGTAGTATTGTGATTACCATGGTAATGGATGAAACCTCAAAGCATGTGTCAGCCCAGATTGAAACACACATGAATGCATACAGATGGAAGAATAATGTTCGGAAGGTATGAAGCATTGGATTAAGAAGAAATTTCCATGTTATACTGTTTTTGTTGTTGTTGTTGTTTTTTTTTTTAAAGGCGAAGTGTTTGACTACCTCGTGGCTCGTGGCAGAATGAAGGAGAAAGAGGCCAGATCTAAGTTCAGACAGGTAAAAGCCCACACCTGTCCATATGCCCATCCATCTATCTGACTATATGAGTGCTCAGCAAAGAATTTTATTTGGTCAGATGAAATTAAATTTGTAAGAAAACCAACACAGACATGCACTCAATTTCCACCGTGGTTAAAACCAAATTAAAACAATAAATGTGTGATCACACAACAAGAAATTAATATTGTCCGTTTTTATTTGTAACGTTGTCTATTTGTAAATATATGAGTGTAGGTTCAACATCAATTTCTCTCTTCTAATGTTTTTTTTTTTTTTTAAGATTGTGTCAGCGGTTTACTACTGTCATCAGAGGAAGATTGTTCACAGAGACTTGAAGGTGATTATACAGTTTTATTATAGAATTAATAAAAAATTGTCCATATAAACTTTCTTTTTAGTCATTAAGTTTTCACATTTTAAGGAATAAGATAATGGACATCAATTCTGCCACCATACCATGAACTGTAATGAAGTTTCACCAGCTACGTTCAGTTTAAATCCTCCTTTGCATTTTATGTGTTTTCTTATTGATGTCTCTTGCAGGCGGAAAACTTGCTACTAGATGCAGACTCCAACATTAAAATAGCTGACTTTGGCTTTAGTAACGAGTTCACTGCAGGCAGTAAACTTGACACCTTCTGCGGTTCCCCGCCCTACGCTGCCCCAGAACTCTTTCAGGGTAAGAAGTATGATGGTCCAGAGGTGGACATCTGGAGCCTGGGTGTCATCCTGTACACGTTGGTCAGTGGGTCATTGCCCTTTGACGGACAGAACCTAAAGGTGGGTGACATAATGTTTTAGTGTAAGGTCATGTGAGGTTACTGAAAGGGTTAGGAAGAAAGAAATAAACCTGATTATTATCTATGCATTCTCTCCTTCTATTAAACACTATTAGTTCAGTGAATATATATATGTACAGTATATAGTGCTGTCAGCGTTAACACGTTAATTTTGGCGATTCATTTAATTAATTTAAAGCATTAAAAAAAATGAACACTAAGTTAACATTGGTTGTGTACTTCCGGTGGCGACATGGTCATGTGTGCAGGCAAACCAAACCATCCTGGTTACAGGACAGTCTACGGCGCAACGATGGATAAGGACGGACTTTTAGGCGGAATGTTTAATTTTAAAAAGCTAACACAAGTGTGTGTGTGTGTGTGTGTGTGTGTGTGTGTGCATGCGTGTGTGCGTGCGCATGCGCTGTTTCTCTCTCCCTCTGTCTCTCTGTGAGTTTTCTCTCTTGCCCTCTCTGACTTGTGTGCATTTGTGCACTCTCTTTCAGTGTTTGTGGTATTTCTGTGTGTCTCTCTCCCTGTGTCTGTCTCTCTCTCTCTCTCTCTCTCTCTGTGTCTCTCTCCCTGTGTGTGTGTGTGTGTGGGTCTCTCTCTCGCTCTCGCTCACTCTCTCTCTCTCTCTCTCTGTGTGTCTCTCTCTCCCTGTGTGTCTCTCTCTCCCTGTGTGTCTCTCTCCCCCTCCCTCTCTCTTTCACCGCTCCGAACAGAGACCATCGTGTCTGATCTTTAATCCATCACCCACCACTTCAATCTGTGTCAGTTGTTCTTTTCTTTTGATTTGTGTACTGCTTTTTTCTTTTGTATTTCCCTGTTTCTCCGTAAAGATTTACTAACATATTTAAAACATCAAGATGCCTTTTTTTGTGCCAAATTTATACTTCGCAGGAGAGAAACGGTGTTTTAATTTTAAAGAAAGCCTTTAAATTTAAATATACTTTTTGTGTTGACTCTACATCATCGTTCCATGATTGTATATAAATAAATATCTGTTATAAGCTTCAGGTTTATTTTGTTTATATATATTATTTTCTTATTGTTGAAAAAAAGTCATGGTAATGTAAAATCATATATCCATCCATCCATCCATTTTCCACCGCTTTATCCTCCACATGAGGGTCATGTCGTGCCAATCTCAGCTGACATAGGGTGATAGGCGGAGTCACACCCACACACATATCATATGATTTAAATAATATTGCCAAGGCCTGATCTTTCATTTATTTAGAGTCCCTCTAGTTGAAACTCAGTGTATCAATGTGTGTTGGGTTCAGGAGCTGCGGGAGCGTGTTTTGAGGGGAAAATATCGGGTGCCTTTCTACATGTCTACGGACTGTGAGGGAATTATTCGCCGCTTCCTGGTTCTCAATCCTGCCAAGCGCTGCTCACTGGAGGTGAGCATGAAACTTCACAAAAAACGCAAACATGTACTGATTTGTTACATGCAGTAGAGTAATAGTATAAAAGTACACAAACCGTGAACAACTGAATCTAGAAATCCACTTGCATTACCTCTACCCAAAGACAAACATATTTTTTTCTTTACTGTATTTGTCAAGGCTTCTCTCTTTTTTTTCACCAGCAAATTATGAAAGATAAGTGGATAAATAACGGCTATGATGGCGATGACCTGAAGCCCCACTCGGAGCCTGCAGAGGACATGAATGATTCCAGTCGCATTGGTAAGAAATGCAAACCTTCTTGCGATCATTTTTAATCATCGATAATATTGAGTGAAATGAGTTTCCAAAGCTGTTCCATTTTCTTATCTGATTTTATGATTTTTTTTTGCTCCAGATGTGATGGTTGGAATGGGCTTCACCAGAGAAGAGGTCAGAGATTCTCTGGTCAATCAGAAATACAATGAGGTCACTGCCACATACCTGCTGCTGGGGCGCAAGAGTGAGGTGAATAAAGCAACTTTCTTTTAGGTGGTTTGTTTTTTGACTCTTTGTAATCAGGTGAATTATGCAAATGACATGTCATGGTTACATACTCAATGGTGTTATTTTGGTCAGATAAGCTTAGTACTTAAATCAGTCTTTCCAGGATTTTTTGGGCTGATTGTTGTGACCAAAAATGCCTGATTTGGTGGCAGTTTTTTCAAAAAGGTGCTGTGCATGTTGTGGTGTATTTAAGCAAAGAATTTCCAAAGAAAGTTGAGTTTTTTTTTTCCTACAATATAAAATCAATGTGAACTCCCTGGCTTTGATGATTGTCCTGCAGCTCAATGTGTCTGAAAAGAGGAGAGAGGAGCAGTTGAAGGCAACATTGTATTGTCCAATGTTGTGACCCACTTTTTGTCCCGACCCACCATTTGAGAAAGGCTGATCAATGATGACTGATGAAACAGCCTCTGTCATGATGACTTGCAGAAAACTGGTCAAAGTTGCGGGAAAGTTGTGGTGATTGGGCTAATTGGTTTAATATGCAAATTCCTGGAGGGACTTTTCTTGGAAGGAAAGTTATGACTATATGAAGAGATATTGAAGAGTTCATTGTCAGGGATTCTTATTAATTTACAGCTGAAAAAGGAGGAGAATATATTAGCTGCCTTCGACTGGTTGTGATATGTTGATTTGTCATTTGTTTTTTGTCATATCAAATTTAAAGCAGATACTTAGTCTATTCTTCACTCCTTCATAAATAAAGTACATAGGTGAGGATTTATGAGTTCTGCCCTGTATTTTTACTGCCTGGCTGCTACTTTTATCTACAAATGTGAATGTATGATTTGATAAACTAATCCATTTATATTTTATGTTTTTATTTGTTTTATCTGTATGTCTGGATCTCAGCCTGATGGCAGTGAATCTAGGACTGGCAGCAGTCTGAGTCTAGCTCGAGTCCGGCCCAGCACCATCACCAATGGTACCAGCAAACACTCCACTTCCTCTTCCTCTTCCGCTGCACCATCCTCCTCCACTGGTCATAAGGCACAGCGCAGCGCCTCGACATACCATCGCCAGAGACGACATTCTGACTTCTGTAAGGCAAATTTCAGATATCAATGACACAGTGAGAATTAGTGTGTTTTGTCACAGTGTTAGATCAATTCTGAAATCTTGAAAGGGTGACAGAAAGCCATGTTCCTTCCTTCTCAGGTGGTCCAGCTGTTCCAGGGACAACGTACCCCAAACGGAGTCCTAGTGGTGTAGGTGAAGGTGCAGGGCTCAAAGAAGAGCGATTGTCAATCCGCAAGCCAAGCACCAATACTGTTGGGTCCCGTAGCATCCCAACCCCCTCTAGCCCCATGGTTAGCTCCGCTCATAACCCAAATAAGGCAGAGATACCAGACCGCCGCAAAGAAGTTAACTCAACCACAGTAAGTGTAACTATTCTGTACATTTAATCCCCTATCAATTCAATGTACAGATGGCACACACCCTCACAGTGCTCCTAATCCCATTTCCTCAGATTACAGCACACTGAGGCCACACTGACACAGATAGTATGGAGCCTGCAAATGTTACCATCCAAAGATAAGAGAAGAGCTAAATATAAAACAAATGTTATATGAGATGAATAACTGATAACTGATTCTTCCAGTAGTTGTGCAGTAACATTAGTGTCAGAGTTGATGGAAGTTATAGAGTTAAAAACCCAAAGTCAGATTAACCTGAAATTAACTCTTTAAATGTTCTGTGCATTAGAACTTGTGATTGTTTGAGGTCTAACAGGGAAGCCAGGAACGTTTTTGTTTTCAGTTTGTGTCAAATTAATTTCTTTCATGAATTAAAAACTGTCTGATGGTCTGATTAACCTATAGAGTGTACGTTATAGTGTAAACATCAATCATTCACCACATGAAGATTGTCAAATATTCAGGACATAATTTATTCATTAGCACAATTCTTTCTCCAGAATAACATTCCTGCTAATGCCATGACTCGAAGAAACACGTACGTCTGTACAGACCGATCCGGCACTGATAGACATCCACTGCTGCAAAATGGCAAAGAAAACAGGTGAGCATATGTGTCTGTTAATTGTCTTACTGTATGTATGATGACAAAAATCCCCACTCAAAGCTGTTGTGGGACATCTTTCACAGTTTTGGCCGATGTGATGGTGATTCTTATTATGAGCCACAGCTTTGAGGGCACAATTTTCCTCACAGCTCTGTACGTGTGCTGAATTTCTCAATCAACTCACACTAAATCCAATATGGAGAACATGCACAATCCAAATAGAAAGGCTGCTATTGAGCCATAATATAAACACCACAGTGCAAACCCATTTCTTCTCTTATTCATAGTATATAGTTTGTATTAATAAGTTCATAATGAGGTGTTGATTTATAAAGACTGGTTCCACCTGCTTCTCTTTTGTTGCACAGAGAGTGACTCAGACATTTTATCTCCTCAGACAGGATAAAGGGTTTAAACTGTGCAGGAGTGGGTTTATGTTTGTATGAGCGTGGTTGTTCTTGTACCCAGTAGCAACTATCTGTTGTTATGACACAGGGTTGTCATGGTCAGAGCATTACGAGCATTAATTACCTGATTATCTGTGTTACTATGGTTAACCATATGATGATCATATGAAATATACAGGTTCTCTTGCAAACTTATTTAACTACATTGATCCATGCTATGGAAATACTGTAATCTCAGGAGTTCTTTGTACGAGCAAAAAGTCAACATCATTAGTTTATCTCAACCTTTCTTCACTTTTTTCACATTTGGAACCAATCCAATCTCTTTTCTCTTCGTCCTATCTCTCCACATTTTCCCCACTGTTCTCTTCATCTGCCCCTCAGTTCTCTTTTCCTCCCTCTCTGACTTTTGCCTAAAATGTTTGGAAGGTTTGGGGGGTTAGGAGTTGCACAACAGCAGGAAGCTAGTTTACACTGACATTAAATGATTTTGCTCCACGACGGCTGTGCTGCAACCCATCTAACCCATCTAATGGTTCTGCCCCACTCGAACCCTGTGTGTGGGTGTTATCTGGAGCATTATGAAAATCAGCCTGAGGCCACCAGCCATAAAGTCAGGGATGGAGGTGTGTGTCTGTATGCATGCATGCAGAGGAATGACAACGTAAGTGCTGGAGGAACAGATCACATCTGGATGAGAAGTTGGAGGGCATGCAGAAAGATGGGAAGAGATCAGTGTGGAGAAAGAGAGAGCATTTCGCCTCAGTTTGTCAAAGATTAGAAAGAAAAGACTGGTGATCGTGATGTGAGGAGCAACTATTGCACTTTCACTCTGTGGTTCACTGTGGTTATTAATTGTCTTACTCTTCTTTGTAATCTTAAAATCAAATGGCACAATTCTTTACACACATACATTCTACATTAGCCATGTGGTAAATATACTTTTTCCTTTTATTATTTAAGGGGCATATTAAAGTTGCATTATTTATTAGAAAAGCACTGTCTTCAAACCTATTAAATCTGAACTCCGTTGAACTCAGAAGCAGAAGAAGTGTGTATTGATGTACACCCACCTTCTGCAACTAAAGTGTAACACAAACTGGAACAGTCTAAAATGTAAAGTTACTCCACCCAGCACATTTTTATTCTGTGATTTCTGCTGAGTTCTTGCATTGTCTGATCAAAATTATTTTGACAGTAACTGACCAACTCTCCTTTGTTTTTCTCCTCCTTCCCTTTAGTACCTTATCCCACCGCCTTCCCCCTGCCTCACCCTCCACCCACAGCATTGCTGGTGCCACTGGGGCCTCCTCTTCATCCTCCACACCCACGTCCCGCCTCTCCAGGGGATCCACAATAAGAAGCACTTTCCATGGAGGGCAAATTAGGGACCGCCGGCCTCCCTCCCATGCTCCTCCAGCTTCCCCCACACCATCCCACGATGCCAGTCCACTGTCCCATGCCAGGACCCGAGCCACAAGCAACCTGCTGAGCAAAATCACCTCTAAGTTGACTCGCAGGTAAGGGGAGAAGCTGGGAGAATAGTAGGCAATGATAGAATGGAACGTTTCTATATCGCCTCAGCTGATAGATTTTCATAAAAGGAAATACGTTTTGCTTTTCGTATTGAGGTGAATAATGAAGAGGATGGAAGATAACTGATAAAAATTGAGAAACAACAGATGATAAAGTTATACTTGTGGGTTTGTGGCTCATTCAGAAATGTGCAAGTGTGTTCAAGGGTTGTTTGTGTTCTTGTACATTTTTGTCAAGTTATAGCCGGCCTTTAACTGGACAATGTAGCTCCTTTGCTTATATAAGTCTGTTCACAAAGATCATTAAGCAAACAGTGCTGCTTCTCACCTTCTCTTCCTTAACAATACTAACACACCAACCTTCTCTAATAATAAAGCTTTCCAGAAACCATCAGACTCTGTCCTTCTGAATCTCAGACCTGGGTCTAATTATGTTTAGACATTATTCTTTGTTGTCATATTTGCCAGCAGCTATAGGGTTTATGTCCATTGCACTACCTCCTTCTGACAACTTGTGCCATTAGAAATCAGTCTGCACTGAGGTGCTGGATATCTTGCATTGTAGAACTTGGAGCCCCATGTATGGAGGCCTTAGGACTCTGTGTGGGAAGTGAATCTGTTTCTTTCCTCCAGCAATCTGCTAAGGTGCAAACTTGGCTTCTAAAAAGAATGGGAGGTGTCACGCTGATTGGTTTAATAAATGTTACGCCCAAAACAAACCCATGATTAATTAAGAGACTAAGTACGAATCTTTTGAAACATGTGTCTGGCACAGCTGCCCCCCTTTTCCAACAAGCAAAAGTGTATTGGACCATGTCCCAAAAGCATTTGTGCCGTGTGCTTTAGACCACAAACTTATATCATTGAAATAGAGCCCTGAGTGGTCCTTTGGCAATGGAAACCAGAAGCTTCAGTGGGTGGTGATGGCTGGCTGCTGACCGCTTATTTCCAAAGCTGTGTCAATTTCTGTCCTGTCTCAATAAAACAATCACATCTGTGCAGTTGAACTTTTGTGAAGTTTTAATCCACATGTGTAACCTGTACTACTTTGTTTCTGTCATGAAGACTCAATTGTATAATTTGGTGAAAACTAATAAAAACCTGTTTGACCCAGGTCTGCTGGTCAGGAGACCTAAAGCCTGTCTTTCACAGTTAGTTCTTCTTGGCTGCTTATTGTTGCTTTACCTCTTTGTTTGTTTGTTTGATTGTTTGATTCAATAACAAGTTTTGCTTTTCCTTGCCAGTTGTGCCAATTTTTGTCCCTTTTCCGGAACTACAGTACACTGTTTGATTTAATTTTATCTGCCTCCTCTACCTTTGCTTCTTCTTGACCCTTATCTGTTATGTTTACCGCTTCACTTGCTTTTTTAAATTTGTTTTCATTGTCTCTGACTCTCTGCTGTTATTTTACCATTCCTCTCATCCTCTCTTCATCTCCTTCTCTTCTTCCTCTTTGCTCCTATAGGGTCAATCTTGACCCTACTAAACGTCAGAGCTCAAACAAGTCCATGTCGGGCTGCACCCTCCCACAGGGGACAAAAACAGTTAGTAAGTCTTCCTTTCCCATGTTTTCTGGCTGCGTCTGTCTGTCTGTCTGTCTGTCTGTCTGTCTGTCTGTCTGCCTGCCTGCCTGCCTGCCTGCTTGTCAGTGCACCGTTATCCCCTCTACTCCTCACTCACTGTCTGTTAAACGTTGGAGTTTGGTGATACAAACATTTATCTAAGGTGAAGCTTCTCTACAGGCAGACATTAAAATCACTGGTTGAGTTAAATACAGCCCGCAGATATCTTGCTCCAGGAAAACTGCAACTGTACTGAAACCACCGTGAATTGGAAAACCTTTATTTCGCCACACTTTCCACATAAAATGTGTTTTCCAGTAGTTTATCTTAAAAAAGCAAAAAAAATTTCCATCTAGAAGAGACTCAAGCTCAAAGATTGTTAATATTGTTTATTAATAGGAGAGGGGAAAAGATCCATCACAGTATGTATAATTTAATATCATCACAATCATTTATTGCTATATACATTGCCGCCACATACATAATCAGTGGGCAGTGTTATGATCTTGGGTTGCTTCACTTGGTCAGCTGATAACTTGGATACTCTGAATGACCAGGGATTTCTCAGGCATATTCCAGGAAGCATCATGCTCATATTGTGTAAGTGTGGTTCAGGGAGCATGAGACATCTTTTTCACATATGGCTTGATCAGCACAGAGTCCAGACATTTACCTGGACTGGGATTAGCTGGAGAAGACTTAACACAACAGTCCAACTCTATCATAAATGCAGTACAAGATTGTGGCAGAAGTGAAGGCAACTGTGGATTGAAATAAATGTTGTGATGTTTCATACGCTTATTGAAATGATGCCCCCACAAATCCATGTCTTAAACAAAGCTGAATGTAATCCAAAATAATTCAATTTTCTTACTTTTTGTAGACGTGCATATCACTTTTTACACAGTGGATTTTTGAAACTATTAATAAATAAAAATGTCTGTAGTGAACAAATAGCCGCTACTGTTAAAAGAGTCGGTCTTCTAATCAAGGTTTTCTTTCTCCTCTTTGTGATATTGATAGCATATCTATAAAACATCTATTACGCAAAGTCAGATTTCACAGATTGTGTTTACAAATTCATTTACAAATGAATTTCCACTTTGTTTTTCCTGTAGAGCAGCTTTATCTCTCAACCGTGTCTCTAATCAGCTGTCAGTCGGGTCTCTGTCTGTCCATCTGTCTGTCTGCACTGCTTGTGTCTGGGCTTCATGCTTTACTTCTCATTAAAGGTTGTAGGGGGCATAGCACCATTATCTGCTTCTCTCAATACATATAAGAGTATTGGTTTTCTGGAATAACGGGGAGGGCTTGGTTCATTGTTTTACACATTTTAGATCTTTTCGCAATTGTACAGCAGCAGATGTTAATGCATGTCTTGGCTATAATGGGAATGCTCCCTATTAGCTAATGTAGGTGTTGTCGAAATTAGTAGTCACATAGTCACACAGGATAAAATGTGTTTGTTTTTTCCCTTGAGCATGTGAATTTATAGCAGCTCAACTGTACTAGTCTGAGTCAAGTAATCATCACCATATGTTTTCCCCATGCTGTTAACACATCCGCGACACTGCACAAGGATTGTGGGATCTCTGGGAGCACAGGATCCAAGACTAGCAGGAAGGGTTGGGTGGGGGTTGTGTGAAGAAGAGAAGAGAGGGAGAGCACAAACAACTCATAGTTCAAATAAAGTACTGGTACTGTTATATAATGTTTAATGCAAATATTCCCACTATTTTCCCTATTTGGCCAAATATCAACAGTCTACAGAGTTTAAAAAGTCAATTTTGAAATCAGTCCTTCAAATTCAGAGAGGAGAATGTGTTTCTCAAGCCAGCATTGGCCCCATTTAATGATGAAAGAATGTAGTGTAAGTACATGGCATGTGACATTAGCTTTTACTTTGAAGCCACGATCTGTATCCAGATGTCTTTCTGAAAAAGTTAGGAAATTGATAGCTCAAGAAGGATTAGATTGCATAAGACAGCAAAAAATAGTAAATGGTTCTTCTCTCACTGTTTTGTAAGTATATTTGAAAGTTGCAGTGATAATGTTTTTTGATTGTCAGTTAAACTCCCAACTCTGTAAAAGATATTCTGTTCATAGGAAATATTGACTGATGAGTGATATCAAGTCAGATTGTGTCACCCGTCACATTCACAGCGTGAAAGTAGCAGGAATATGATGATCAATAGTAAAGAAAGTTAAAGTTACAACAGTCGATGCACACCATAGGTCACGTTGGGAAAACACTGCCCTTTACAACTAGGTCTAGTTGAATTTGGAAGGTCTCATGTCTCAGTGAACTATGTGTAGGTGTTAAACAATATGAATCTGCATCATCACAGTCTTGAACTTGTGACATTCAGAGTACTCGGCATGTCTGAGCCCTCAGTAAAGACAGATGATTGTAAGAAACGCCTCAGACTACACCAGTCATCCTGACTAACTGACCCAGCATCACTGCCATTTTAAATCAGGATTAGTTATGTAACCAGGATTTATCCTTCTCTTAGACCAGGATCTTACACAGCTCTCCCTCAAGATACAAAGCCATTGTTTTGTTATGCTGCTATTGTTTCAGTCTGTCTTTCACCCTGTTTCTGTCTGTCGGTTCTTCTTCTTCTTCACTTCTGTTTCTTCCTGCTCGTCTTTCTCTCAGAGCCTCACTTTCAGCTTGTCCTGTCTCTCTCTCTGCTCTCAGACTTCAGACTTTATGCCACACTGTCATACATAATGTGCAGTTCATAGACAGCCAGAGGCTCAAATTAAGTCAATCTTCACTCTTCATTTAACAAGCCCTTGGAAAAACTTTCCCCTCAGTTTTTATGTGTCATAGTTTGTTTTTGTTTTGTTTTTTTAAACAATATAATGGTGTCTACAAGTAGAATAGAGTAGAATTTTCCCAACAGAACCAGGAATTCCCCTCTAGATATTTCTGAATAGCACTCACACATTAATGCTGATGTTTATCTTAGTGAATTTCAGCATGGATTAGCAGTGATCTCTCCCTGCTCTTTTAGAAATGTGATGCAGTCAAAAACCTGAGTCACTCAGTCTTAACATGTATTTAGATCTAATTAAAGCTACTGTGCTGCAACAGCTCCAGTGTCAGAGCCAGGGTGGTGATGGATGGAGTAGGTTTAATTTACAGGAAAAAGAAAGAAAATTTCACAATGAACTGTCACTGCTAGCTTGTCCAGGCCACCTCCACTTCCAGGAATAGACATCAGGTTGCCAGGTTGGTGGAAACAAAGCCCCTGGTTCACTTATTAAAAGGCAACAGTAGCCCCTAGTGACCATGAAATGGAAGTGCAATCATGAACCTCAAACATAACCACTATTCTATTCTATTACATTTAAAGCACCCCACAACAGCCATGAGCCCACTTACTGTGTTTGTGTGTGATATTGTGAAATTACTCAATAAGTTATAGAATAACAGAGAAATTAACAATTTAAATTTGTCAGCAAAAGTACAGTAAAAGACTACACTTGTGACATATGCTGTGTCCTGATTGTTTTGTGTGTTGTTTGTTGTCTTTTTGTATACATTTGTGTGTGTGTGTGACTCATGACTGGACACTGTTGCAACACACACACTGTGTTTGTTTATGAAGTCTATCCAGACTTGCTCTGGAATCACTCTCTTTTACACGTGTTGATCCGTGTTCTTTTGTTTTGTTGATTTGCTTTCACTTGTCTGTGTTTTGCGTCCATCCAATGTGATGAGTGTAGGTGGACCCATCTATGATTTAGATTTAGATTTAGATTACATTAACGAAATGTCTGTTGAATTAAAGGAGGGTGTGATGGGAGGGGTTGGTGTGGTGGGAGGGGTTGGTGTGGGAACGTTCTTGGCCAGTTGATCCCTAACACACACATGTTTGTCTCCTTCTTGAGGGTCACAGACGAACCTGAGCGAATCAGCAGATCTCCGGTCACAAGGTGAGTAAGGATTTACATCCTATGAAGTTTGACCACCACAGTAATTTAATTATTTGATGAATATGTAAATGTATGTGTCAACAGCTTTTTTGTAAAGTTGGACAAAGACAATTGAAGCAGAAATACTTGGGTTTGTGTATATGTTGGCCAACATGCACTTTAAGTATAAATGATGATGTATTTATAAAGATAAAGAAGTGTTTTCAGTCCAGGCATCTTCATGGAGTCTCAGTGTTCTTTGTGAGCCACTAAAGGAACAGAGATACTTATCAGGCACAGATCCTGAAGCATACAACTCACATGTGGACACTTAATTACATTTTTCCGTCTCACGTGGTGCAAACATGCAAAAATACACAAAGAACAAATTAACACTTTTTAGTCATTAACCTACATACAACAAATAAACAAATTCATCCATCAAGCCTTGTGAAGCCAATGGCCTGTAGATAACATCATTTAGCGAGCTATAATGTATTGTAATCTTATGACAGTATTTCAGGGTTAGTATGAGGTCGTCGGTGTGTAACTAAACATCTTGTGTACTTTCTCTCAGCCTCAGCTTCTCCAGTCTGCAGGTAAACCAGGGTAACACTAGGTGCTGTGACTGTAGATGCTGATCATTGCTCCCTGTGGTAGACAATACTGTAATGTCTTATCTTAATATATATATATATATATATATATATATATATATATATATATATATAT
Organism: Solea solea; assembly: GCF_958295425.1. Classification (NCBI taxonomy): domain Eukaryota; kingdom Metazoa; phylum Chordata; class Actinopteri; order Pleuronectiformes; family Soleidae; genus Solea; species Solea solea. Next base: position 21,175,211 of record NC_081140.1, on the reverse strand, counting down.
ATATATAATAATTATTATTATGTTGTTGTGTACACCCCCCCTCCCCAAACAGATTATGGTAGAAAAACTACCCATTACAAAAGTGAGAGGTATTTTATAGAACATATTTCATCATAAAGTATTAATCCCAGCACAGGGTTACAGTTGTGTTGTGGTGGTGTTCAAATCCTTTTGACCTTGTAAATACACTGTGACAATAGACAAGTAGAATACATAATCATGTATGTGGACATTGGTATGTAGATGTAGAAATACAGTGATGTATGATATATTATTCTTCTTCCTTTCTTCTAATCATTTACGCACTCATACTCATATACAACTATACAAACCAAACATAACCTTGCATACATTTGTCTGTTCACACATCCATTTTAATCAAATACCTTTACATTAACTCTTTTGTCCTTAAATCTCTTCATTCATGCTCCTACATATAAATGATCCCCTCTCTCCCCTCTCCCCCCCCCCCCCCCCCCCTTTTGTTCATCTAATCTTTCATTTGGAAACACCACAAATGATCATCCAAATCAACTTTTTCCATTCCCCATTTGCCTCTTCCTTCCCTTCCCCCCTCATCCAGTCGCCATCTATCTGGGCATCAGAAGGCGGCCGAGCCCCGGACCCCCCGATGCGGATGGGATGTGAGAGTGCGGAGCGCCCGCGACCCGGCCGAGGTGGTGCTAGCACTGCGTGAGGCGGCGCAGGGCTGTGGCTGCCAGGTCCACCTGGCTGGGCCTTTCCTCCTGTCCTGCACTCATGGAGCAGCCGGGGCCCGGGTGGCCTTTGAGGCCGAGGTCTGCCAGCTGCCCAGCGGGCTGGGCCAGAGCAGCGGTGTGAGGTTCAAGCGCCTGTGGGGGGCACCGTTAGCCTTTAGAGATATTGCCACCAAAGTGTCCAAGGAGCTGGAGCTCTGAGGGCGACAGGAGGCGGGGCAGGATTAATGGCAGTCAGGAAACGTTGATGAAAAAGTAAGGAGGAGGAGGAACAATGAATCACACAGCATTGTCACCTCCTCCTCCTCCCTCAGCTCCACCTAATCTGATGAAGCTAGCGATGCCTCGCCTCCTCCAAAGACCCTCTTCCTCTGATGCCACCAAATGCAGCCAAACAACGGATGAACAGACACTCTTAGAAAACCATTGGCAGATTTTTCATGACCCTTGACCTTGGAGATGTCAGTCACTTATAACCCCTGCTTAAACATGTCCCCACCTCCATATTACGTGAACCCATGGAGTCAAACTGTCTGTTTCTATTCTTCGATTTCATATTGGCGATGATCAGGATGGTGGTGCTGAGAATGATGGAGACTGAAATTTATTGTTTTTGACATTGTTATTTCTTGTACCACATTTGTCATCATTCCTTGAAGAGCTGCTATTTAATTTTTTTTTCATTTTGTGTATTAAGTTTATTTTCTTTCTTTAATGCTTAAATTGGGCTGATGTTTGACATCTTTTGGAAGCAGACATCACATATTTTATGAGTGAGGGTTAAATGTCCTCTCTGCCGGTTAGCCTTTAAGCTGCCAATAGATGCAGAACCCAAAATGAAAGAAAATGTGAAAACCCAATTATTTATGCCTAGCTTAGTCCTAGGATTTGTTCATGGATATATTTTGAACAAGACAGTACAAAAAATGTCTTATCATTATTATTATTATTACTACAACCTAATGTCTCAGCTCTGTGAATTTTACATGCATTTCTATCTGGAAGTACACAAACAAAAAAAAAATCACCACCTTTTTTACGTAGTAAAGTCTTCACTCAGTAGTTTCAAAATTTCAAATGCAAATTTTGTCAGCCAATATCGATCCATTATTATAAGACAATTGCCTTTTGAATGGTTTATTCAAGCTAACAATAATTTGAACTCGATCACAAAAAGATTTTTTTAGCACATATCAAAAGTAATTTTTCTCTGCCACTGAGGTTTGAAAATCTAAATTTCTCATCAAATGCAGTTGGTGCATGTGATTACTGGTCAAATGGCATGGCTTTTTTTATAACAGATTTTTATTTGGTGTGATGGTTATTTATAACACTAATACTAAAACAAAAAAAACAAGGCCAGTTCAAAAAAACAAAGACTGATTCACTTTGAAAATAAAGATTTAAATTGTTGGCCACTTTGGTTCATTTCCAAAAAGTAAAAAATTATCTTCTCACTGATGTTCTTGTAATTCTGATTGCAGCACTGTGGCATACCTGCACTCCCTCGCCTGTCTGAATGCCATCACTTTCCTCAGGTGAAGTGCAAAACAAATTTAAAGCCAAGAATTAAGACTTGAAAAACTTTGATTTAGATTTGACATGGCGCTTTTTTAAATTTTTGATATTACTAATATGTTGAAAATCATTTTGCACTTTTCTTTTTTTTTTGCTTTTTAGTTTGTATCACATTGTTCTATTGTGGCAGTGTTCTGCATTTTTCTTTTATTACATTTTTAAAAATCACATTGTTTCACACATTTAAAGTCCTGGTGTCCAGTTAAATTAAAAACAGACACTGGATGCCTGTATTTTCATGAATGTGCCTATAATGGCCTCTTTACATCGTTCACCCTCCAGAGAGAACCAAATCTACAGCATTAAAAAGAAGTTAAAATCAGCTGAGTTGATGGTTTCCAATTAAAGGCACCATTTAATTCTGTTGATGTCACAAAGTTGTAAAAAAGGATCGACTGTTGATATACATATATTAACTGTAGATTTTTACCCTCACCCGCACTGATGATAGGTTTATGACTGTTGACCAATCGGATGCCATTATTACTGTAGGAGTTTTAAGACTGTTAATCAGACTTCTGTCTCATGTATTATTGAAAAGTATGCAAGGTGTGCAGTGGTGAGGCAGTTGTTCCTGACAGGAATATAACCTTGAGTGACATTTGGGAATTTAATTTAATTATTACCTTTTTTTTTTTTCTTTTTTTTTTTAAAAAAGAAAAATAATTTCCGTTCAGCACAGAACAAATCAACCAAGATTCAAGAGAGAAAAAAAAGTGTCCACCAAGTGCTACGTTGACACTGACTAGGTTGTTGTACTTAGGTCATTACCTTTGAAAACCAAGCAAGTAAAACGTGCGTTTGCAAAGAATGCAGCACCACTACTGTGGGGAATTTAAAAGTATAATATTGCAGCAGTGACGGCCGCAAGATATACACGTTTATCTGTCTCGTGCGAGATTTCCACCACCACTGTCTGAAAATGTGAAGCTGTGATTAGGACTAGTTTTTGAAATTTCTGTTTTTGTGTACAACTGGGCCTCACTCTGTGAACCTGTCTCTAGATACAGTTCAGGCCTTGCTTTGTATAGTGTGTTTGAAGCTGTCGCTGTTATCAACAAAATTTAACTTATGGGGTGAAATGATAGAAATGATCGACCTGCAATCCTGCATGTCTCCAAGGAAGTGATGTGTGACTCAAAATAAAGACTTTCAACTTCTTTCTTAATTCATGTCTGTACTTTTTATAGATATGTGTTTGATGTGGTTTCCAAACAGTGATATTGTGTATCACTGAATTGTGTGTCCATTGTGTGTCCATTGAAAGTTTGCAAAACGAAGAGAAACTGTTGTTTCCCATAAAGAAAACATGAGAAATAAGGTTTGATTGTTACATGGGGCAAATTTTAATTGTCCAGTTATAGTTTACAACCAAAAAAAAAATGATTTTGGTGTACATAGCCACGACCAGACTATGCATGGATTGATCCCAGGATGTTACAAAGAAGATGGGGTGAGAGATGATGACAGTGATAGTAACTCAGAAGGATGAGTCAAAAAAACAACAGGAAAGGAAAAGGTGAGTGAGGTTAACAGGTGAGTAAGAAAGAAAGGAGTGGAGAGAAAAGAGGAGTGTCTTCTTGACAGAAATAAGCAGAAAGTAGCCAGTTTGAAGGCTACCTGTTCATTTTTTTTTATAAATAAAAATATAAACACAGACAGTTATTCAGTCACTGGTTGTCTGTCCACTTTACTTCTGGGCGGGGATCATGTCATCAATGGACTCTCCCTTCTCCAGCTTCTTCTCCATCTCAACCATCAGCTTGACACCATCAACCACCATCTGGACCTGCTCCACCTCAGAGGAGCCCAGACGGTCAGCATTGGAGATGTCAAACACACCACCCACGGAGGCTGTGTCCACACCACCTAGAGGGGAAAGAGAAGAGTAGATCCGGAGTCAGGACAGGCAGTGTGAGGAGAAATAACTCACATCCTTTAATGTAAATATCATCTCTGGAGACAGACCTGCTACATTGATTGAACTTAACGCCAGGGGGTAAGACATGTTCCAGTGTAAAAAAATTATAGTGCTTTTCTTGAAACTTTCTTGGTAACATAAACGCTGTCCTCCTCTGATGTGATCCAAGTTCTCACTATAGTGGCTGAATAGTTTGCCTGTTTTCCATCTTAAAAACATGTCCTTGTGTTATGAATAACTGGAGAGATATTTTGATTGCATTGTTTATATCTGGTCTTTCGACTGGAAACATTTTTCCTAAAATCTAAAACATTTTAATGACAGAGTTTGTAGATAATGCTTCACTTCCATCTGATTTATATCATAAAATCTAACACCACATCTCTCAGAGCTTCTCTGAAAATATTAGTCTGAGATTGATCCATGATATCGACTTGTTTCTGATACCTGTGCCACGCTTCTGCAGACGCAGCCTGGTCAGGATCTCCTCGAACTTGGCATGTGTGCTGAGCTTGGCAAGCTTGACGTGCACACCACCACGCAGACCAGTTCCCAAGTTGGAGGGGCAGGTCAGGATGTAGCCCAAATGCTCATTCCAACTGAAACCATGGTTGTGCTTCTTGAAGATCTCTTCAATCTGTCCACCAAAGTGTAAATAAATGTAAATTATAAATATTAAAATAATGTTTGGTCACAGAATGAAAACTTGCATTGACACATGTAGAATTTTGTGTTTCCATGCTTTACCTTCTGCAGGCCAACGCAGAAGCGTCTGAAGACCTCCTTCATGTTGCCTCCCTTCTGCATTGAGATGACACGCAGGTGGTCCTCCTCGTTCACCCAGACCAGGAAGCTCTTGCTGTCGTTGTGCCTGGGTGAGGCAAAGTTGTATACAAATAATTAGCAAATAAAGATAAACTTTGAGATGTAAATGATATGACCCACTGAGCCGCACAGTAGTAAATTAACAGGATGCTTTTCCCCAGTAGGGGTGGGTTAAAGGGCAGGGAGCTGTGGTAGTCATGAAACATTTTGACAGGTGGTGGAAAACATGAATAATCTAGATTTTCCTGTTAGGTCTATGGCAGACTGAAAGTCTTAAAAGGCCAGATGGAACATTTTACCTCAGATGTACTGTATGTGTGTGGTTTTTTTTCTTTTCAAAATGGTGTGTGCATATGTGTTTACATACTTTTGGACCACAAAATCAGATTTTACTGTCAATGTGTATCTGTGCTCCTCACCAGATGCCTCTGCCATCGGGCCAGTCGCGGGCCATACCAGCGCAGGTCAGCAGGGGGGACACAGGCTTGTCAAACAGGAAGTGGTCAGCGATCAGCTGCTCCTGCTCAGCATCAGTCATACCATCCAGGGGGTAGTACTTTCCCTTGAACTCACCCTCCAGGCTGGCCAAGGCTGAGAGGAAAGACCAAAGGAAGGTCAGCTTCCAACACTTGCATAGTACATTACATTTGTGCTGCTTGTAAAAAAACTAGTCAGATAATCACCCTCAATGGACAGCTTCTCAATGGCTCTGCGCTCGCCACGGCTGTTGTGGGGGGGCAGGGTGAATCCCTTGATGCTGCGGCCAGTACGGACACGGCTGGACAACACATAGTTGGGGTCCAGGTCATCACCACCCTGAAAGAGAATGAAAAACACAACATGTGTCTCCACCCTGATCCCAGGTGTATTGCAAATTTTAACTCTAATCCAGTAAACGAATGTGTCCATTTATATGTTTTTCTATCCTTTGCTGTTAAGCAAATATTCAGTTTAGTTTACGATAAGCAAAATTAAAAGTTCAGGTCAAATCTAAAATGTGCATAAAATCAGGCTGATGGAGAAGCCCTTATTTTATACTAACCCTAACACAAAACAATGGCTACATTACACACAATATAAAAAAGCATCTTCATTATTGTGTGTAATGTAGCCATTGTTTTAAACTCTGGTTTAGAGTGTTTTAACCTGCTTACTTCTGTCAATAGAAGACTTGTAATGTGGGTAAAACAGGCCAGTGTGCCAGGGTTCTTCTAAAACAGCACTATTATGCATTTGTACTCTCCTAACCTTCAGGTGCTCGAAGTTCAGGTCGGTCCTGTGCTTGTCGGTGGGTTTGTATCCAGCATGACGGTCGGAGATGATGGGGTCCAGCAGCTCCTTGAAGTACTCATAGGACTCCTCATCACCAGCAACGCAGCCCACGGTCATGATGAAGGGGTGACCTGGCAAAAAGGAGAGAAGATTCGGAAGAAGGTTACATTTGATTGACATGCCACCTCATAATGTAGCCTTGAAATAGATGTAAGTGTAGTGTTTCTCAGTGTATAACTCAGTTATTTGAAGTCTCTCTAACTCATGCTGTCTCTAATCTTTTGACTCTCTTGTTCTTACCAGGGTTGTCAACACCAGTCTGGATGACATCATCCACGGTAAAGCCACTGGGGGTGGATTTGCCCCTCAGCTTGCCATAGATGTCCTTGGTCAGCACCTAGAGCAGATAACAGTGTACAGGTCAGTGTTTTCACAGTCACATGACTCCAAACTTCTGAATGACAACGCAATGTATCTTAGCACTCAGATCTGAGCTTTATTATAATTTGTCCACAAAAAAGTTGGCTGAGGTAAAATGTAGTGCAGGGATGAAAATAATGTCTACTGCTAAATGTCACTGGCACCTGTGGTTTGGTATGTGTGCAGCAATGAATAGGCAACATCTGAGTAGGATTCATACCTTGGCCATGTGGTTGTTGTGCAGGGAGAGGTCGGGGAACTCCTCGTCCAGGGTGAACTTCATTTTGTAGTCGTTATGACAGTTCTTTGCCATGGCTGCGATTCTTACTCCGTCTGAGAAGAGGCAACAAAAAGAGACCATGTAGAGTTATTTAGAGGACATTTTTCACATCTCATCAAATGTCAACATAGTAATCTGATGAGTACCATATGACATGTACCATTTGTCTTATCTGGCATTTCACCAAGTTTTTCAAAGAGTCTGTCTATGAGTCTTCTGGTGAAGAGGAGACACCGTTTCCTCATTTTCTTTCTTTCTTTCTTTCTTTTGGCTGTCACTACATGTATCTCTGTCTGACCCTCTGCCGTAACCCCACCCCCAGCCCACCTTCACAGCAAAGTTTATAAATAGTGTAACTGTGCCCCCACTTTGCAGGGAGTTACAGTCTTTAGCAGATAATGGTGAATTATTCTTTCTTAAGCTCTAGACAATATTAAATGTAGTGTGGTTACTTTTGTATGAGAAGCAAACAACCTTTCATCTAGTTTTTTAAAACTGAAAATATAAGAAAAACATGCATTTACATGACTTACTTTTGTTTCATTAATATTCAATTAATTACATTTTATTTTTCTATTTAATTCCTTGTCAAAAGGTAATTATTTGTTATATGATCTTACACACGTACTTTCAGGACTTCATGATCCAGTCAAATGAGTTTAAGAAAATGTCTAAGTGCTGGAAACTGGAATTCACAGAGCTGCAGCTGCACAGTCAGCCAAAATAGATTTGTGGGGTCAAGAATAGATTTACGACCAGCAGCCACCATTCTTTACATGTGTGGTACACTGAAAGGTCAATGCTTGCATGGCTAACAGATGGCTCCACACGTCTCATGTCTAAATGAAGTGCTTCTAAACTATTCACAAGAGACACACCTCAAACCTGTCCTGCTAACATCAGCAAAAGCTGAGTGACATTGACACTACCCATTACTACAGCTGACAGGTGCGACCCACATCCAAGAAACAAGTTTCAGGTCTTTCAAAAGAAAAAAAGCAAGATACAGAGTTCACTGACGGTAAAATGATCAAAGTAGATTCAAGTAGTTTCCATATGAAGGAAAAAAACGTGCAAAGCTTTAGAGGAATCCAAGACAAAAATGCTATGATGAATCTGTATAACAGATATTTGGTAAAAAAAATATTTCCCCTTCTTAGAGCAATTTTTTTGTTCATGAGGTTTTGTCATGGATGTTTTTGTCCATACTTATGTCAAGAATGCACCATAATCAAAAAGTCTGACCGAAGGATTTTTTTGGCTTTTTACCTGCTTAGGAGAAAAGAAAGAGGTAACAGATCCCGGGATCAGATCCTGTCCACCAAATGTAAGGGTTGCCCAACTTTGTCAGGTGGTGGACTTTAGTATTTATACCACAAACCCTGTCCCTATTGGCTGACGGAACTTGGGGGACCCTCGTTTGATTGGTTGCAGGGGGTCTTCTGTCCCTGCGTGAGTTTCTAAAAGGAAAAAACCAACACCACACAACACTCGACAAGAGATGAGACAGGTGACAAGGCAACAGCTGCAGCTGCTCAGTTCAACCTCTTCACCTTCTGCCTGCTCGTTTGGTGCATGCAGGAAATGAATATTACACCATAGATATAATACATATGCCCACTATCTTCTATATTGTAAAAATGAATTTAATGCATATTTAAAATAAATAGAAAACATTAATTCTTGTTCCAGGATCACATAAACCTCACCTCTCTATTTTGTCCACTTCCCCAGTGAGTCAGTAATAGAGCCTTTCATCATATTCAGGTGTTAAATTAATTACTTTATTTTACACTGCATTATAGTAAATGTTCAGGATTACAGATTGAATCTGTCCTCTCAGTGAGGATACCTACATGTGTGAGTTGTGTTACGTCTCACGGTGTCAGATGTCATGTAGCACTACATAGTGAGAGTTTTGTGCAAATGTCTGACAACTGACAAATCAGATGCAGGAAAACATTAAGTTCTGTCGTATTTTTATTTGTATGTGTCAAAAATTATAACTCTTAGTAGGTGCACAGCTTGTCTGGGCTCAAAGTTACAGTCAAAGTCAAACTTGTACTGTGTGCCAACATCACCACCCCCATTGGTAACGTGATAGATCTCAGATGTAATCTACCCGCAGACAGATATTAAATCACACACATCATGTGACAGTGTAGAAACTGTGGGGTGGAACTCTTGGTGACGTGAGCAGCCATCTGACTTAGGATCCAGGTTTTCCTCGAACACAAGACAGTTTTATCCCCATTTCATGTTTGATAACGGTTCACAGTTGCTTTTTTTCCATTCGTAAAAAAAATATTAATTGATATTTTTTGTATTTATACAAGATACTAAAGGATTAAAACAGAATACAATTTAACTATTTAGCTCCTTATTATGTGTAAACATTTGATAAATACCTAGTTTTTCATAGAAGTTCATCAGCAAACACTGAAAAGTAAACAGAGACAAGTTTTTTTTTTTTTTAAATTAAATTAACCTTGACATCAAGATCTCCAAGACACAAATGTACTTAAAAGTAAAAAACAACAACTTTTGTTTAAGTTTCATACAGGAGACTATGTTAGTTCCCTTTGATGGAACCCCTTTAACAAGTGCTTTGAACATTATTGAAAAAATGCTTCAAGTCAAACTCAAAGTTGGGTGGAGAAGGCAAACAAAGACAGGTAGTGCTTGTGTTTGTGTAAACAGAGAACGGTGTTATTGTTTTATGACAGAACTTGTGACTTGAGACACAGGAAAAGCAAAATGAGAAGCTTTCTCAAAACATTACAACCTTGAAAGGGCCCATGGAATCATTACACCACTGACTTACGAATAGACAGACTGACTGACTGACCGAGTAATACGTAAGTGGTAAGTACTTTATTAATCCCCTTAGGGAAATTCAATTATCCCTCGGCTCACAAAAACAAATCACACAGCAATGAATAGTGGTTGATTCAAGAAAGAAGCAAAATACCCAATAATGCTTGAACAAATCTAACACAGAGATATTTACTGCACCATCTTAATGTCCACGTCATGGATTTTCACTGGTTTAGACCTGTGATAATCCACCAGCATCTCTGTGTTTTTTGATGTATTCAGGAGTTAGAAGTTCCTGTCGCTTCCTTCAGTGAAGTCCCTTGTCAACTGCCCGTACTGTCCTTCCTGTCCATTCCTGATACATGCCACAATCACTGTATCATCTGGGTATTTTTGGATGTGGCATGACTCAGACTTGTACATAAAGTCCAATGTGTATGGTGTGAACGGTGTGAACAGGAAAGGGGCCAGGACAGTCCCCTGTGGTGCCACAGTACAACATACCACCATCTCCAAGACACAGTTCCCCAAACTGGTCAACTGTGGTCTTCCTCTCAGACAACCAGTAATCCAGCTACATGCTAAATGAACTGCACATTAGTGTCCTCCATGTAATCAATGTACATTTAATTGAATGAGATGTACAGTAAGTGCTCTAGTAGACTCCACACACACTGGTGTGCTACAGGTCTACGTGTTATCACTCTCTCAGCTTTCATGACTGATGACTGTGCTGTTCAGGAGCCCTGACTTCATTTACTCTTAATCAGAAGTGTCAAACTCAATTACTGTGGGGCCCGAAATTAAAAACTGATTCAACATCTGTCTTACATGATGTCCTCTGCTGTATTCCAATACATACAGGCCTGAAGTCACGTGTATCCAATAATTTGTTGTACTCCACATTTAATTTGTTTGTTTATTTTAACGGCCTTGGTAACTTTATGTGTGGCACTACTTAGTGTGTCAATAGAAGTGCAATAAAGATTTAGCATATTATCTTGCAAGGCAAACACAATTGTATGGCGGGCTGGATGTGGCCTGCGGGCCTTGAGTTTGACACACATGTTCTAAATCAACATGTGGGCTGCAGTTTCACTACCATGGCCTGACATTAACAGACCTGAATTACCAAATGACTTTTCCACTATGTTGACCAGCCACTGTGAGCTTGATCTTATGTGCATATAAACACACTCATTACCATGACGACCAACCACAGAGTGTCAATGTAGAGACCAAATTATAAATGCAGCAACAAACACATGTATAATTGGTTAGTAAACCAATGTAATAAGTTAACGATCACTGAGAAGTAAGACAAAAAGTTAAATGGCACAGACGTAAAGGTCAAATTATTATTAACACAAACACAGGTATAAGGTACTTAAGCTGTTAATTGCTATGATGCATAAAAGGGGTGTGGAAAACTCAAAGGTCACACTGACTGAAGTGTGATATGTGCTGTGTGTGTGTCTTCTACCCGTTCAGACCATTAGTTCTTTAGCTTGAATGCCATTGTGGCACAGTTCCAGAATCCCAGTTTAGACTGTCACTAAATCCCTCAGTGCCCCCCCCCCCCCCCCACACACACACACTAATCTCACAGCACACACAAAGCCAAACAGCACCGGAACCCTGCAGCTGCCCTGTTGAAACTGGCACCAAGGGCAGTTATGTAACCCGGAACACTGTGTGAAATGTTCATAATGATTCTTGTTTAAATCTCATGAGCAAAATTTGCCAGAAAAATAATCCATATAGTTTAAATGTTTAATTGGCATTATGACATGCAGACAGGGGATGAAAGAGTTTGCACAGCCTGAGCTGTTCACAGTTGTGGATGAGACCTCAGAGTGTAGGACTGTGCATGTGCAAACATGTTTGGATGTGCAGGCACACAGTTGTTTATGCAATTCATACATTCTGTTGAACAGTGATGTAACATTGTGGTACTTGTTTAAATAAAAGTGGATATGATTCAAACCTCCAGGTATGTGAATTTCTTAAAATGTCTTGTTTTGTTCACAAACCAAAGAAACTCAGTTTACTGTCGAAGAGGAGCAAATAAACCAGAACATATTCAAGAAGCTAAAAACAGTTAACTTCTCATCAGTGAACACACAAACTGGTCAATCAACATGCCGATTAATTTAGTAGCTGATTATAAATTATTTAATTATGTCAGCCCTGTGTTTTTCTTTCACACTGTATTGTTACTGCAGCTAAACATTAAAATGTGTTATTTTTGCATTAGTGATAGTGAATTTGACCTCTGCATTTAACCCATAATTTTTACACACCAGTAGTAAACACACAAGCCGGGTGCAGGGGCAGTGGGCAGCACTTTTCTGCGCCCCAGGGAGCAATGACCATTGAGTGCCTTGCTCATGGGACCCAAACCCAATTCCTTTCATCTTGGCTGTAACCAAATAGAGTGTGTCAGAAGTGGCATAAACATTTGTAAGTGTGTGTTTGTTTCTGTATCTCTATTTTATTACCACATTTTCCAAATCAAGTTATTTTATAGGCTTTGTTTCAAGTGGCACCTGTTCTCTTAACAGTTTCTTATTCACAGCAGAGGCCTGAGGGAACAGTTGTAGGTTATATGTATTCACACATTCACACATGGGTGTTGCCAGGAACAACTGGCAGTCTTAGCCAATGCACATTCATGTTGTGTGTATCTGCATCATACAGCCTCTCTCTGCTCTGTGACCTCTGTACTCAAAGAAAAATTGATGTGATGTGAAAAGGATGCACATATTCACCAGTTTCATGTGTGTTTTGTTTTGATTTGTATTCATCATTGTCTCTTGACGTCTCGACTTTAGTGTTTCAAACCTGAGCTGGTTTAAAAACAAAAAATGTCACATTGACACAATACTTAAAATCAAGAATTTTGGGAGGCAACAGCCAGGACTGAGGGTGTTACTTTTTTTCTTTAAACTCTGCAGATTTGACCTGGCCTGTTTGAAGCATACAGTTCATGTTTGAACTGCAGCATGTTAACAGTTAGAGGAACCCAGAAATAGACGCAGATATTTGTAAGATGACTCTTCCATCGTGTGTGCATGGTTAAAGTGCTGGAACGGAGTGAGCAGGGCTAAATGTAGAGGAGTAACAACATTTGGGCCAATGAGATGTGACATTTTGAGTGTGGTTAAGCACAACAGTCTATATATTTGTGATGAAACAGCTGGTGATTCTGAACATGTGTAAGAAGTGGTTGAGGTCAGGGACTGTGGGCCCCAATTACTGACAGTTTATTTAATGAATATGTACAGAATTGTGCAAAAGTCTAAGGTTTGCTATAACGACTATACAGTATAATTATTTCTCAATCACTTTTGTATGCAGTTTTAAAATGACAAATTTTTCAGAAGAAAAAAACAGCTTCTACAGGTTAAAGTGTCAAGTGTTTAGTGTGACCTACCCTTACACTTGAAATATATCATACCCTGGCTCTGTTAAACCTGGAGTGGAGCCCTAATTAATGTTACTGGTAAAAACATTTTCTTCAATATTACAATGAGACAGCAGCCTGAGAAACTCATGTGAGTAGGAGGGGGTCATAGGGTGAGTGGCAAGCCGGGGTTGTAGGGCCTTGGGGTGACCAGTGTGATACTATTTTCAGTGCCACCTAACTGGGTCTCCAGTGCAAGTTCTCCCTATTGAATTGCATATAGTCAGCTGTCTATCCTCCTCTCCATTCCTCCATCTATTCGTGTTTCAATTCATATTTCATAAATAAATGTAAAGAGTACATTTTAAATGTATAGCGCACACCTTATTACACCAGAGGTTTTCAAACATGACTGGATCTATATGAGTTGAGTTTTAATGTTAACCTAAGTTAATATAATAACATGCCAATGTAGTTCCTATGCAACCATTGTGTATTTTGTTTCCTCTCTTTGTAAATTTGACGTTTTGTTTGTAATCGGCTGAACTTGTTCTGTACATGTGACGTCTGTTCGTCCTGAGAGAAGATCCTCCTCTGTGGCTCTTCCTGACGTTTCTCCCATTTTTTCCCTGTACATGGGTTTTTGTGGAGTTTTTCCTCACAGATGTGAGTCTGTGCAGACTGTAAGGCCTGAGGCAAATTGTGATAGTGATGTTGGGCTATATAAATAAAATTCGACTTGACTATGCACACTGGTGCAAATTCTGAAATAACTTAATTCTTAACTTAAAAATTACATTTCAATGGCTTCTCTCAAAAATGTGTGAAATGTGCAATATGGAAATTGGTCAGGATGCTCTAGACAAAGGCATTTTGTTCTAAAAATGAATATTGAGCAAACCAAGCCTTTTCTCTCCCTGTACAGTATGTGGAGGTGAATGTTCTTTCTCTTTGTTCTCCTGAACTCAGCAGCTTCTTTTTCTTTTGCATATTTATCCATGTCATGATTAAGCATGTCAACAATCACATAGTCTTACACCAGCCTGAACTGTCCCTGCTATGGCCTGTGTGTTGGTTTCTAGCAGCAGAGTTGCCTTGCCAGTGTGAAGTCTCATCGGCACTCTCATCTTGGAATTGATCTAATTTCATGTGCTTAGCACCTTGTAACCTAACACAAGCATAGATGCACTCGCATACACACAAACATGGATACATGCAGCTCCATCCTAGTGTGTGAACTTTAGAAAGAAAGAAAGATGAGTCCATTGTTAAGTTTTCATTTCAATAAATGGTGTAATTTTCAGTGTTTCAGCATTTTATTTTTTATATTTGATGACATTTTTTTTATTAAAACACAAAAGTGAAATGCTAATAGGATGTGCAATATATATATATATGTATATATATATATATAGTTCTATTTAATTGAGGAACAGCAATATTCCACTGTGATCTCACAGAGAAACACTGCCATTTTACTTTCAGTTCAGTTTTACCATGCCTATGCTGAATCTTGAGCACAGGTCTATATTTTTTTCTTGTCAATATAAGTGTGCGTTATCTGTGCTGAGAGGATTGTTTGGTTCTTGTCAGAATCAAATAATAATGGTGCTGCTGACTGAGGAGAGTTCAGCCAAGTGAGCTGTGTTCTGAAGATTGTTCAGAACCCTTTTCGACTGAACTATCCAGTTTCTGCGGGGACAGGGAGTTTATCCTAAACTTAGGACTTTTGGTGAGCAGAGTCTGAAGCAAATGTGGTTTTAATTGAAAAAGGGTGTCTGGTGGATCTTTGACCTGACTGCTCGGTGCAGGTTTTCTGTTGTGAAGCTCAAGCACAGGTCCATATTTGGTTTTAGTCCATTTCATCAGTGGTGCTGCTGAGCGAGGAGAGTCAGTGTCTCTGAGTGATTTCCTTGCTGCAGATGGGTGTGCTTGTCCAGACCCCTGCTCTTCAGTTTCAGTTTCTCTTTCAAAATCAACTCCTGCAGCAGAAGAGCTTTGTTCAGGATCCGTGATATCTCTGATATACTTGTGTAGGGAACTCTGAGACGGATGTGTTTCGGGTGGAAAGACTGTTTCGGGTCCAATGTGCAGAGAGCCCGTTGTAAACTCAGTACAAGCTCTGCTCAGCAGGGCTTCGGGAGAGTGTGAGTGTGTTTCTGAGGTCACTGGTGAGTCTCTTGGCTTTGAAGTTTGACCAGGCTCCTCCTTGACAAGGGTCTCAGGCACAGGTTTTAGTTGAAGAAGGGTGTCTAGTCGATATTTGAGGAGGCTGTTCTGTGATGGTTTTCTATCGTGTTTCTCGAGTACAAGGCCATATTTGGTTCTAATCCATTTCAGCAATGGTGCTGCTGTCAGAATGGTTTGTTCAAGGTCATTGTCATCTCCGATTTGTGAGCTCTCAGGCAATTGTGCTTCTGAAGAGGGTGAGGATTCTAAACCCTCTGAAGATTGTTGAGACTCTTTCTCGTCTGAATGATCCGATTCATGAATGGTCAGGGAGTACTCTATTAACTCAGTAGAACCTGTGGTGAGCTCAGTCTCAGGTGCTTGTGGTTTTAATTGAAGAAGGATGTCAAGTGGATCTTTGAGAAGATTGTTCTTGAATGGCTTTCTTTTGTAAATTTTGAGCACAGGTCCATATTTGGTTCTACTCCATCTCAAACATGGTGCTGCTGACTGACATTTTTGTTTAAGGTCACTATCACCTTCATGTGAGGCCTGAGGGTGATGGGATTTTGATTCAAGAAGGGCTGTTCCTTTAAG
The DNA here is from genome assembly GCF_958295425.1 of Solea solea. NCBI lineage: Eukaryota > Metazoa > Chordata > Actinopteri > Pleuronectiformes > Soleidae > Solea > Solea solea. The sequence continues at coordinate 21,159,210 of NC_081140.1, read as the reverse complement.
GTCAGATTCTCTGATAAGTGAGTCTGAAGTTTGGGATGTCTCTGTGCTCGGGGTTCTTGAAGTATGGGAATAGGATGAGTCTTTGTTTTTCTCTGTAGTTGGTTTAGGCTTCTTCTTAACTGTTTTAACCAATGCCAGCGTGTATGGAGCGAGGGACCAATAATCAATAAAATGAGTGCAACCTGTGGTTTCTGAGGTCTCAAGTGATTCTGATTCGCATTCAGTCTGATCTTCTGAGAGCTGGCCCTTTTCTGGCTTTCTCTTTAATGCATCTCTTCTCTGAACCTTGATCACACGTTTCATTTTGGAAGTAGTCCCTTGTTGTTCAGTCCCCTTCTTGGCTACACTATCCAGTTCCTGCAGTGACTCAGTAGAACCTGTGGTGAGCAGACCCTGAAGCCACTCAATGTATAATTGAAGAAGGCAGTGTTCTAAGACATGTGGGTAGGCTGTCTCAGCATGTTTTTTTAACAGGCTTTTACAATAGTCTGTTCCTCTTCCAAGACATTTAGCTATATTTGAGTTAGCTAGCACCAACTCATTGTTGAGTATGTTATAATACACACTGGAGATTGGGGCTTGTTCCATACCATCAGCCATGAAGCTTTGTCTACACAGCAAGTCCTCAAACCACACACGCACATTCAGGTCAGTGGATAAACTGATGAACATTTTGTCCTTGACATTGTATTTAATGTGTGTAATGGGTTTGACATGTCCAGTCAGTTCATAGACACAGGACAAGGTTCTGTTTGGTAACCACAGCCGCACCACACCATCAGTGCCACCAGTCAATAGATATCCTAAAGGCCAGTATTCAAAGCACCTGAAAAACTCATAATTTCCTTTGCTCTCAAAGATTTTTTTGGAAGGTTTGATTCTGCATGAAGCAGGGAGGCTAATGAGGGCCATCATCTTGTGTGAAGCACTGCAAACGGCAAACGAGTTAATCATTGGAAAGAATTCAACCTGCCTGCACTCGTTATTAAACATGGGTACTTTGAAACAAAGAAATTTGCTAAAGCTCTTTTGTAGCATGGTTGAAACATAAATAGTTGGATACTCCTGCCCGGGGGGTTGCTCATACATCTGTGGGCGGAAGAGGCTGTGTACCTGAATAACATACGTGACAAACACATACAAATAACCTCCCGTATCACCATAGGAAAAGACTGCTTTACTTCCATTGGACCAGTAGTCCATCGCGGTCACTTTGTTGTCTTCTACTACTAAAGAGTGAATGGGCGTAAACTCATCAGGGTCCTCGATGCACTTACAGAATAACACTTCCCTGTCAAGGCCGATAGCCATCTGTTTCAGTTCTTTCATGTACACCATATCTTTGACACACAGCTTCTTGTCGTGCGAATAAGGAAGTGTATCAATTTGGTTGTGTAATACAATTGTATTTGAAATCTCAAAGGTGTCAGACCAGAAGATGAGCATACCATCTGAGCTAATGGAGATGTATTGACCTTTCTTGTATGTCCTGATTTTTCCTTCTGAAGCATCTGTATCACAATCACTCTCCGTGTCCTCCTCAGTGGGAATAAATAACAGTCTAACAATTTCCTTGTAGTTATCCACAGGTATGATTGCGAAAGGTTCTGGAAAGGGTTTTTCATTATCCGAACAGTCTAAAGCAAGTTCTTGAAAATCCAACCCTTTAAATCCATCATGATCCACCTCTTTGAAGGCCTTCGCCATTTTTGTCATATGAGTAAATTTGTTTTCTGCCTTTGCCGTCAGTGCCACTCTATAAAGAACTGCACCTCTCACCTCTTCTAATTTGTTCTATATGTTAGTAAGGTTTGCTTTTTTTAATACAAATATGTTTCTTTGATGTCAACATTAAAAAAGTGATGTCATATATTACGATCCTTTGATGTCAAATGTTATATGTGCGGTGCACAGTCAGTCTGCTGCAAATTATAAGAGGATATTGAAAAGCGCCAATAGGTCAATACTTATATTTTCGACTTCCCACGCCCATGCAGTCTATTAAAAATGATCCACTAAAACCACAAATTAACTTTCTGAGTATTATTCTGGTCAGCTTTTTGAGTTACTGGTTCAATATCTATGCTTTTTTAGTCCGGGCCCCCACTAACTGGAATGGAGATCAGACTGGCAAGCTCTTAATCCTCTGTTAAACCCTTTTTAAAAACTGATATTTACAACTGGGCTTTTTCTGGGTCACAGCCTTGATTTGTTTTATATAATCTTAAATAAGTAAATTGTGTTATGTTGGGAAGTTTTGTTAATTTCATTATTTTTATTTGTAAAACACTTTGTAACCTTGTTTTGAAGAGTGTTAAATAAATAGTTACTATATACAGTAAAGCATTTGTCAAACACTTTGTAAGGTAAGAGCCCGTATAGGGCTCAATGGCTAAGGCAGGAACACTCAACATTCCTATGGTCTTTCTGCCAGAAATGTCCAGTAATAAACAAGGCTGTGTCAATGTCACTGAAGATATACAGTAAATGTGGAAGAAGGTCTAACAAAACACCAAAGAAAATGAACACATTATAGGAAATGTCCAGATTCACTTTGACTGACATGCATGTTTGTCGTGTTTTAGCTTCTAGAAACAGGTGGAAACCATTTGGAAGAAGCTGGGGGTGTTTTTATTCAAGGAGCTTGGGAGTTGCACTCCTGTCGGCTCCGTCTGGGAGCTGGGAGCTGCTGAGATGATTGTTGCTGCAGCCTCAGTGAATTTAACTAATGCCCTCAACTAGGAAAAATGATGATGAGTAGATTTTGCATACATGTATATGACATCAAGCATTAAATGATCAACAAAATATTAAATTATTCTCAGTTATAACTCAGTTAAACGGCAGAGCGGCCACACATTCAACACAAAATAAATTTGATTTCTTTATATTGTATTCTTATTTAGTGCTTGTGAAAATATTTGCATCGCTGATGATAGCAATAATTATCAAATTTGATGATGAACAAATGTTGAATTACCATATAACAGATTCTGTGTGTTTTTTCCTGGAAAACTATTCCATGCTGAGAGTATCTGAAAGCATAAAGAACATAGTTATTGTTAATATTTAATTTATTTGGTGGATGATTATGATTTACCGTAACTGAATTTAATTTCATTCCATTTGTTCCTTTCACTTCTGTGCATTGATGTTGTTTTTCCTCATTGACTTACACAGATCTGTCAATAGTTGTCCAATCACAGTGGACATTCCAGCTGTGACCCTCATGGGTGGACACCAGGCAGCACGTTTTTTCTGTAGTGAGTACAGAGGGAGGAGTTTCCCAGGGGACCAGTTACCTTATATGGTTGGGTCCTGCCTTCCCGCTCACCACAGTGAGTTGCTGGTGCTTCTCTGCCTACCTGACAGCTGAGCTGTCTGTCAACACACTCTTATAACTGTTGCACTTAGACACACAGATACAGTCTAGTTTGTTGGACTGCTCACTGTCTCATTCTCAGCAAATGTTCATTTAAATGTATTTCACTTTTGTGGCATGCTTCCATCAAGGGAACCTGTCTGAATATGTTTTAGGTGTACACATTTAGATAAGGGTAGCACAAACCTCCTTAAGCCTGCTATCAAAATGTAAACATTAAAAACAGATGAGGAAAAGAAATATAAAGTTCAGGAACTCCAAAGAACCAGATGTAGTGTGATAGGCGAGACACTGGGCAGGAAGTATCATCAGATCATTTACGAGAGTAAAAGTTGGATACTCCTCTATCTATCCATCCATTACTTTTCTTCTGTTTAGCCAATCACAGCTGTCAGAGGGTGAAAGGCGGAGTACACCCTGGACATGTCAGCAGTCCATCGCAGGACCAACATACAGAGACAAACAACCATTCACTCTCACACTGAAGGTCAATTTAGAGCACTGGTTCAACAGCTCTGTTTTTGTTATAGTATTGTATTAGTAGATCATTATCTGACATTTATAAACCATATAAAGATTAGATATTAACTATATGAATCATAGTGCTGGTTATATGGCAGCTTTTATCTGGAACAAAAACTCAATTGTCAAGCTCCTTTAAAAAATTCCATCCAAAGTCTGCAGAATTCTTTTTGGCACGTTGTCCTTCCTTATAAACATTATTGTGAAAAGGGCTGTTCCAACAACAACACAAACACACAGACATATTTGTGCAGCTATTCTTAGGACACTGCACTGATTTTGACTCATGTGGACAGCCTAAACAAAGCATTATCACCAACTTTAACCATTACCAGTTAATGCCATTAACCTTAACAGAGCTTGTTTGTTTCAAGTGACTTGATGTTAAGCTGCTCAGCACCACTGAATCTGTATAATGCTGCTTAATGTCGCTTAGCTGGTGAAGGAACAAGGTTTTTGAACTCAACCTGAGTGAATGTGACATTAATAAGACTAATGCTGGTTCTCTCGCTCTCTCTCCCTCTCGCTCTCTCTCTCTCACACACACACACACACCCACACACACATCATCATGGACATACCAGTAACATAAATAAACAAAATGCACTTAGATAAACAATAAATTAAATTTGTACACACATTTTATTATTACAAATAGTGTGTATTGACATAGCAACTTAGGTTCATTTATTTAGGATAAGAGCTGCCTCAGGTCCGCGCGGTGTATGGTGGGAAACAAGGGATCAGGTAAGCTTCTCGAATTCGTCAAGCCAAACAAACATAACGCGACAACAGCAGGAAATAGTGAGAGTTTGCCTTCAAAATAAAATAAAATTGCAACGTACAACCATTTAATTTAGACATTGTTATGTCTATACAATTTTACAAACCTGGACACAAACTACAGTTGGAGGGAATGTAATTTCATTCATTTCAATTATCATTGTTATTGTGAATTTCTACAATTCAACAACAACCTTGTTATCAAAAATGTGTTGGACATTCATGTGACAATTTAAAAAAATATCAAAAAAAATCTTTCTTTTTGAAATGTTTTATTGTAAAGGAATTGAGAGGGTAGAACAATGCAGGTCAAAGTAGATAAGAGCACACATCAAGGGCAATGTCCATGTGTTGGTATGTGCAATGTGTTGGTGCTCTAGCAAATACAGTACATGCGTCCCCTTTCACACAGTATGCTTTTAAAGCTGCCAGGTGTACAGTTTTTGGATGCCAACCTCTTTTCCTCATAGACAATTTTGTTCACTGAGTGTGAGAGAAAACAGAGTGGATGGAGATTTTTTTAAATTGTGTTTTTAACTCGTTGGCCATTAAACATACACACTCTCAAACTGAATACACAGAGACACACATGCACACACACATTTGGATAGAAATACACAAGAAAGACACCTGCACACACACACATTCAGAAAGAGAGACACATTCAGATAGAGACAGAAATACACAGACAGGAAGAAACACATGATGAGATGACTCAGTATTCCCAACTGCAATTTCAGGGGAATACACATCTTCCACTTATACTAATACATTTCACAGTTTTTCAATCACTATCACCTCATTTTCCCCCCAGCTGATTTAAACAAATCGGGACAATTCAAAACCATCATTCAAGACATTCTTGCTACAATTTTTTTCCCCTGATTGTTCTCCATCCAACACACAAAATATGTAAATGTCACACTAAAATATACATACAAAAATACAAAAAATCTAAATAATAAAATACACATGTACGTAAAATAATTGGAAAGTAGAATATCTGAATACAGTATCAAATATCAGCTAAACAGAGAATTGGGAATTAAAAACATGAAATACAGTACAGTTTTTTTTTTTTACCATAGTGAAAGGGAACATGGTAGTTAGTGTATAGCGCGGTCGCTCCTGGTTGAAAAACCTGCTGGTGAGAGTGAGACAGCAGCGTCGACGCGCTTGTGCAGTTTTTGGCCTTTTATTTTGAAGGCATGGACCGGAAGCTGGGGCGTGGTGACGACGACGGGAGCAACAGAGTGCTGAAGAGTAGACGGCAGGTGGATAATTTACAACCTCTACGTCTTCATGTCTCACCTGTTCAATGTTAAAACCGACAGGTAGGTTCTCCATCCGCAAATGTCCCGCTTTTGTTGAAACTTCCTCGTGCGAAATTAAAGAATAACAACATCAGCTCAGAGTGGACAAAAGGACACAACCACGCCGGCGTAGTCTGGGCTAAGCAGGTAGGCTATTAATAACTGTGTATGTGAATGTGTGCCTGTTTGTGTGTGTGTGTGTGTGTGTGTGTGTGTGTGTCGCACGGCAAGCTGCTTATGTTTTATTTAGTCAGAGCGAAATAATAATAAAATGGGGAAATTAGCACAAACTGGTCGCATGCTGATGCTGTCACTGTCGTGTGGTAGTAAGTGTGCTAACTAACACGGTAACAGCGACTGTAAGGAAATACTCTTAGGCCTGTAGCGCCGCCCACAGTACACAGTAAACAAGTGTGTGCGCGCGCGTGTGCGTGTTATGTAACACTCTGGAGTCCAGGTCGATTGTTGGTTAATTTCCTCTGACCTTGTGTAGTCACCCTCATAACAAGTTAATAAAAAACATATACAAATCAAGTAAATAAATAAATACATACACACTTGTGTCTACAAATATGCCATACAATTTTGTGGCATTTCCTTTCCTTAAAATGATTACAAAATAATTTAAGGTTATTACAAGTAAATTTTTTTCACCATTAACACACCCCAACTTTAATTTGATGAAGCATGATGAAAATGAAAGAATATACTGTTTAATGCTACAGTAAAGACGTCTGCCAGTGTTGGCCATATCACTCCAACTTCCTCCATCATTTCTACTTCAAATATGCGGACATCTAATAATTCTAATGTTGCTCCTTGACCTACTGCCACTTATTAAGTTTTAGAGACTAAAATGGCTTTAATAATGGTGCTCTTTCACCTGTTATGTCAAAACAACCACTTCTGCTACTGCCACTCTTCCACTTCCTAATTCTAGTTTTGTCATATTATCTCTACTGCTGCTGACACGACTAATTCAAGCTCCATGTAATAAAAAACAAAACAAAATAACATAGGAAGTACAATCACAGCAATCACGACAAAGACAAAATTCAATACGTAGGCAATCGTGTCAATGCTTATACAGTCATCATTATTCTGTCATCATTCAAATGTCCAAGGTATTTTATTTCCTTCTGAGTTAGAGTTAGCTATTAAAAATACAACACTAGTACCACAAGTACAAACTACAATGACTTACTTAAGCTAATTAATGTGATGCTCTTTTTCTGTTCCAAGGTCACTTACTGTGAGAGGAGGAACCTTGAAGCTGCAGAAATGTTGTCAGCAGAGGAGATTCTGTGCAGCACACAACAGGTGATTTCAGGGCTAGAGGCACTGAGAGAGGAGAATTGCGGTCTTTTGGAGAACTTGCAGCAGGTGATGGAGAGCCAATCGACTTTGGAGACCAGCAGTGTGGAGCAGGAGAAGAGTGGCATCATCTGTCAGTCACTGGAGAGGATAGAGCTGGGGCTGAGTGAAGCTCAGGTACAAACAAAGGAATTTAATTGAAAAAGGGCAAAGTCTTGATGATTGCTTCCGATTTGCTTTAGCTTACAATTAAAACAGTTAACATTTGGCAGTAAAAAGTACAGTGTAGGTAATAGCTTCAAGGTTCTAATTTTAGAAAAACATTTTCCTATGTACATCATGTTTTAATCCTGTCTCATACCTTCAGGTGATGATGGCATTGTCAGCTCACCTGGGATCATTGGAGGCGGAGAAACAGAAGCTGCGAGCTCAGGTAATTTTTTCTTCAAGGGTCTTTGTCTGACTTTGTACTGAAATCGTCCTCCATCTCCTTTTCTTTCCTATCCTTCATGTATTTTATCATTTGACCTTTTTCCATATTCATTCTGTTCTTCCTTCTGAATTTTTTTTGCTTTATTTTTCTATTCTTTCTATTATTATTCTCCAAACCTTCCATTGTCTCCTTCTCCTTTATTTATACCTTCTGCCTTCTCTATAGGTGCGCCGTCTCTGTCAGGAGAACCAGTGGTTAAGGGACGAGTTGGCCAGAGCTCAGCAACGGCTGCAAGACAGGGAACAGGTGGTGGTCACCCTGGAGGAGCAGAATAGGCACCTGCAATTCATGTCCTCCATACGCAAATATGACCAGGATGAACCGCAGCAGGTTAGACAAACTATATGCATGCACAAATACACACGTTAGTTAGTTCATCAGCCAACCAGATGTGCAATTAACCAAATATTTAAATGTGAATAATACAACTTGACAACATTATATGTCATAGAGAATGAATCTGTTCTTTATTTAAGGCTTTCATCAGGTACGTGTTTTGTATATGAAGTGCATTGAAACTACTCAACTACTCACTAAACCTGAGAAACATCAGTGTAGACCTATAGACCCTGAAATCTTTTTGAAAAATGTGTTAAAAGACAAACTAGAGTGAGCTTTTAAACTCACTCTTGAATCTGTAATAACTGTATCTTGCGACCTCTAAGGAGGAAAAGCACACTAAGACCTGCCACATTAGGGTACTATGTGTAAATTTTTTTGCCACTGAATATGGTTTTCTTGCCTGTAGTGGCTGTGATCATTCACAAGAAAAACCAGGCAATCAGAGATGACCGACTTCACCCCATTTACGAAACAAGCCTCTGTCGGCCTTTGTTGGTCATACCGGCAAGTGTGGAAACACAAACAAACAGACAGACAAACAGAGCCTCTAAAAACAATACTTCACTCGCACTCCGTGAGGTGAAGTGATTTTTTTTTTTGTCACATTTTGGACGACATACTAACCTATGACTTTTTTGCCTCATTTTGGACGACATACGAACCTATGACTTTTCTGTCACATTCGGGACCACATACTAATCTATGACTTTTTTGTCACATTTTGGACGACATACTAAAGTATGACTTTTGTCACATTTTGGACCACATCCTAACCTATGACTTGTTTGTCACATTTTGGACGACATACTAAAGTATGACTTGTTTGTCAAATTTTTTCGACGACATACTAAAGTATGACTTTTTTGTCAAATTTTGGACAACATACTAACCTATGACTTTTTTGTCACATTTTGGACAACATACTAAAGTTTGACTTCTTTGTCAAATTTTGGACGACATACTAACCTATGACTTTTTTGTCACATTTTGGACGACGTACTGAAGTATGACTTTTTTGTCTCATTTTGGACGACAGACTAAAGTATGACTTTGTCAAATTTTGGACGACATACTAATTATGACCTTTTTTGTCACATTTTGGACGACATACTAACCTGACTTTTTTGTCAAATTTTGGACAACATACTAAAGTATGACTTTTTTGTCTAATTTTGGACAACATACTAAAGTATGACTTTTTTGTCACATTTTGGATGACATACTAACCTGACTTTTTTGTCAAATTTTGGACAACATACTAAAGTATGACTTTTTTGTCAAATTTTGGACGACATGCTAACCTATGACTTTTTTGTCACATTTCGGACGACGTACTTAAGTATGACTTTTTTGTCTCATTTTGCACGACATACTAACGTATGACATTTTTGTCAAATTTTGGACGACATACTAAAGTATGACTTTTTTGTCAAATTTTGGACGACATACTGAAGTATGACTTATTTGTCAAATTTTGGAAGACATACTAAAGTATGACTTTTTTGTCACATTTTGGACGAAATACTAAAGTATAAATTCTTTGTCTCATTTTGGATGACATACTACAGTATGACTTTTTTGTCACATTTTGGACGACGTACTAAAGTATGACTTTTTTGTCAAATTTTGGACGACGTACTAACCTATGACTTTTTTGTCACATTTTAGACGACATACTAACCTATGACTTTTTTGTCACATTTTAGACGACATCCTAAAGTATGACTTTTTTGTCACATTTTGGACGACAGACTAAAGTATGTCCTTTTTGTCACATTTTGGACCACATACTAACCTATGACTTGTTTGTCACATTTTGGACGACATACTAACCTATGACTTTTTGTCACATTTTGGACGACATACTAACCTATGACTTTTTTGTCACATTTTGGACGACATACTAACCTATGACTTTTTTGTCACATTTTGGACGACATACTAACCTATGACTTTTTTGTCACATTTTGGACGACATACTAACCTATGACTTTTTTGTCACATTTTGGACGACGTACTAAAGTATGACTTTTTTGTCTCATTTTGGACGACGTACTAAAGTATGACTTTTTTGTCAAATTTTGGACGAAATACTAAAGTATAAATTCTTTGTCTCATTTTGGATGACATACTACAGTATGACTTTTTTGTCACATTTTGGACGACGTACTAAAGTATGACTTTTTTGTCAAATTTTGGACGACGTACTAACCTATGACTTTTTTGTCACATTTTAGACGACATACTAACCTATGACTTTTTTGTCACATTTTAGACGACATCCTAAAGTATGACTTTTTTGTCACATTTTGGACGACATACTAAAGTATGTCCTTTTTGTCACATTTTGGACCACATACTAACCTATGACTTGTTTGTCACATTTTGGACGACATACTAACCTATGACTTTTTGTCACATTTTGGACGACATACTAACCTATGACTTTTTTGTCACATTTTGGACGACATACTAACCTATGACTTTTTTGTCACATTTTGGACGACATACTAACCTATGACTTTTTTGTCACATTTTGGACGACATACTAACCTATGACTTTTTTGTCACATTTTGGACGACGTACTAAAGTATGACTTTTTTGTCTCATTTTGGACGACGTACTAAAGTATGACTTTTTTGTCAAATTTTGGACGACATACTAACCTATGACTTTTTTGTCTCATTTTGGACGATATACTAACCTATGATTTTTTTGTCTCATTTTGGACCACATACTAGCCTATGACTTGTTTGTCACATTTTGGACGACATACTAAAGTATGACTTTTTTGTCAAATTTCGGACAACATACTAAAGTATGACTTTTTTGTCCATTTTGGACAACATACTAAAGTATGACTTTTTTGTCTAATTTTTGACAACATACTTACCTGACTTTTTGTCAAATTTTGGACAACATACTAAAGTATGACATTTTTGTCAAATTTTGGACAACATGCTAAAGTATGACTTTTTTGTCAAATTTTGGACGACATACTAACCTATGACTTTTTTGTCACATTTTGGACGACATACTAACCTATGACTTTTTTGTCACATTTTGGACGACATACTAACCTATGACTTTTTTGTCACATTTTGGACGACGTACTAAAGTATGACTTTTTTGTCTCATTTTGGACGATATACTAACCTATGATTTTTTTGTCTCATTTTGGACGATATACTAACCTATGACTTTTTTGTCTCATTTTGGACGACATACTAAAGTACAACTTTTTTGTCTCATTTCGGACGACATACTCACCTATGACGTATTTGTCTAATTTCGGACAACATACTAAACAAGGTGATCAGAGATGGCAGACTTCACTCCATTCACACTACAAGCCTCTGTCTGCCTTTGTGTAACAGACTCTGTGGCGCAATGGCAGTGTGTTTGACACCAAATCTGAGAGTTGTGTGTTCAAATCCTGTCAGTTTCAGAAATTCTCGGGCAACATACATGTGCCTGGTGTGTGTTCATCACAACTTGTAACATACCTCTGTTGCTCATTTTGGCAAGTACGGAAGCACATATACACAAAGCTGACAAAAAATACTTACCTATGACTTTTTTGTCTCATTTTGGACGACATACTAAAGTACAACTTTTTTGTTTTGGACGACATACTAACCTATGACTTTTTTGTCACATTTTAGACGACATACTAACCTATGACGTTTTTGTCACATTTTGGACGACATACTAAAGTATGACTTTTTTGTCTCATTTTGGACGACATACTAACCTATGACTTTTTTGTCTCATTTTGGACGACATACTAAAGTATGTCTTTTTTGTCTCATTTTGGACGACATACTAACCTATGACTTTTTTGTCACATTTTGGACGACATACTAACCTATGACTTTTTTGTCACATTTTGGACGACATACTAAAGTATGACTTTTTTGTCACATTTTGGACCACATACTAACCTATGACTTGTTTGTCACATTTTGGACGACATACTAAAGTATGACTTTTTTGTCACATTTTGGACCACATACTAACCTATGACTTGTTTGTCACATTTTGGACGACATACTAAAGTATGACTTTTTTGTCACATTTTGGACGACATACTAACCTATGACTTTTTTGTCTCATTTTGGACGACATACTAAAGTATGTCTTTTTTGTCTCATTTTGGACGACATACTAACCTATGACTTTTTTGTCACATTTTGGACGACATACTAACCTATGACTTTTTTGTCACATTTTGGACGACATACTAAAGTATGACTTTTTTGTCACATTTTGGACCACATACTAACCTATGACTTGTTTGTCACATTTTGGACGACATACTAAAGTATGACTTTTTTGTCACATTTTGGACCACATACTAACCTATGACTTGTTTGTCACATTTTGGACGACATACTGAACTATGACTTTTTTGTCAAATTTTGGACGACATGCTAACCTATGACTTTTTTGTCTCATTTTGGACGACGTACTAAAATATGACTTTTTTGTCTCATTTTGGATGACATACTAAAGTATGACTTTTTTGTCAAATTTTGGACGACATACTAAAGTATGACTTTTTTGTCTCATTTTGGATGACATACTGAACTATGACTTTTTTGTCCATTTTGGACAACATACTAAAGTATGACTTTTTTGTCCATTTTGGACGACATGCTAAAGTATGACTTTTTTGTCAAATTTTAGACGACATACTAACCTATGACTTTTTTGTCACATTTTGGACGACATACTAAAGTATGACTTTTTTGTCAAATTTTGGACGACATACTAACCTATGACTTTTTTGTCACATTTTGGACGACATACTAAAGTATGACTTTTTTGTCTCTTTTTGGACGACATACTAACCTATGACTTGTTTGTCACATTTTGGACGACATACTAAAGTATGACTTTTTTGTCACATTTTGGACGACATACTAAAGTATGACTTTTTTGTCACATTTTGGACAACATACTAAAGTATGACTTCTTTGTCTAATTTTTGACAACATACTTACCTGAATTTGTCAAATTTTGGACAACATACTAAAGTATGACATTTTTGTCAAATTTTGGACGGCATGCTAAAGTATGACTTTTTTGTCAAATTTTTGACGACATACTAACCTATGACTTTTTTGTCACATTTTGGACGACATATTAACCTATGACTTTTTTGTCACATTTTGGACGACGTACTAAAGTATGACTTTTTTTGTCTCATTTTGGACGATATACTAACCTATGATTTTTTGTCTCATTTTGGACGATATACTAACCTATGACTTTTTTGTCTCATTTTGGACGACATACTAAAGTACGACTTTTTTGTCTCATTTCGGACGACATACTCACCTATGACGTATTTGTCTAATTTCGGACAACATACTAAACAAGGTGATCAGAGATGGCAGACTTCACTCCATTCACACTACAAGCCTCTGTCTGCCTTTGTGTAACAGACTCTGTGGCGCAATGGCAGTGTGTTTGACACCAAATCTGAGGGTTGTGTGTTCAAATCCTGTCAGTTTCAGAAATTCTCGGGCAACATACATGTGCCTGGTGTGTGTTCATCACAACTTGTAACATACCTCTGTTGCTCATTTTGGCAAGTACGGAAGCACATATACACAAAGCTGACAAAAAATACTTACCTATGACCTTTTTGTCTCATTTTGGACGACATACTAAAGTACAACCTTTTTGTCTCATTTTGGACGACATACTAACCTATGACTTTTTTGTCACATTTTAGACGACATACTAACCTATGACTTTTTTGTCACATTTTAGACGTCATACTTACCTATGACTTTTTTGTCACATTTTAGACGACATACTAACCTATGACTTTTTTGTCTCATTTTGGACGACATACTAACCCATGACTTTTTTGTCACATTTTAGACGACATACTAACCTATGACTTTTTTGTCTCATTTTGGACGACATACTAAAGTACAACTTTTTGTCTCATTTTGGACGACATACTAACCTATGACTTTTTTGTCACATTTTAGACGACATACTAACCTATGACTTTTTTGTCACATTTTAGACGACATACTAACCTATGACTTTTTTGTCACATTTTGGACGACATAGTAAAGTATGACTTTTTTGTCAAATTTTGGACCACGTACTAACCTATGACTTTTTTGTCACATTTTAGACGACAAACTAACCTATGACTTTTTTGTCACATTTTGGACCACATACTAAAGTATGACTTTTTTGTCACATTTTGGACGACGTACTAAAGTATGACTTTTTTGTCTCATTTTGGACGATATACTAACCTATGATTTTTTTGTCTCATTTTGGACGATATACTAACCTATGACTTTTTTGTCTCATTTTGGACGACATACTAAAGTACAACTTTTTTGTCTCATTTCGGACAACATACTAAAGTATGACTTTTTTGTCTAATTTCGGACAACATACTAAACAAGGTGATCAGAGATGGCAGACTTCACTCCATTCACACTACAAGCCTCTGTCTGCCTTTGTGTAACAGTCTCTGTGGCGCAATGGCAGTGTGTTTGACACCAAATCTGAGGGTTGTGTGTTCAAATCCTGTCAGTTTCAGAAATTCTCGGGCAACATACATGTGCCTGGTGTGTGTTCATCACAACTTGTAACATACCTCTGTTGCTCATTTTGGCAAGTACGGAAGCACATATACACAAAGCTGACAAAAAATACTTACCTATGACTTTTTTGTCTCATTTTGGACGACATACTAAAGTACAACTTTTTGTCTCATTTTGGACGACATACTAACCTATGACTTTTTTGTCACATTTTAGACGACATACTAACCTATGACTTTTTTGTCACATTTTGGACGACATACTAAAGTATGACTTTTTTGTCACATTTTGGACCACATACTAACCTATGACTTGTTTGTCACATTTTGGACGACATACTAAAGTATGACTTCTTTGTCTAATTTTTGACAACATACTTACCTGAATTTGTCAAATTTTGGACAACATACTAAAGTATGACATTTTTGTCAAATTTTGGACGGCATGCTAAAGTATGACTTTTTTGTCAAATTTTTGACGACATACTAACCTATGACTTTTTTGTCACATTTTGGACGACATATTAACCTATGACTTTTTTGTCACATTTTGGACGACGTACTAAAGTATGACTTTTTTTGTCTCATTTTGGACGATATACTAACCTATGATTTTTTTGTCTCATTTTGGACGATATACTAACCTATGACTTTTTTGTCTCATTTTGGACGACATACTAAAGTACGACTTTTTTGTCTCATTTCGGACGACATACTCACCTATGACGTATTTGTCTAATTTCGGACAACATACTAAACAAGGTGATCAGAGATGGCAGACTTCACTCCATTCACACTACAAGCCTCTGTCTGCCTTTGTGTAACAGGCTCTGTGGCGCAATGGCAGTGTGTTTGACACCAAATCTGAGGGTTGTGTGTTCAAATCCTGTCAGTTTCAGAAATTCTCGGGCAACATACATGTGCCTGGTGTGTGTTCATCACAACTTGTAACATACCTCTGTTGCTCATTTTGGCAAGTACGGAAGCACATATACACAAAGCTGACAAAAAATACTTACCTATGACTTTTTTGTCTCATTTTGGACGACATACTAAAGTATGACTTTTTTGTCTCATTTTGGACGACATACTAAAGTACAACTTTTTTGTCTCATTTTGGACGACATACTAACCTATGACTTTTTTGTCACATTTTAGACGACATACTAACCTATGACTTTTTTGTCACATTTTGGACGACATACTAAAGTATGACTTTTTTGTCACATTTTGGACCACATACTAACCTATGACTTGTTTGTCACATTTTGGACGACATACTAAAGTATGACTTTTTTGTCACATTTTGGACGACATACTAACCTATGACTTGTTTGTCACATTTTGGACGACATACTAAAGTATGACTTTTTTGTCACATTTTGGACGACATACTTAAGTATGACTTTTTTGTCAAATTTTGGACAACATACTTACCTGACTTTTGTCAAATTTTGGACAATATACTAACCTATGACTTTTTTGTCTCATTTTGGACGACATACTAAATTACAACTTTTTTGTCTCATTTTGGACGACATACTAACCTATGACTTTTTTGTCACATTTTAGACGACATACTAACCTATGACTTTTTTGTCTCATTTTGGACGACATACTAACCTATGACTTTTTTGTCACATTTTAGACGACATACTAACCTATGACTTTTTTGTCACATTTTGGACGACATACTAAGATATTAAGACTTTTTTGTCACATTTTAGACGACATACTAAAGTATGACTTTTTTGTCACATTTTGGACGACATACTAAAGTATGACTTTTTTGTCTAATTTTGGACGACGTACTAAAGTATGACTTTTTTGTCTCATTTTGGACGACATACTAACCTATGACTTTTTTGTCACATTTTGGACGACATACTAACCTATGACTTTTTTGTCACATTTTAGACGACATACTAACCTATGACTTTTTTGTCTCATTTTGGACGACATACTAAAGTACAACTTTTTTGTCTCTTTTTGGACGACATACTAACCTATGACTTTTTTGTCACATTATAGACGACATACTAACCTATGACTTTTTTGTCACATTTTGGACGACATACTAAAGTATGACTTTTTTGTCAAATTTTGGACGACATACTAACCTATGACTTTTTTGTCACATTTTGGACGACATACTAAAGTATGACTTTTTTGTCACATTTTGGACCACATACTAACCGATGACTTGTTTGTCACATTTTGGACGACATACTAAAGTATGACTTTTTTGTCACATTTTGGACGACATACTAAAGTATGACTTTTTTGTCACATTTTGGATGACATACTGAACTATGACTTTTTTGTCAAATTTTGGACGACATACTAACCTATGACTTTTTTGTCTCATTCTGGACGATATACTAACCTATAATTTTTTTGTCTCATTTTGGACCACATACTAACCTATAATTTTTTTGTCTCATTTTGGACCACATACTAACCTATGACTTGTTTGTCTCATTTTGGACGACATACTAACCTATGACTTTTTTGTCACATTTTAGACGACATACTAACCTATGACTTTTTTGTCTCATTTTGGACGACATACTAAAGTACAACTTTTTTGTCTCTTTTTGGACGACATACTAACCTTTGACTTTTTTGTCAAATTTTGGACGACATACTAACCTATGACTTTTTTGTCTCATTCTGGACGATATACTAACCTATAATTTTTTTGTCTCATTTTGGACCACATACTAACCTATGACTTGTTTGTCTCATTTTGGACGACATACTAACCTATGACTTGTTTGTCACATTTTGGACGACATTCTAAAGTATGACTTTTTTGTCACATTTTGGACAACATACTTACCTGACTTTTGTCAAATTTTGCACGACATACTAACCTATGACTTTTTTGTCACATATTAGACGACATACTAACCTATGACTTTTTTGTCAAATTTTGGACGACATACTAAAGTATGACTTTTTTGTCTAATTTTGGACAACATACTTACCTGACTTTTTTGTCAAATTTTGGACGACGTACTAAAGTATGACTTTTTTGTCACATTTTAGATGACATACTAACCTATGACTTTTTTGTCAAATTTTAGACGACATACTAAAGTATGACTTTTTGTCTCATTTTGGACGACATGCTAACCTATGACTTTTTTTGTCAAATTTTGGACGACATACTAAAGTATGACTTTTTTGTCAAATTTTGGATGACGTACTAAAGTATGACGTTTTTGTCAAATTTTGGAACACAAACTAAAGTATAACTTCTTTGTCTCCTCATTTTGGACGACATACTAACCTATGACTTTTTTGTTACATTTTGGACGACGTACTAAAGTATGACTTTTTTGTCTCATTTTGGACGACACACTAAAGTATGACTTTTTTGTCAAATTTTGGACGACATACTAACCTATGACTTTTTTGTCAAATTTTGGACAGCATACTAACCTATGACTTTTTTGTCAAATTTTGGACAACATACTAACCTATGACTTTTTTGTCAAATTTTGGACAACATACTAAAGTATGACTTTTTTGTCAAATTTTGGACGACACACTAAAGTATGACTTTTTTGTTAAATTTTGGACAACATACTAACCTATGACTTTTTTGTCACATTTTAGACGACATACTAACCTTTGACTTTTTTGTCAAATTTTGGACGACATACTAACCTTTGACTTTTTTGTCAAATTTTGGACGACATACTAACCTATGACTTTTTTGTCACATATTAGACGACATACTAACCTATGACTTTTTTGTCAAATTTTGGACAACATACTAACCTATGACTTTTTTGTCAAATTTTGGACAACATAGTAAAGTATGACTTTTTTGTCTAATTTTGGACGACTTACTAAAGTATGACTTATTTGTCAAATTTTGGACGAAATACTGAAGTATCAATTCTTTGTCTCATTTTGGATGACATAAAACTGTATGACTTTTTTGTCACATTTTTGATGACATACTACAGTATGACTTTTTTGTCACATTTTGGACGACGTACTAAAGTATGACTTTTTTGTCAAATTTTGGACGACATACTAACCTATGACTTTTTTGTCACATTTTAGACGACATACTAACCTATGACTTTTTTGTCAAATTTTGGACCACATACTAAAGTATGACTTTTTTGTCACATTTTAGACGACATACTAACCTTTGACTTTTTTGTCAAATTTTGGACGACATACTAACCTATGACTTTTTTGTCAAATTTTGGACGACATACTAAAGTATGACTTTTTTGTCAAATTTTGGACGACATGCTAACCTATGACTTTTTTGTCAAATTTTGGACGACATACTAAAGTATGACTTTTTTGTCAAATTTTGGACGACGTACTAAAGTATGACGTTTTTGTCAAATTTTGGAAGACAAACTAAAGTATAACTTCTTTGTCTCCTCATTTTGGATGACAAACTAACCTATGACTTTTTTGTTAAATTTTGGATGACGTACTAAAGTATTACTTCTTTGTCTCATTTTGGACGATGTACTAAAGTATGACTTTTTTGTCACATTTTGGAAGACATACTTAAGTATGAATTCTTTGTCTCATTTTGGATGACATACTAAAGTATGACCTTTTTGTCAAATTTTGGACGACATACCAAAGTATGACTTTTTTGTCAAATTTAGGATATTTTAGACGTTTTAGACTCACATTTTAGACGACATACTAACCTATGACTTTTTTCGTCACATTTTGGACGACGTACTAACCTATGACTTTTTTGTCACATTTTAGACGACATACTAACCTATGACTTTTTTCTCAAATTTTGGACGACATACTAACCTATGACTTTTTTGTCACATTTTGGACCACATACTAACCTATGACTTTTTTGTCACATTTTAGACGACATATTAACCTTTGACTTTTTTGTCAAATTTTGGACGACATACTAACCTATGACTTTTTTGTCACATATTAGACGACATACTAACCTATGACTTTTTTGTCAAATTTTGGACAACATACTATAACCTATGACTTTTTTGTCAAATTTTGGACAACATAGTAAAGTATGACTTTTTTGTCTAATTTTGGACAACATGCTAAAGTATGACTTTTTTGTCAAATTTTGGACGACTTACTAACCTATGACTTTTTTGTCACATTTTGGACCACGTACTAAAGTATGACTTTTTTGTCTCATTTTGGACGACATACTAAAGTATGACTTTTTTGTCACATTTTTGACGACATACTAAAGTATGACTTTTTTGTCTAATTTTGGAAGACAAACTCAAGATGACTTTTTGTCTCATTTTGGACGACATACTAAAGTATGACTTTTTGTCTCATTTTGGATGACTTACTAAAGTATGACTTTTTTCTTAAATTTTGGACGACATACTAACCTATGACTTTTTTGTCAAATTTTGGACGATGTACTAAAGTATGACATTTTTGTCAAATTTTGGAACACAAACTACAGTATAACAGCTTTGTCTCCTCATTTTGGATGACATACTAACCTATGACTTTTTTGTCACATTTTGGACGACATCCTAAAGTATGACTTCTTTGTCACATTTTGGACGACATACTAACCTATGACTTTTTTGTCAAATTTTGGACAACATGCTAACCTTAGACTTCTTTGTGACATTTTTGACGACATACTAAAATATCCCACTCCCACTCCATGGAGTTTACAATCTGAAATGTAATTTGAAATTATCAAATCCCAAAGAAAGGGTTTATGCCACACTCCTGCCCTTCTGAGATTGTTTATTTTTTTACACTTAATTTATTTACATATGATGGTGTCTCATATGGTAATGCTCCTGCACATTTAAAATCTTACACATAATGAGATGATATATTTGCAGTTCTTGAGTGTATGTGTGTGTGTGTGTCTGTCCCTTCAGGATGATAAAGACACATCCTCCAACAAGGGGTCTCTGGATGATCTCTTTCCTACCGCAGAGGAAGAACAGTCACAGAGTAAGTTTCTTCTGGGGTGACTGTCATAATGTGTTTAAAATCATTCACAGTTTAGATTATATATGCTCATCTATCTAAACAAAGTCAGGTCAAATAGTTTTAATGTCCTTTATCCACAGATAAACTCGCTGTATATGTATTTACTCTGCTTTTGATATTTTGAGGAACATCTCTTAACACACAGCAAGTAGGTTTCAAGCAGGGATGTCACATTTTGAGCATCTGCAATACATGCAGTGATAATGATTTTGTAGGTAAGAACATCAGCAAAATCTTTATACTCTCATTCAGCAAGTTTGTTCTTCAAAGGCATCAAGCATCTTTAAAATTAAGTGTTAATGTTGTATAAATAAGACTCTTATTTTGAAAACAGTACATGCATGAGTGGACAGCCACATAAGACATTTTAAAGCTGCGATGTAATAATAAAACCTTGTCAAAGATTTTCAGTTTACTTAAGAAAATACTAAAAAAATTTCATGTGACCTTAACATTCTTAATTTGTTTATTGCTGTACAGTGTCCCAGCCTCACCACAGTAGTGCAGCAGCTGCAGCTCAGCAGGGTGGCTACGAGATCCCTGCCCGCCTTCGAACGCTCCACAACCTTGTTATCCAGTACGCATCACAGGGACGATATGAAGTTGCTGTGCCTCTTTGCAAACAGGTATGGGTTTGGTTTAGGTCCTATTACATGTTTCTGAACATCTGAAACCTGTACCAGCTCTGGATACTGCCATAAGAGAGGTTTTTGTTTCACGTTTTCACGTGACTGTAGCCTTATCCAGAGATTATAATTTACTATTTATCTTCTCTTTATAATGATGTCTCAACAGGCCTTGGAAGATCTGGAGAAGTCTTCAGGGCATACACACCCTGATGTAGCCACAATGCTGAATATACTGGCGTTGGTGTACAGGTGAGGTTGGTGTTTGATGATGGAAGATAATTTACACCTGTTAACTTCTGAGGTTTATCTGTTATACTGTGTCTTCCTCTAATTTGTATGGTCTTATAAACCTGGATTACACAAACAGTAGGAGAAAACTTTAGACAAGACTTCATTATAGAATTAGAAATAATACAATTCTGTATGTAAACAATAGCAAGTCAAATCACTAATAATGAAACAAACCATGCTGTGATTTAAATTTTTGTGCGACACATTTTGTTTTTTCTTTAGAGACCAGAATAAATACAAAGAAGCAGCCAACCTGTTAAACGATGCATTGGAAATCCGGGAGAAAACCCTTGGGATGGACCATCCAGCTGTGAGTTCACTTCTCTTTATGAAGCAGCTGCAGCCACAGACACTTTTTGATGAGGCAATGAAATAACTTCTGACACAAAATGACTCTGGGATGTGATGTATATTTTGTACTTGTGTATATACACACACAGGTGGCAGCAACGCTTAACAACCTGGCAGTGCTTTATGGGAAAAGAGGAAAATACAAGGAAGCAGAGCCGCTGTGTAAAAGAGCTCTGGAGATTAGAGAGAAGGTAAAAAGACACACACATTTATTTGACTGCAGTTGGGAGACCCCCAGTCCCAAATCCATCTCTCTTCTTTGCTTTATATGCAAATATTCATAGACATAATTTCTGTCTGGGCCACATGGTTGGTGTAGTGGTTAGCACTCTTGCCTTTGCAGCAAGAAGACCCGGGTTCGAGCCCTGGTTGGAACAAGGGCCTTTCTGCATGGAGTTTGCAGGTTCTCCCTGTGTGTGTGTGTGTGGGGGGGGTTTTCTCCGGGTTCTCTGGCTTCCTCCCAGTCCAAAAACATGCAATATGGGGATTAGGTAAATTGGACACTCTAAATTGACCATAGGTGTGAGAATGAATGGTTGTTTGTCTCTATGTGTGCGGCCCTGCGATGGACTGTCAAACTGTCCAGGGTGTCAATTCAACTTTGTTAGGAAAAAACAACATTTGTTGCATAAACAAACTCGTAATCAAGTTGCTACCATGCTTGCAACCTTTAGAGTGGTCAGAGCCACTGGAGTGGCAGCCAAACAGCCAATTACTGAGCAGTCAAGTTTGGTTGCGGCATCCTCTTCCTCGTGTCTCACTCACAACAACAGCATCGAGTGAGCAGAGGCGAGAATGAGCACTGAAAGCGAGGAGATAATTAGTTAAAAGAAAAAAGGACACACTACCTCGCCAGTATGGCTGTTTTTTGGTTACTTAAAGTCTGACCACAGTCACGCCAATGTCACCTACAAATTACGCCAGGCGAGCATACGCACCAAGAGCTTATTACTTATTTTCAACAAACTTATTCTACCAACTTCGTCGCACACACCCCCTGGATTACACACACTGTGCGGCATGGCCATCAACATCATCTGCTGCTACTTGTGGAGATACGCAGACCGCCCTATTGAGGTACTCTGCAACAGTGTTTTTACATCCTCAGTGTTATTTGTTGACCCTCAGGTCCTGGGTACAGACCACCCAGATGTGGCCAAGCAGCTCAACAACCTGGCTCTGCTGTGTCAAAACCAGGGGAAGTACCAGGAGGTGGAGCAGTACTATGAACGCGCTCTGCACATCTATCAGAGCAAGCTGGGACCAGACGATGCAAATGTAGCCAAGACAAAGAACAACCTGGTGAGATGTGAGATACTATGATGTCTGGTTTATTTTTTATATAACATGTAAGTGGTGTTTGCCATGTCATGCTAATGAAATGACATCAAATGTCACTGTACATCATTTGTCACTTTCTCTCGAATGAAACATGTTCTCTCTCTTTGCCAGGCATCATGCTACCTGAAGCAGGGGAAATACAGACAAGCTGAGGCTCTTTACAAAGAGATACTGACCAGAGCACATGAAAAGGAGTTTGGATCTGTAGAAGGTACAAAACAGTTAACTTGGATATTTTAAGTAGACAATATTGCTATATATACTTTTTTATAATTTTGTTTTATACAAGTGATACTTATTGTTTTATGAGACACGGGACATGAAAACGATATGTCTCACAACTGAACTTAATGTTTTGTTTAACATAGTCTCACTCTTCCTGTTGGTCCTCTTGGCAAAGCGCTGTCCCTCCCATATCACTGGAAGTACTGTAGTTTTTCATAGTAGAACTGGGGGTTTTGCAAGGTCTACAGATATTTCAGCCAATGAGATGAAACATTTTTCAGCAGCAAAACATAAGTAGTGGAGCTTTAAGTCATAATAGTAATAAATGAGACCAGCATTGGATCAGTGATACATTTCCTGGTTCAACTTTAACTTTTTACCGCATCATTAGTTTTACATTAACTGATCTTGCACCGTATGATCCACCAACAGACATCAAACCATGTAAGAAAGTTTTTTAGGCAGTTAATGGTAACTTATTCTTTCAGTTTTAATTTAACAGATTTTTTTTGTCATAAAAGACAAGAACACACACTGTGCTTGTTGAAGCTTACAGTATGTTCATCCAGGTGACGGTCGTCCGAGTTGGTCTGAAGGTGATGATGGATGTTCCAGACAGGACGGACTCGGTAGCCTGAAACGCAGCGGTTCCTTTACCAAACTGAGAGAGTCGATACGCCGAAGTAGTGAGAAACTGGTCCGCAAGCTGAGAGGAGTCGAAATGGAGGAAACGACCCCAAGGAATGCTGGGTAAAATTTGATTATGAAGATGATCAAATTCCCACTGTTAGTGTAACTGGAGCTGAAACCACATCATATCAGGGAAAAGAAAGCTGTTCTTTCTAGAGGTTTAAAGGTCAAAAAAACACTCAGACTGAATTTATTGTAGAGATGACTATTAATCGATACAGAATGACACAGAAAGAAAATATGACAAAGGTCAGAGACAGAAATTTGTAGACACTGGGGGAAACGGTGCAACGGCGCGATGGAACATCATGGACACATGTACACATGGAGTCTGAGTTGACTGTCTAGAGCTAGACTATATCTCTGACTGCTACCGGATGCTGAAACATGTTTTCTTTGTCAAAATGTCATAAAAAAAAAAAAAAAAGGAAATGAAATGTATGATGATAATGGGGACGGGACTAGTTATGCTTTGCTTCTCCCGCTTTCCCTTTCGGTTATGTATATTGTGTGAACTGCAATGTTATGTGATGAGATCTAAATGTCATGACCGAAATAAATAAATAAATAAATAAATCAGGACGACACAAGAGCTAAACACTGAGAAACACAGAGGCTTAATAAGCCCTTTGTGCAATAATTTGACAATGGTTTGAAAGCAAGACATTTAAAGAATTATAAAAGTTACACACAGTGTTGCCTGTATTTGCCTCAACAAATCGCACTACAGCCTGACTCATAGGCTTTGTATTTTGTTTTAAATATATATTTTTTTCTCTCTTAGTGTTTTTATTTATTTATGTATTGTACGGTGTCCTCGAGTGCCCAGAGAGGCGCCTCCAAATAAAATGTATTATTATTATTTTTATATAATAACATTATGCTCCTTTCTAAAGATTAATGGTTCACTATGATTCCATGTCTTGTTTTTAGAATGAAGAGGGCAAACTCACTGAATGTGCTGAATGTTGGAGCCAGAGACAATCAAGATGGCACTCAGGTGAGCAGACTGGTTTTTTTAGTCCTTTGAACCAGTGACCTGTGTATACTTAAATTGATTTTTTTTGGTGTTTAACTATTGCACAATGAAGATTTAGAATTTTAAAAACCTAGTAATAAACATTTTGTTAAAGGATGTTCAGTATTATGTACTATGTATATCACAGTTTTAGCATATCAAATTTAGATATTAGAAACAGCAGTTTAATGAAATAAACTAAATACGTCTTTTACTTTCATTGTAATTACCAGTTACAATATTTTAGGACCAAAAAGTACATGCCCTCATTCAGTTATAAGACTACATTTTCATTTTATAGAGTTATGCATCTGGTCAAAGAAGAATGTTGCACTTCAACACTAATCACATGCCTTTTTTTTTTCTCAGTCGAGCCGTTTGACAGAAAATCGTGGCCTGAGCTCCAGCACACAGAGCCTGACGAGACGAGGTTCACTCGGTGGTACAAGCTAACACACACACACTTCTGTTTCTGTGAGGACACTGATTTACGAAACGCATTCCTGAGCTTAAAACAAATTCACCACCACAAACAGCTGAGTGCAAGTTTTCAGAAATTCCAATTGGGCCACATAACTCTTAGGTTTAGGAATAACTGAACTAGAGAAAGCCAATCAGTTTCCCGCAGTGTCAACGCACTCAAAAAAGATAATAATGGGACCATAACCTCAATCTCCAGAAAATGTTGTCAAAATCTTAGCATTAAGGAAAAAAGCACTTAAATGTAAACACAAATCAGGCCTTATTATTTACAGGTTACCTAAAGTTAACAGTAATGCATTATAAAATGTATGTCCCTCGTGCTATTATACCACTTGGGTACATTAATTAACAACACTAAAATTATATAATTTATAATAAAGATTTGGCATATCGACAGCACAGATTATCTTTTTAAGAACATGTTGTAAATTAATTTTTGTTGGCACACAGATTTTTTTTTTACATGATATTCAAAAATATGTACGAAAATGTAAAGGTTACATTTGGTATCAAGGTAAAAATGTTTGTTTTTTTGCCCTTAAAATGTGTAGGTCAATTAATTTAATATTTCCATATAGTTTGCACCAAAGTCCATTTATGTCATTCCATTTTATGAAAATATTTTTGTTATAAAAAAGTTAAAAAGAAAAGAAAAAACAACACCACCAGCTCTACAAAAAAATGGCTATTTTGTCAATAATACCTGAAAATATTTAGTGACGTCCAAAAAACTATGATCTATATGATCTTTTTTTCTAAATTTACATATTAAATAATTAAAGATATATTGATGTCTAAAATTATTGCTGTGTGCCTGAGAAAATGCTTTGGATTGATGTGAAAAAACTCACTTAAAGTAATCATCAGTATGTTTAATATTACTCGACAACACAAGCTTAGACAGACCACACAGATGCTACCTGCTCAGAGCCAAAAGCAGGAATGGGAACACGGTTAGTGGTTAACCTGTGAAGGATGTCAAAACAATTAGCAGCTAAAGGGTCAAGTGGAGTTAGGAGATTACGGAGATGGAAATCCCAGGTGTAGATAAACTTTTTTGGAGTTTGTCTTTCCCTTGAAAGAAGCTTTAACATTAACCAAATAAAGATCAACTGAGGCATACCCAAGTATAATTTTAACCATTATCACTGTTTCTTTTGGACACAGGCACCAAAAAGACATTTCAATATAATTCATTTTATGTTAATATTGTCAACTTGATAGCAAACAGTTTGTTTGTGTACATATTTAATGTTAATATTTGCTCAGTTTTTGGTGTCAATCATCGCCTGAGGAAACATGATTGTATTCACTAATGGCACTTTTGTACTATATAGTTCCAGCATGACTCAGGTCAGCACGGCACGATCCTACTTGTTTGGTATTGTTTTCCATTACTATAGTTCCTCCTCAACGGGGGCGGACTCATTGTAGCACAGCTGCATGAAACTGACGTGACATTGTTTTATACGCAACACAAACACAGTTGTTTTCGACATAATGAATCATTAGAATCAGTTAATTAAAAAGATTAATTCAGCACTTCCAGCATGACCGGGGGGCAGACTGCGTCCGATACAGTCACTGAGCTGAAATAGGTTGTGAATCATTTCCAGATCGCCGCTTTTAAGCTGTGCTGTCGCTAAATACACCAGACTCCTCTGGTAAATATTGAGATTTTAGTCACATCTTCAGGTCTTTTTAACTGCATCTACAGTTCGGCATTGTTTGGTTCGATTCATTACTGGTAGCAGGTACTATCGCAAATGGAAAGGTGAGTAAAGTCGAGTCGTGCTGGAACTGTGTAGTGGAAAGCGCTACAACTTGTCTTTAAGACTATCACATCACCAGGCTGAAGCAATTTGTGTCGCTTCAGTATGTGGTCCTAGATCAGATATCTATCCAATAGGTGTCCATGTGATTAGATATAAGTGAGAAGATTCATATCAGTAACCATGCAGGTTTTTAGTGTAGCTTATAGCTTTTTTGTTGAAAATTGCTGCTGTGGCTGAAATAAAAGCCATGAGAGCGTTAGAAAATGACAGCTACACAATGAGCTGAAAGAGCTGAAGCTCTTAAGACTGTGATGGCTGCAGATTATGGTGATAATTCTAAGTAGCAGTGATCATAGCCACTTTGAATACGTCTTGAATTTTTCATCTATCCTAAAGCATGCTTATTCACTCAAATGCCTGAAATCCACAATGCATCAAGTCACTATTATAAATTGTAGAATAGCTTTTAATATCGTCGATTTCAGTTGTACTTTTATTTTTGTGATAGAATTAATTACTTCTTGAAGTAGTTATTTAAGAATTGCAAGATTGTGTATCATTACATCACTTGTGATGTCATGCTCTTACTTCAACTCACTAATTTAACACTCGAGGAATGATAAAGTATGATAACAATGCAAATAAATGCTGCTCAGATATCTTGGCTCCCTGAAAACGACATCACCTCTGCTGTTCTTCACTACCATTTGTTTTTGCCCATTCAAATATACCCTTAACTCTATTTTTCCCATCGTGGCAAACTACTGATCATACATTTGTGGTCGTAGAAGAGATGTTTTATAAGGAACGACACCACACAGTTACTATAAAAATTATATTTTACACACATGCTCTATAAAGCACTTATGATTGTTTTATGCAAACTGGGAAAAATATGTAGAAGATGGACCATATTTGTTTTTATACCTGCAAACTTGAACTGAAATAAAGTTACAACAAGTATGTTTCAGAGTTGAAATGTTGACAAGTGAATGTCATTTATTTTTGTTCTACTAATATTTGCCCTAGGCTTGATTTTGTTGGATGGAATTCACAACAAGATTCAAACAAAAGTCAGGTGTTAATACATGTACAGTATATTGCAGCCTCCAGGTGAAAAAACACACAAAAATATCCATGTTCACTATAAAATGTACAGTTGCAGTAGTAAACAGCAGTCATGTCTGTATGACAGACATTAAATTAATATTACACACAGGTGGCATAATATTTCTGTTGTTAATGCAATGTTTTGACACTGATGAATTATTGATTTTAATTATTTTCAACACTTATGCAGGTTTGTTTGGTTTTAAACACAGGAAGTAAGTAACAGTTTGTGCAGCATAACTGAAAGAATTCAATGTGTAATACTGAATATCATACAGAGCATACAAAATGTTGAGCCCATACAAAACCCTTCCTTCCTCTACTTGTCGTGTGGTGTCCTTTACTAACAACAGCTGCTCACTATGTGCATCGGGGAGAAAGAAATAAAGATGGGTTTAAGAATACTGAATGGTGCAATAAGTGTCAGTTTATAACTAATATCTAAGTCAGACATTACTCAAATTTCTGTTGCAACATTTAGCACAAACTAAGGGTTTTACAATGAGCTGAAAGTTGTATGTGGTCCTGAAGTACAGGCTGACCAGTGGACTGAAGATGTACCTAATGAAGAACAGTATTGGTTTTGAAATTCTATCACATTCTGGTAGGTGATTGGTATTAGATTTGATGGACTTTTCTCTGATATAAAAATGGACAAACACATCAAGTAGAGCACCTGGCTGAAGGTGGGTTGCTCATATTTACCAGACTCTGTGTATGATATATTGAATTGCTGAGGGGCTCTTTATGAGCCTCATGACCCTGATGGTATTTAATCTTGGACATATTGACAGTTTCTCACATAGAATACATTGATTTTACCAGATTTGAGACATCTTTAAATGTCTCTATACAAACTGGAAGAGACTAAAATATAAAAGGCAAATAACAACTTAGAAGAAATGTAATGTTACATTTTTTATCTGAATGGTCTGGATGAGGTAAACCCTGGTAAACTAAGAGCTATTTAATCCACTGGATTATGGCCATTGTCTTGGTGATGATGCAGCAGTGTATCACCTTCATGTCTGATGAGCGATTTGAGCGATTTTCTGCAGCATCTCCTCCGACTCCAGCTGCTCGAGAGTCAACAGAGACAGGCCCAACTGGTCCTCCTGAAGACAGACAAGATAGAGAGAGAGAGAAACCTCAGGGTAACGTCCCCAGTTCACACATAAAATACAAATACAAGGAAGCAGGAAGCTGCTGTATGCTACATCCAGGTTTTTTATATGCCTGCAAGGAAACTAACTGGCTACAAATCAATCTTTTACAAGTTGATATAAAATTATAATCTTAAAGTTTTGCACTGCTTGGATGAAATCCGTCTAGCTCCGTGTTCAACTTTTCCCCCTGTGAGCAAAGTCTGTGACTGAAATTATACTGCCACAACTAGTGAACACCCCAGAGGCAGAGTTAAAAAAAGAATGATATGAAGCACAGTTTTTTTGTGGTGTGAATCGTACCTGTCTGAAAGGCTGAGCCATCTGCCGCAAGAAGTGCTTGGAGAGCTGGACAGCCTCGTCTACTGTGAGGTTCAGACTGCCATCGTTAATGTGCTCCTGAATCCAGCGAGGAAGCTTCCCTCGTTTGTCTGCTCGGGCGTAACGCTGTAGAGGACAAAGTTACACTAGATTCAATAATCTTTACTCAAGGCAATGAACCAACTGCTCCGAGATACTACTAAGCTAAAATCATAAGACTGTGGCTAAAGAAAAAATGACCTAACAGATGCTAAGAATTTGTACAATGTGCTTAAAGGCATAGAGCACAAAAAACGATTAGATGAGAGGATGGAAATTTAGACTAAATAAAAAAATATTACACACCTTATCAGCAAAAATCATGAGTCCATAGTCGGTCTTGCCTCTGAGGGCTCTGCCCACACACTGTGCTGCGTGACGCATGGCGTCAAATGTGAGGAAGTCATTTTCCCTGATCTGAAACTGATCCCGAAGGTACTCCAGACGAGCCTGAAACATCAACATTCATATTAAAATATTTGTGTTTCAATAAAGACAATTTCAGTAGTGTTTGGTGTCAATTAAAAGACACAAATGTTGATGTAAAGATTCTCCATGATATCAAACAACACCGCAAAACATTACATACTATATTTTGTTACTTAAATCTACAACACATAATAGGTTTCTACAGACACTTCTAGAACACCTAAGGTTTGTTGACATCTTCAAGTATATCAATATCAGAGGGAATAGTTATTTTTACATAAGTGATATTTGTGCAAACCTGTGAGAAACAAAGATGTTTTCTTCAGTCTGTAGAACATAACGTGTATAGGTCAGGACAATATTTAATCTCAAATGGTAGTTTGACACACATTTTGGCTTTAAGAAATATTGTGCCTCTTGCAATTAGAAAATCGTAGTAGGCCGTATTGCGATTATGATAACATTTCGATTCATTCTAGAGCCCTACACGAAAGGAATGAAAGAAAGAAATCTGGAGTCTGGGACTCTAGCAATACTGTAATTAACAAACCCAGTTATTTCATTCAGGCTAATCAGAATTGATTTGCAGTGTTCCCATCACTCACCAACCTGCACAACTATGCAGTTCATTATGAACAAAACAGGTGATTCAGACACATGGAGTCATAGTCAACAACGTGTCCTCACAGCACAGACGGAGGAAAACAAGAGCAGTGCAGCGGTTGCAGGACAGTCTCCTATTGCAAGCTTTTACAGACCCCTACTTTTTTACCCCAGACAATATTGATGACTAATCATGAAGAGATTTCAACAAATACCACGAAAGGTGTTACAGAAACAATTATGGTCTCAAGCTTTTCATACTATCCCTGATTAATGAATCTGGGCCTTTTGATCAAATGCCAAAACCAGAAATGTAGCTAAAACAGCAGAAAGTTAACAACATAATATGTAGTTCATTATGTAAAGTAGAGCTGAAACAATTAATCGATAAATCAATTATTAATCGATAACTAAATTAATTGACAACTATTTTAATAATCTATTAATCAGCTTAAAACAAGATTTCCGATTGTTTAAGCTTCTTAGATGTGAGTATTTTCTTCAGTTCTTTGCTCTGGATAACAAAGAAATCATTAGTTAGTTAGTTAATGATTTTAGTTTGTGGACAAAACAAGACATTTGAGAACATCATCATTTCCATGTTTGACGAACACAGATCAACATTATTTAAGGTTTTCTGATATTTTATGGACCGTACGATTAATTGATTAATCGAGAAAATAATCGACAGATTAATCCATTATGAAAATAATCGTTAGTTGCAGCTCTAATGTAAAGAAAAGTTTAGCTGCAGTGACAGTTCTGACCTTAAGGATGCGGCTCTGTGTGTAGACGTAAGGCACTCCAAACATGATGACTGCTCGGCCAAAATGATGCACTGAACAGAAAACACAACAGTCAGGGTCAATATGTTGAAAAACTGAACTCAACATACAAACACACACTCAACATAAGGTTAAGTGTTGTGCTGCATTGCTTGCATTGTTTCCTTTCTTTCTGGTTATTTACCAAAATCGATTCCTTCAGACACTTTTCCTCTGGCCACAGACAGAAGAATGGCTCCTCTGCCATTTTCACACGCCTAAAGATCAAAGTAAGACAGAAAACTCAAGGTCAAAAGTCTGGGACCATCAGCAAAAACAAAAGATAAAAAATATTACCACGAATATGCAATTATTCCCACATTGGTAATGCTAAATTGAACAATGAAAGGCATTATGTCCCCAAAGCTATGATTATTTCTTCGTGTTCTGGGCTGGGACTACACACAAACAATGTCACAGCTTTTATATTTTAGCAGGAAATACATAATTAAATCAACAGGCCATTATAGGAAACGGATGAGGCTGCAAGTCCATTAATGCATTAAAAATCTTACATACAGCCCCTTTCAGTAGAGATATTCCCGACTTATCGAATAACAATAATAAGATACAATAAGATAAGATGTCTTTCCTCACCTCTTGGAATTTTTCCAGGGCCATGCTCGTCTCTGCAGCATCCGGAGTCTCAATGAAGATCAACTTATTTCTCTGGATATTTTCCAGAATACCCTACAAATAAATATGAAAAAGGTTTTTTCCCCCTCCTCATTTACCCAGAGATGTCTCATCATCATCTTTACTTTACTTTACTTTATGAAGACTGAATGAGATCCATGTATAAAAATGCACAGACACACTGACCTGTTCATACCAAGACGCCACTATGTTCTCCATGTACACATAGCTGGTGAAAAATGCCACAATACCATCAGGGACAATGGCAGACATCTCAAGTAGTAGGTTGCCATAGTTACGAACCACAGCTGAAAAACAACGTTGTTGTATTTAAAGTTTTGTTTTCAGAAAAGTTTTAGTGTCAAATGTAATGACATGTATATGTTCTAATACAGTGAATAATGCTGGAGATGTTTCTACGAACCAATGTCGTCTCTGGTCTCAAACCTTGAGCTCAGGGCTACCTGGTCATTTCCTCTTCCAACAATCTGCAGGACAGAAGATAATAAAAGTGGCAAAGTTCCAAAAATACAGTATTACAGGTTCAATGTCGATATTATATATTACAAATTTGGTGATGGTCAAGAATGTTTGTTTTTGTGACATTTTCTTTAGTTCTGTCCCTTAACCATTTTCAAAATGTCTCTTAAAATCCACCAGAGGCACCACAATGACTGTGTTTCTGACTGTAGATACACACCAGAGGACAGAGACAGGTCCGCGCCAGTGTCATGGTGAATGATGCGATGGTAACAGGGCGAAAGTCCAGGATTCTGGGATAGATGTCCAGTGGAGACAGAGTCTGAAGAAGACAAACGAAAAACAAAATGATCATTCACTCTTTGGTGCACATCACAATCATTTTGTCTGAAGCCAACAGTGTTAATACAAATTGTCAACAAGCTAATTACTGTGATGCATACTTTTTTTTTGTGAATTAACAAAAAGTGAGCAGGGAAAACACAAAACACACACAATATGATATGTGCAGTTTCTAGTAAGAGCTGTTTGGTATAACCATTTAAAGGAGGACTGAGGAACGATAATGGAGGGATTAGTTAAAGTCCTCAATAGAACCACAAGAGAAATAAGAGAAAACTTCTCTTTAAATTAACTGATTATCACTTACCATTTATTGCATGGATTATAATCTGACATGCCATTGCACACAGCCAAAAAAAACCTAGAGTAAAGAGACAGTGCAGTATCTAACTTACCCCTGAGGTGATGATGACTGACTGAAATCTCTGAAAAACAGGTTTGATGGCTATAGATGGGTCCATGCAACTGGGAACAGAGGAGAAAGAAAGTCACTTGTTTTCATAGTTTATGGATATAAACACCTCAATAATCATTGTGTAAAAATATTTAGGTGTCATAGTTTATAGTTTTCAGTGATATGCATCTATTAAATAAAATAAGACCGAGAATGTGAAATACTGCAGAGTGTAATGTAAAAAGCTGTCTCAATAATCGGTCCTCTATATAAATAATATATATATATATTTATTTATTTTTTCTTTTAAAGGTTATGAGGCAACTCTCCCTCACCTGAAGTGTAGCACAGGGTTTGCGATCGTCGGAGTTCTGTCTTCAAAGGGCTCAATGATTATGGTAAAACCTTCAGAGACCAAGAAAGAAACTTGTAATAAAGTTTGAAACATCCAGCAAAAAATCTTTTTAAGCAGACCAATGAATGTTATGCCTTTTTATGTTTTTTATTTATGTAAAAACTATAATGAATCAACAGCAGGAGCTATGATTACAGTACATGCGGAACATAAACATCAGAGATCTCAAAAGCTAAACTTTACTTCTACCACACATCTTGCTGCACCAGCCAGATATTTTATCAGCATTTTGTTTTAGTACCTTGGCTGTAGGTGCTGACCAGGGTAGCAAAGTTGGAAATGAGAGTAACAGCTGAGAAGTCTGCTATGTCGACAATCTCCAGAGTTCGCAGTAGTGACTGCAACCGCTCTGCACAAAACCTGGAGAGACACAGATGTTGATAGAAAAAGAGAGGGCATTTAAAATGTGAATGACATGATATAATGATAAGGATGTGTGAGATGTGACAGTGTACGATGGAGGTTGCTGAAAGAAACTACTGAGAAAAAAAACACTGAGAAAGTGAGAGCACATGATCATAGAGCTGAGCAAAGCTAATGTTTGTATGGAGAATTCAAGCATAAAAAGGAAGAGCTCTATAATTTCATTATTAATGTGATGCAACCAAGACTGACCTGAGAGGCTTGCGGTCGATGCAGACTTTGTCAAAAATGTCTTTGAGGAACTGTGGGGCGCTCTCCTGTACAACATGTTGGATCCTCAGGCGGGACTTCAGGTACTCTAGGAAACGCCTCAAGAAACCAACAAAGTGCTCGGCTGTGCGAATAGTACCAGGGATTGCCTCTGAGAGAAAAAAGCACAAGGACACAATGTATCAACTTTTTGGTTGTAAAAATAAAAGTACTTAGCATTAAGTATTGAGCTTTAATGTCCAGTCCTGCTGATGGCTGCACCTTGAAGAATTTCATCTGGCAACACTGGAT
This sequence comes from Solea solea, assembly GCF_958295425.1. Taxonomy (NCBI): domain Eukaryota; kingdom Metazoa; phylum Chordata; class Actinopteri; order Pleuronectiformes; family Soleidae; genus Solea; species Solea solea. Next base: position 21,123,985 of record NC_081140.1, on the reverse strand, counting down.
TGGCGAGGTAGACGTCTGTTTCTCTGGCAACATTGGCTTCCTTCAACCCCTCCACCAGTCGCCTGTACTCCTCCTTCAGTTTAGCAGCATCTGTCTCTTTAATCCTGTCAGAAAGCAACAGGGAGCGAGCAAAGACAAGAAGAGAAAACAATGCATTATTTTTAGCTTAGGCTTTGTAATGTCATGTGCCAATGCCATGAATCACAGAACTGTCGAATAGAATTGTGAAATAAATAAATTCTCTCTTTCTTCACACACTTCCAGTAATAACACAAAATTAATTTAGCATTTACAGTAGCCAATGGTGCTCTGGGACAAACTTGTCTACTATCACTCCTTGCACATAAGCAACACAAGACTTGGGTGAGGGTGAGTGTCAGTGTTTCAGTCTTTGCTGTGCTGACTGCGGCACAGCTCTTACTTCTGTATGGTGTTCTGCAGTGTGTCCACGTTGGTCTGGCACCGGTCCAGTGTTCGTCTGGTGATGTTCACACTCATGGAGTCGATACAAACGTTGTCTGAATAGAGAAAATAAACACAATCATTCACACAATTATCACAATTAAGAAAATCATGTTTTTTTTATCTGATATAAAGGATGTGATAATGAATTCATTTTATTTCATAAAACCATACAGTTACGCTCAGTTCAGTCCCTCACCAATATTATGAGCTTCATCAAACACCACTACAGATTTTTTGGACAGCTCTTTGGATACCAGGTCCGCTATTTTGGGGTCCAGAAGATAATGGTAGCTGTACACCACAATGTTGGCATGAAGAATCTAGGAAGGAAAAACAAAACGGCTCTGAATAAATTGCAACACTGAAAGCAATCTGCAATATTTTAGTTTAGCCAAATACAAATCCATTCAAAAATAGATTTAACAATATACTATATAATATAATTCTTACTATATAATACACTGCCTGGCCAAAAAAAAAGTCACCACCTGGATTTATCTGAGCAAATAGGTAAGGGGTTGCTGCAGTTGGTCAGGTCTAGGTTCAGCAACATTATGTGCCCAAAGAATGGGGTCAGCTGACTACCTGAATATATTGAATGACCAGATTATTCCATCAATGCATTTTTTTCTTCCCTGATGACATGGGCATATTCCAAGATGACAACGCCAGGATTCATCAGGCTCAAATTGTGAAAGAGTGGTTCAGGGAGCATGAGACATCATTTTCACACATGGATTGGCCACCAGAGTCCAAGCAGGCAGTGTATATATACTATATATATAAAACACAAAAAGATTCACACAAGGATCAGTGTGTAAGTAGAAAACTGTAGTGCAACGTTACGTACCGAGTAGCGAGCCAGATAGTAAGGGCACCAGCCTTTCCTCCTGCCAAAGTCCTTCAGGTCGTCAAGGTTGTAGATGCCAGCGGGCAGTGGCACCTGTCGTCCGACTGCATCAAACTCCTATACAAACAAACAAGAGCAGCAGCAGACCAATTAATTTTGAGTTTCTGTGGCGAACGTCAGTGGTGTCTTATGTATATTAAATTCTTAGATCCCTAACATCTTAATCCAACGATATAACCTCAACACCTTTATGGGGCAATCTAATGTCCACCCACATAACAACTTGAAAATAAGATACGCCTTGTCTACTTTACTCACCCCTTGGGAAAAAAATCATCTGCTTTAAATGAGAAGAAATCAAGTGATCTTTTACCTCATAGAAACGACAGGCAGGCAGGTTGGGGTCGCTGTGACGTTGTGCACGAATGTACGATGCTGTCAGACTGTGGCATTTCCCATCAACCTCCTTCCCAAAGCGCAGAGCACTCACCTGGATATAAGCAGAGGATCCTTGTTCACAGTTATGAGGGACAAAAAACACTTTCAAACATAAAGCAAAAACAAAAAGAGCCACAAAAAGGCATCTAAAAGACAACATAAAAGGCTACTTTCTAGGTCCTTGAGAATGTGTGTAAGCACAGATGTTTGTACCTCAGGGTGGATACAGAGGTTTCTCCTGGAGGAAAGGGCCAGAGCCAAGAAGTTGTTGCTTTCCCCAGTTTCCTTAGAATAAAACTCCATCAGCCTCCTCAGCTCCTCCACAACCTAATCAGAGGGATGATTTCAATGTATGATACAAGTTGTGAGGAATTCCTGCAGCATCTTTTCACCAATGTTGAACTCAATATTTTGGTCACGTCTTTGACAGTTTACGTTTGACACTCACCTTCTCGATCTCAGGAACTGTTCTGGAGCAGTAAATTAACTTGGTCACTTCTAAAGGAAAGGCCTGAGAGAAAAAGAGAGAGCGGGAAAACTTTATTTATAAAACTGTTTGTGTGGCACTGATTGGTAGGAGGCCACAGAAGACGACAGCTGAGAAAAACTGAAACACCACCCGATCTGAAAACCCATGAGGTTAGAGAGATGGAGAAGCTTCACTCACCCGCTGGTAGGCAATGATGAGAGACAGCAGAGAGATGGTCTTCCCTGTACCTGATGGCATCTCCAACACTCCATGTCCCTGCAGATAAACAGCAGGTGGTGAGACAGTTAACATTGTGTAGCTATTATACCAAAGATGCAAACAGAAAAAAAAAAATAGGTCAATTTTAACTCCACCCTTGATTTGTCACTTTGAGTAAAAACAAGGGACAAAAAACTGATGAATTGTCTTAATACTATTGTCCTAAATGGCAGAAACACAATTGTGTACTAAAGACTGGCTTTCAACAAGCATGCATATGGTCATGTTAGCATTGTTTAACTTTGCACAGGACAATGACATTTTCCTGTCCAGCAATTGACCAAAACAACATGTTGTTGCAATAAACAACCCTTTACCAGTTAATAATGTACTCGGATTTTGTGATGAATAAAGTGATGAGTGCTGAGAGTATGTGTGTGATATCAAATTAAATATGACCTATATCTTTATCCTGGGCATGAAACACCACCCACCTTAGCATCCAGTGTCCTTTTTAGCTCCAGCATGTAGGAGTACTGCTCAGGATAGATGTAGTCATATGGAAAATACACCAACAGACCGTCAATGTTGAGCCTGAAATAAAAGCATACTTGTAAGCTGCAGATTTACTTAGAGTACAGTCTGTCACAGAAAACCACCGCAAGCTCCAGCTTTTTCGATCAGCTTCTTGACCCTGCTGTTTTTGACACTTTCAAAATGAAACATTTAGCTCGATAGATAGATAGATAGATAGATAGATAGATAGATAGATAGATAGATAGATAGACTGTATCTCCACATATGAATGATGCTAGCGCTAACGTGAACGCTAGCTCTGTTGCAGGCGATTAAACAAAAACACAGACGATCACTTTACGACTCTCGATCTCACTTCACGACATGAATAAAGTGGTTCGGTTAGTTTCAGCTTTAATGTTCAGTTAACAAACACCGACTGTTGTTAAACTAACTACTACCACCATAGCATTGCGGTTCATTCAGCAGGAAAATAGCAAGAAATGTTGAGTAGAAACACTCACTTCATTTCGGTAACAGCGTGTAGCAGCAGGTCCTCTTCTTACTTTACAATGAAATTGTCAACAACTTGTGATTAAGTTAAAACGACACACAAACAGCAGCAGAGAAGAGATGTGTATATCCTCTTCTACTTTTACTTCGTTTTCCTTTTCAATTCTTGTTCTCTCCCTCCTCGTTCTTCTTCTACTTCTACTTCTCTGTCGATGGAGGCTCAAAGGCAAGTAGCGCCCTCCACAGGCTGAATGATAAACTTGAACGAATAAATGAATAAATAAACAACAGTTAAAAAAGTAAAGGTAAAATAAGAACACATTGTGGTACCGGTACACACAATAATAATAATTTTAAAAAACACACAAACATCCTGCACTACCCAGTCAAATTAATAGAACAGGTTTGACTAAAGTGCTAAAGCTATTTGCCTTAGCTTTGTAATATGTGAGAAAATCGAACCTACGCTAACCATTGTACTGTTATTTTGAAAGGATTAACCGGAACAGAGGGAAGGGGACGGATGTGGTGGCTTGTGGATGGGGTCTCGACTGTTTACTGCCATCTAGTGGTCATAATATAGAACTACAACGTAGTATATTTGTGAAGTTTACGTTAATACACAATCCAAAACGACTTCCGTGTACATATTTTGAAAGGGTATGTCGGAAGTGTAGAGCAGTACTATGTCTTCGTTGACGCTAGTTTTACTAATACAAACTACTGCAGTTCTACATTATGGCCACAAGAGGGCAGTAAATAGTCTCTGCTCTATCGTTACTACTTGCCGCGCTCCACAACAAGTTGGCGATAATGAAGATTACACTTACAGTGAAACTTTCGGTTATTTATTTTGAAATGAATGACCGGTATTATTCTGTATTCTTTTAAGGTTAGTTTTACTAACTGAACATTTTGCAGTCCCATATTATGGCCACAAGAGAGCAGTGAAAACACACGACATACAATACACAGAATGAGTTAGTAAAACAGCGGTAATGCAGACAATACACTACAATATGACTTCCGGTAATTCATTTTGAAATTATTAACTGGTAGTTTCCTGTCTTTTTACTCGACAAAATGCTGTCCCAGTCGGACGCCTCGGCACTACCGTGATGGATTACTGTAGTAATGACGGCAATTCATTGCGTTAAGTACAACTATAGTCACATATTTTGAAAGGGTTAACCGGTAGTAACAAATATATTTTTAACGTTAGTTTTTCTAATTCAATATTTTTGCAGTTTTACATTGTGGCCACCAGAGGGCAGTAAACATGATCGATTACAGCTACAGTCAATCACCACTTCACGACAAATTGAGTTAGTAAAGGCACTGGTAATGCAGACAGTATTCAACTTCCGTTACATATTTGTACAAAATACGTTGACAAAAAAATAAAACAATATAATCATAAAGGCGATTGTATATGACTCGGACGCTCATGTTTAACAATTCAGATCAATTAGAAACTGTTTTAAAGTGGTCCCACCCACATACAAGCTAACTTACACAGACCCAGACCCAAGCTAAGGGGCTTAACTCTTAACAAAATGTAAATCAGTTTTCTTACAGTCAGTAGTTTAGTAATGTGATTTAATGTCAAATTATTCCTTCCAGATCATTTGAGTGATCAATTCTAATTGTTTAGAATTAGTTTTTATTTGCATACATACCTCTGCATTTAACCCATCCTTTTTAGACATCAGTAGTGAACACACAAACCAGGCACAGGATAGCATCTTGTTCAGCCCTTAACTGTCTGGGAATTTAAACGATCTACATTTTTCATTTACAAGGCATAAACTACAACTCTGGTGGAACCCAAACCTACAACCTTTGAATCACTCTCTGAGTATTATTGCTAGAAGTCCAAAGCGCTGTCCATTGCACCACAGAGCCTCTCTCATTGTGAGAGCAGAACAAATGGACTTGGCAAACAAAACAAAGCAAATGTGTCTGCCCAATGGACATTTGTAAATGTATACTCATGAGAACCATTCAAGTTTTCATTTGACACCATCCTAAGGAGTTCAGAACATGTTTACAAGCTCTAGGTGCTGTTTTTCAATACTTTAATACTTTAACCCTTAGTGATCACATGGCATGGATCTGTGCCACGTGTGCACCCTTGGTAAATTTGGGTGGGAATAATACACAATTTCTTATATATATGAGGCCTCATTTCTGCCCACAGAGCCATGACAGGAATGACAATGACTTCTCTGGGCTTTGGTGTTTGGAAAAGCTTTATTTTCTCAAACACTTTTTGAGCAGCACCATTTTGATACTTAGACGCATGGATGTGTGCGTTTCTGTGTTTATAAATTGCAATGACACACTTTGATGTATGACACATACCATGTGCAAAATGTTTTTTAATTTAAAAGCAAAATTAATTCATTTCTTCAACATTCACTCAACACCAAAATTTATTCTTTAGTTTTGTGACATTTGAAAACATTTCATAGTGATATTTGTTTGGCTATCTTGCCTCGCCCTAGTGTGTCATTAAAACACAACAAAAAACCTTTTATTTTATTTATTGCACAGCTCCTCTGTTTATTTTTGAGTGTGAAGAATTGTCCATGAACCCAAAGCATTTTTATAAGAACCTTTTATTCATACATGTACAGTGATGTATACATACAGCATAAATGACATTTGATTAATAGGCTACTGTGATAATGCAGACAGTGAATGCTTGGGAGGCTGACAGTGAGCCACATCATGGATGAGTGATGTGTATTTTCAAAGAGCCAAAATCTGAAATTGACCAACAAAGCAGCACTTTTCTTATACGTAAAACAATTTATTAGTTCAACTAAAGCATAAACCTTCTCTGTGTCCCTTTAAAAAAAAGAAGAAAGAGCTGCTTTTTTATGAGCTTATATACTTAATTTCACTACTGATTTACTGATGAATTTATGTAATTCATAAATAAATTGAATTGGATATCTTCAGTTGATCCACAAAGACAGTGAAATGAGTGGTTCCCCACATTATATGTGGCCTTGAGGGATTACAGTAAAACTGAAGTCTTTTTTGTTGCAAGAGAGAAATGTTTAGCAGCCAATAATGCATGAAGACATACTATGACTTACAGCATAATTTATTTATGTTTGTAATACAGCTTAACATGACTGAGCACATGTAATATGAGTTCTGTTGCAGAAACACAAATTTGAAGTTTTAAAAATGCACTTGTTATTAGCTGCAGTTTTCACCACAGACAAGAGAGTCCTGCTGCTCTTTAATATTGATCGCCACTCGTAATCTATCCTAATTTCATGGGTCAGTTAAGACATTTACATCCGACTCATTCTCTAAGTCAGAATGGTGGACAACACATATGTGGACAGAGGCTGGTGTTTTGTCCAGAGAGAAGGGGAATGTGCTCCCAGAGGCAACTGAAGTTCAGCTCATTGTTTTCCTACACTTTGACAGTTTATGAGATCATGATAAAGGCTCTTGAGGACCAGCCTGTTGCCTTGGTCGCTGTCATGTCGGGCAGAAACGTACCAGCACTTAACAATAATGTCCATGTTCCTTTCAGCTCTCCAAGTCTTTCATTACCTTACAACTCAGCTGTCACTCTTTTGGAAGAAGACATTTCCTCCACCCTACATCTTCAATTCCTCCTCAGACCTTCTTGTCCTTCTTAGAACTCTACACAAAGTTATTAACGATATATTAAAACATATATAAAAAAAATATCTGTATATCACATAACAAAGCTTTCCTTTCACAGCTCACAGCGGTTGTCCATTGTCTTGTAGCGGTCCATGATTCCGAGTACGTCCTCCAGGATGGAAGGACCCAGATCCAGGTCCAACCCCATCATAGATTCTGACCGTGACACACCAGGTGATGTTGTGAGAGCGGCTGGATGAAAGGCAGCACAGGGAGACTCACTGCGTTCACTCCTCAGATCCTCGTTGCTAAGGCCGACGTCAGAGTCCAGACTGAGGCCTCGACGAACGTCCATGGGCCCACAGGTTTCTGACATGGAGTCCTCAGAGGAAACCTCTGAGAAGGAGCCAGACGAGGGGACAAGCCTGCGAAGGGCAGGTGAGAGGGAGATGTCATGGCAGGGCTCTGATGCCAAACGACCCACCACGCCATTCTCACATAGCGACAGATTGGGGTGATGCTCGGTGTGGTTTTCTGTGTGATCATAGCTGTTGGTCTGTTTGTAACTTGTCTCTGTCAACTGCTGACGATGCTGAAGGTGGTTTTGTTGAGGAGGCGGGAAGGGAGGGGAGGGGTCGTCCAGGTGGAGGCGAGGAGGTTTGGGGGGTGCCTGTTCGTGGGCGATGAACACAGGCATGGAGATGGTGTTCTTCAGCAGGCCGGCAGAGGAGTGCTGATAGTGGTAACCATTGTAAGCGTAGTTGTGTGAGTCCTGTTTTGCAGTGAAGCCGTCATCCAGGTGTGTCTCCATACTGTGTGAGCGTACACTGCCATTTTGTGTCCGGCTCTGGGATGGCAGCATGTCCATCTTCCCCTGGAGGAAACCCACATCTCCAAACATGTCGCCCTCCCCTTCAGGACCCACATGAGCACTGTGACGTACGTCGCCTAGCGGTGGGCTGATCATGTCACTTGAGAGGATGTCACGGAGCTTCAGCTTCTTTCCCTTCTTGGGAGTCGTAGTTTTTAAGTATATTGGAGCCTTTGCTGGCATTTTGCTCCTGAAACGTTGTGAGTTGAATCAGTCTGTCCAGAGAAAAGCGTGTCCTTCTCTTACAGGCTTCTCAGGTCCACTCCAAACTAAACAAGCACCTCTGCAGTTTTGTGGAGCTGTCAGTTTCTCAGGGTTAATAAACCCAGCGGGAGTTATTTCACAAGCAGCAAACACAGAGTGAAGCTCTTTTTCACGTCCAACTGAGTGATCCAGTCTATATTGCTTCTCCAAGTGAGTATACAAGTATTTAGGTCGGTCAGTGTAGTGATAGCAACCCAGGGGGTTATGCCTCACACTGACATGTGACTCGGGCTGGGGTGAGGGAAGCAAGGGCCTGACCTGTGTCTTTTTCTTACAGAAAAGCCATATCCAAGCAAACACTGGGGCCTCCTCACAGTCTCTCCAGTTGTCTGCAGACAAAAACGGAAGAAGGGATAAAGCGTGTGATCTGTCTGCTGTCGTCTTCTGAATTCTCCAAAAAACGTCAGGAATGTGACATCAAAACATTGGACATCTGTGAAGAGAAAAAAAAATGTTGATGAGATGGAGGAAAAGCAGGGGGAGATGGAAGGGGCAAAGGGGAAGGGAGGAGGAAGAAGCTCAGGGGAGAGGAGTGAAGGCAAGAGGAGATTTACAACCCTTTTTTCAGTGAGCCGGAGGACATATGATGGAAAACACTCCAAGAATCCTGAGTGTTTGCTAAGAGGGGGCTGCCTGCCCCAAACTGTGTGAAAATGTGACTGGAGTGGGTGTTGAGGCTGCTTTTACATTGACTCAGTCAGTGAATCAGTCCAGAAACATTGGCCACACATTCCCAAAGACCTCTCAGTGCATTTAGTGGAGACACAAATTACTGCACAGAAATTGTTGGTTTTAAAAGCTTTCAGGCCTCATGAGTCTGCGTCCTCGTCTCATGTGTCGGCCTCTTATCACTGAGAAAGAATCTCTAAAGTCTCTTTCTTGAGACAAATGCTGTGAATTATGGGATGAGATGCGGGCTACGCCTGAAGCCTCTGTGATCTTGTGATCCCATCACCATTGTAAATGTGCCTCTGGTATTTACCTCTTTAAAACATAAAGATGGGCAATGTTATATGTTCAAAATCACATTGTTACGGAAAGTGATTTTGACCATTTTAAGGAGGAAACCTTTACTTTGACAGAACTGATAAAAAAAAAAAGCTGACTTTATGACGAGGACTTAAAAATCTTAAACAAAAATCAAATTTTAGAAAGCCGCACTTTGTCTTTAAAAGTCAAAAGGAAGGAAATTTGTTTTACTTTTGCTTCTCAGATCTTGTGATTTGATGAATGTTTGCTGTGGAGATGAAGTGTCACTGTTGTTAAAAATGGAGAGAAACAGAGCGTATATTATGGATCTCGTGGTTCCTCTTAGTGGTCACTAAAGAGATGAACTGAGGAATGTGTGGATTGTCTGAAACTAAGCATGTTATACATTTAAAAGCCTTATTTATTCTCATCACTCACAGTGAGTTGGGTTGTTGAGGAGTTTTGCAGCATCATTACTATTAAAATCCATCTATGGTAATAATAATAATAAAATCATAGAAGAGTTTTCAGCCAAAATAGACTTTTCTCCATCACAGCATCAGCATGATGGCATCTGAAACCATTCTGTGAAGGTTCACACAAGGTTCACACTTCAATTACTACACACAGGAGCTTCACACAGATGAACAAGTGAGGCTGAGGGAAAATACAGTATAAGGCTGTTAATAATATTTTAATCTTCTTCTGCTCCAACTCATCTAAAAACCTGTGTGAGTATGTTCTGTGACCAAACGCACCAGTTGAAGTTTGTGTGAGATTGAGGACAACAACAGATGCTGTTGTGGTGAACCAGAGCAATATTTCACTTTAGGTGGAGACTTTTCATTTCAGCATGAACTCCACAGTTTCAGGAGTGTCTAGTTCCTGTGTTTTCTTTTTCCCTTTTAAATTTTGCTATGAGGACACAAACGTAGATTAAACATCTTCGGTCTGATTGCTGACATTGAGGTTAAATGTGTTTAAGTCTAAATTGCACATACAAACATAGAAGCATCACATAATAATATTTTCAAGGCTCCATACTAATGTTTTTCACTGGGGGCACAAGCACAACATTTAGGAGCACAACATAAATCATTATGAATGCAACAAATTAAGACTTCTTTCATCCAAGCTATATGACTGATATACGCTTTGGCAATAAAAAGGTAGTTTACTGAAATAAGAATCTGCTGGTTTCAAACAAATGACAAAGAGAGGCTGTAATTTAAGAGTCATCACTGGGCCACAGTAATAAATTGTTTTAAGGTTTACTTTTATTTACTTTTAAGGTACCTTTGATGCTTTTCAGGCAAAATGACTGAGCCACAATAGTGGACTCTGAGGTCTACAGGCAAAAAGACATTTAGACCATTTTTTTACGTCAAATATTTAAATGTCAAAGTTCAATCAGATATAACCACAGTCATTCAGCTGTATTTAAATCTTAAACACTGCAGTATTACCCATCTGGTGAAGAGTTGTCCTTCAACAGTGGTGCATGTAAAGCTTTACTACAGAGACATTTGTGTCCATGTAATCAGCTCAGTGATGACAAACTCATGTGTGATCAGATATCAACACATCTGTCTGTAATTAAACACGTCTGACTCTCTGACATTAACACCACGCACCTCTGTTTACTGACCATAATATGAAATAGAAATGACTGCTGGTGAAATACTGTCCATCTACTGATACTGTTTTTCCTATAGCTGTAGGAATATTAGTATTGGTCAGTTGACACACCACTTTGGTAAAGACTAAAAAAGTCTAGTGATTATTTTCACAGCTGCTTATTTTTTGGTTCATAAAATGATCACTGGTTTTCCAAACCTCATAATGACAACACCCTTAAAAAAAACCTTTTTATTAACTGCCATAGAAAAGCAAAAAAAACTGAAAATGACACAACAAAAAAACAAAAAAACTTGCATAGTTTAATGACTAATAAATCGAGTAATCGAGTGTGGCTGCCCTATTGTGAAATATTTCTATAAATGTCCACACCATGTTCCTCTCTGGCTTTTTATCTGTATTTTTCTTTCACCCTTTACAATAAGCCACAGGAACTGATGAGAGAGAAACAAGATTTTCTCCATCCAAACCACACATTTATAAAGGAGATCTCACACAGTCTAGTCGAATTTAGACTAGTCTAGCCTTAAGCCACCGTGTCATAAAAAATAAGACATGACTTTGTCAGCCCTCATTTTTACACAAAGCAAAACAATAGCGACTATATTTATGCAGCATGCAACAAAGTGGATTAAATGAATCTTAGCGAACATTCATGTTTAATGAAGGGAGGACGTGCACTGTTGGATCAATTAAAGCCCACAAAAAAAAATAACAGAGACAGACAGTGAAATGTGACAGCAGCGTAACCACAACAGAACAAACACACATAAACACACAGTGTAGAACTAAAGCAGTCAGAACTGCTTCAGACGGGTGGAGATATTTATGTGCTGACGTGACAGTTGAAGCACTTATTTCAGATTGATGAGTTTTTGTCTTTCACTCAGAGGAAAGGTGGAGATGTGGGTCAAAGACCTGCTCAGCTGCTCCTTTAGAGTATAGTTTGTCCAAATAAGGAAAACGTGTGTTTCTTTTGTGCTGTTTATATCAAGCAATTACCATGAAAATAATGTTGATATAATCTACCTTCAGCTTTTGAAGGTCTTGGATTTTCTGCCTTTATATGTATTTTTCGCTTCTCTGTTTCACAAAACACTGGTGGAGTTGTGGTGAAAATCAATATATAATAAAAACAAGTATAAACTTTGTGGGACAAATACTCTGGTTTGTATGATCAGAGATCAGAACAGCTGATAATTGTTGCGCTTGTTGGAAATGCTTTCACAGCATTCTGAATCTGAAAAATGAATAAATGATTAAAAGAAATGTCTTTATAATCTGTTTATTTAGTTGGAGGCTGTCTTGATCATCTACTTGCAGCTCCAAACATCCCAGTCTTTCATGAATACACAGCTACAGAATGGTTTCATATTTTAACCATTAACCCAGTTTCTGCTAAAGCAGTAAACATTCCCTCTGAGCTGCAGGGCAAACATTTTCAATTTACTTTGAAGCTTCAACAACATTAAGACATTCATCTGTGAAGGCTGAATTGGTGACAACGAGCCACACACTTCATCTGGGTTTAATGAGAGTTAATTTCATCACTGAGAAAAGAGTCACGTGATCAGAGCTGAGTCCGATTGAAATAATTTGGTTTTGTTAGTATGAGCCGAGTCTGTTAATTAGAGAAATAAGTAATTTACAACTGAATATTGAAATATAGAAACTATATATGTTGATACACACATATACACAATAAGCACACACACACAATCAGTATAGCTCATAACATTAACCTAAATGTGATCGACCTTTAACCCTAAAACAAAGTCAAACCCTCAAAAAGAAGAAGTGGTGAACAAACACAACGTTGACACTTTTTAATCAGTTAACATAAATGACTGTTGTGGCTTTAGGGGAGGAAATAGTCATCAGAGTTGACGTTTTTCTTTACTCTGTGCATCACCTTTCCTGGAAGCAGGAATTTGGGACACTGTTGATGATGCAATCAGCCGCAGTGGAGGCTGATCTGACATCTGTTTCTGCTCTCAGGCTCCATTTGCTGCCTGTTTCCACTAAAGCAGGACAGAAAACTAGTGAGCCACTCGTGAGTCCTGTCATCATTTAGGACAAACACGCACAAACGAACACGCCTGAACTCACGAGGACTCTGCTCCTTCCATTGTCACTGCCAGACTCCTGATTCGTGCGTAAATGCGCACAGCAGGGGGTGGAAAGCCATTTGCTGATCTGCTAATTAATGTGCTTAGACTATAAAAGTAAAACTGTCTTTGTCCGGTCACTGATATGGCTGTTTTCCTCCCAGGCTTTCTACCTAAGCTTGAGTCTACTAGGATTAAGTTTAAGTGATGACAACATTTTCCTGTACAGAGTTGTTAAAGTTAAGGTTCTCCAGTTCACTTTTGTCCAAAATTCTAAATAAAACCGTCAACTATCAGTAAGTATTGAATACGTTTGTTTTCATTTTAGTGAGGTGGTGTGCAGCTGCAGCACTGATTCCTCTCTCACGTGGTGAAAACATTTTCACTAAATAGAATAGAGAGCAGCAGAAGAATATAAGCGACTATCTGAAAACAAAAAAAGTGATCAACGCATGAAGCAACTGAGATGAAGAGAAAAGCTTAACAACAGGAGTGAACTCCCTCTCTCTTCCTCCGTGTGTTATGTAACTGCAGCCTCTGAAGTCACCACTGTCCTGCTCAAGACTGAGGAGCAGCAGAAAAACACAGATACAGCACAGCACTTATGTTTCAACCTGTATGATATGAATACATTTAGCTGTGGTCATGACTGACCCATCACTGAACTTGAACCTGGAGAAGCTTGTGGTTTAGCTTTTTTTTTAAAGAAACATTAAACCAAGGCTTTTCAAAAACACAATCAAGTGACACAGTCTCCCCACCAACAGGTTGTGACCTCTGTCTCTGGCAACAGAGAGGAGCTTATTCCTGGATCAGTGGCTACAGGTAGCAGTAACCTCCAGTCTTAGTCACTGGATGTGATAACATTGTGTAAGATCTCTCCACTTTTTTATGACGGGGGGGATTTCACACACAGAAACATCATCATACCACATCTGACTACTTCTGTAATCAGTTTGTGAATAAGATCAACATAAAAAAAAGAGTGGGTGAGATTTTACTGCTGTAAATAAACTGTGTAGTGAAATAATCTTCTTAGATGAGAGCAGGAGTCTCATGTGTCACAATAAAACATGATCAAATGTTGTAAAAACTTTGTGATTACATTTGCGGAGTGAACTATGTCTGAATAAAATATGTAGGCTGTAAAGTATATTCTGATTTTTCACTCCACAATATTTAGGCACCCTTAAAACACACACACACACACACACACACACACTGAAATCAAAGGGAGTGTCACTCACACGCTGTTGACAAATGAAATGTTGCACTGGACAGTTTCTCCTCTTTTTGTTATCGACAATGAACATGGAAAACAATAGTTCAATTCAACAAGTAAACAGCGGCCAGCGACTGACCACTGACAGACCACAGTTACACCTACAGTACGAAACTAATTAACACATTTGACTCAGTGACATTTACCTTCAGCGTGAAGCGTGTCTCATCAGTTATTCCTCATGGGAAACAAAATCACGATTGTTTTAAAGTCCAACGACAGACACAGAAGTGTGCTCCGAGGCAGGTAAACCTCTTAACGGCGGGTTAATACTGACTGACTGTGAAGCCTGTGTGCGGAGAAAGTGAGGAGTGATCAGCGTCTGCCCCCAACTGAGGGGAGGTGTCAATGTGCATCCGGTGAGGAATTTCAAAGTAATAAAAAGAGGGCCTATACATACATATGTATATATATATATATATATATATATATAAAACATGGCATGAAAATATGGCAGCCTCTATAAAGCAAAGCCTTTGCCTAAAGTACATATGAAAGGCTTATTCTGACGCTACAAAATGAAGTGATTATACACTCATAAAGTATAACGTATAACACAAGGAAACAGACATACAGATATGCAGATATGCAGCAACCCCTAATAATACAGAAGAAACTAGAAAATAACAGTAAAAATGTAAAAATAAAAGTAAAATGTTTTTTAAACGGTTTATTTTTTTAGCTTTTGACTATATATATGTCAACTCTATATGATTAATTTTTAAGTTCATATCAAGGGGTAAAAAGGTTGAGAAGTGCTCTTTTATCTCACACACATTCTAACAAAAGAGAATAGAGTATCTTTGATTTTTTCTCTGATAGTTAAATATGCTTTTATTATATAAGAATCCATCACTGACTTCCGGTATTATTTGGGCTAACGGGAACGGATTACACATCAGATAAATGACTAAACCAACATTTTTATGTAAGTCTGTAATATTTGAACAAAGCGTTCAGAGTAGTTCTGAAACAGAAAGATAAAGTTATCGATAAACTTCACTATAGAAGACAAGTTCTTTTTTTTAATGACAGTGGAGTCTCTTTGATTAACAGGTGTGAAGTCAAAAAAGGTCAAAGGGGAAGACATAAAATATCTTGGAGTAGCAAAGACATGGGCCTCCTGAGCAGCAGAATTTTCCTTGCAGGTCCATCATTTATTCACCATGATTTATGCTCTAACAACAACTAAGTTTATTACCCTTAAAATGATTGTATTGTTAATGTAAACTCATACTCAGTGCAGAAATGTGACACTGTTTGTTCTCTGATTTATAAAGAAGCAATTCATGGTCACCTGTCTGCTTCATGCAGCCAGTAGGAGAGAAGTCTTATTGTGGATATCTTGCTGTGACAGACGATGAAGCCACTGTTCATTGGTTTGATTAGCAAGAGACAGACAACACAAGTAGAATTACTGGTTCATTGTGCTAAACTAAAAGATAATCAGCAGCTTTACAGATTGAGAACCATTTAAAAAAAAAATAACATAGGAGTTTTCAGTTGTAAGATTTAAATGTCACCTTTACAATCTGCAGGCTCAGACTTGCAATATTTGCATTACAAGAAAACTGAAATGTGGGTCTGCAACAGAACAACACCTGTGGCAGTGTTAGGAAATATTTCACACAATATGACATAATTTGATGAAGAGCATGCTGTGAAGTTAAGTGTTGAGACTGTAACAAATGCCAATGTGCTGATGTCATATATCTGCCAACAGCTACTGTTGCACTATCAGGGTCAAATTCAGTATTTGCCTTTGTTTCCACAGAGAAGTAAAGTCTCTGCATTCTGTGGAATAATTAGACATTTAAATGGTCCTTCAGATTTTTACTGCTTTGTTTGGAAGGGAGGCGTGAGAGGGAAATGTGGAGGCACATTGCAGTGGCCCCAGCAGGGCTGGCACTGAGCATAATTAAGAAGAGGTAATGAGGTTTTAACAAATGGAGAGTGCAGACGTTTGCTGTTTGTCGGTCAGACTGCAGACACATCTTGTTTATAGCTCCTGCAGAATGGCTGCAAGGTAAATTAAACCCATTCCCTCTTCAGTCATCCACTGGTGTGTGATTTGCGCTTGCCTGTAAAGAAAGATGGGCATCTTTTCCGCTGAAGCAGCACCACTCATACAACAATGATGACCTTTCAAACAAGAGGAGATGCTGTTACAGTTTTAGAAACAGGTTCATCAGGACTTCTTTATACTCCAGCTTTTATTGGAGTTCAGTTTTCTCCATATGTAAGTCAAACCTCAAAGTGTGCAGAGGACAAGAGACACAGCTCTTTAACTGTCTCACTGTCTAACTGAATCGCTCTCACTCTGTGTATGCATTTGAAGCCCAGTGGAATGTGTAAACTAGATAAGCAGTGAATCACACCAAGTATCTGAAAGATGCAGTTACATCACACAGCACACACACACTTACCCAGATATGACATCAGCTAAGTGAATCAAGATGGAATCAGGGCTCTGTGGAGCTGGTCCACACCTTTTCACACACACACACACACACACAAGCACACTGGACCATTTGAACATCCAACACTACACAAAGTATATCCCCTAACCAGTTAATGCCTAACCCTTACCTTAGACTTACTACAATTCAAATCTTAGTCTCAAACATAACTAGTTCCTCATAAATGAGTTTCTGCCTCATTAGGACCAGGTTTGGGGCACCCCTATGGGAACACTCAAATAAGGGGTACTAATAACAAATACAATCACACACACAAACACAATCCACCAGGCAAGGTTCCAGTCCCCCAGGTGTCCCCCTCCCCCAGACTCCCAGAGAGACTGGCATTTCTCCAGTTCTGAGACACGAGGTAGGGGGTGGAGGTCTGATTGTGTGTTACTGTTTACCCCAGCCATCAATTTTGAACTAATGTGAGGTCTTTTGTGGCTTCTTAAAAGGTGTTTAAATGCACAAAAAAAGGAATTCTGGAGAAGAAAAGGTAGAATATAAAAAATAGAGTAAACAATTGGTATAGTTCCTTGCCTTAAATTGTGAAATGAAAGAAACATTAGAGGGATGAGAATTACAGGACATTGCAAAAAGGATTATCTTTGTACCCTCATTGTATAGGGGACAGTACTATTACTGTAAACTGATGCTGGCAGACAGGATGACAGACAGACCCAATCTGCCCTCTTTTATTTCAGGTATTATGCAACACGCTCACTCAGCCAGGTGGAATGAATCTGTTCCCATGACACTTACAGTCTGAGAGATTTCACAATAGAAGAGTCAAGATGTTGAGTCACTTCCAATCTTCTTCCCAGAAAGTTTATTCACTCACTGAGCAAAGCCTGGTTTCAGACTTAATTCCCCTCCTTAAATTTTCCCTTACGTAGAATATGATTTTCTCTCTCTGTACTTCTATTTGTCACAAAAGAATGAGAACATTAACCATTCTGTATTTGCTTCAATGAAAAAATACAATGTGATAACAATGGGACAGATGATCTGTGTATCATTTTAGATATGTTGGTATTGTTCAAAAATAGATTAACCTCATATTACATATTAAGTTTAAAACCACTGAATGTTGATTGAACAATGATTTAATTAAGTCCACTGTATTTTAACTTATTTTAGGAAAAGTTGTGTTGTCACCATCTGAACATATATCTGTGTGTTTATCTGAAGTAGTACTCTAAACTGTCCAAGATAAACTATAAAGTAAATGTTATTAAAAAAAATACTTGGTTTGATCTCAGTAGTCCTGACATACATGTATATGGTCCAACAACCAGCCAACAGTCGTTCCTGTTGACCATGAGATTATATTTCAATTTCCTACTAGTGAAAGTCATGACTGGTATACAACAGAGGCATCAAGTGACCTCATACCCAGGAATTCTGGGAATCTGCCAGTAAATGACCCTCCATGTGTTTCCATTTAGTTAGCTGTGATTGAAGCAAACTGCAGAGCCTCAAGGGCGATTGGCTGAAAGAAACAAGAAAAATTGTTCAGGAGGAGGGATGACAGCAAAACAAGAACAAATCCATAAAAGAAGAAGAGGAGGAATAGTTTTAACAAGTCAGTTGGTCATGTTTACAGCTTGCGTTTGACCATAGTGATAAACAATTAACAGCTAACAGAGAAACGAGGCTGAGAGAAATGACCTCAGAATGAGAAAGCAAAGTGGTTTCCATCTGTGCTCCTACATCTGGGAAATACTAACCATGTTTCTGTTAACTTTAAACCAACAGTAATTCCACTGTTCAACAACTGAACTTTTGTGAGATTTAAGAGTCAAATTCTTCAAACAGAGTGGATTGAATTGCACAGATAGAGAGCTAATAGTAACATTTGGGACTCAAAGAAGACATTTCTAACCATCCCAGCGGTTTCTCTAGGGCCATCATTTGTGTCTTTTGCGTGAAGTTCAAAACATTATTTATGTACCATAAAGGGAACAGCACTTTTAATTTGTTTTTGAAACAACATAAGAACTGTTCCATTATTTGTCAGGTTAACATGTTATCTCAAATTCCAGTTCAAGTTAAAGCTGGAACTTTTGGCTTAGACTCGTCATTATGGTGTTAAACCAAGTATATTTAATCTTTCGAACACTACAAACTGAGAACAGTTTTCACCTATTATCATTCCACAAGAGTGTTACACAACAAAACACCAGCTCTGAGGAAAGGCTGCATCTTTATGACAGTGATAAAACAGGAACCACTAGTTGTCTGTTGTCCCTTTAAAGAGGCTCATATGCTACAGGGCTGCCTTACAGGCTATAACAGCTCAAAGTTTTTCCAGCAGCATTTTCCAGAGAGTGAGCAGGCAGTGGAAAGCAAAACAATAAAATGATGTAAGAGACTGAGGGCAAAATAACACAGGACACTGTAAATGTGTCAACTTCAGCATCAAAATACAGAACAATTGATAGCAGTTCACATAGAAAGTGTTTTTGTCTAAATGTATTAACATACAGTGAATATACCATAACTATTACACAAAGGTCTGGGGTCTCTCTTTTTCTCAAGCATACACACTACATGATGCACCACATACACATGTTTCACCCAGTCCCTCCTCATCCATGGCTGATACTCCTTTGGCCTCCTTCAGTTCCCACAATCCTGCCCTCCCCTCCCCTCCACTCCTAGGGTCTCCCCGTGTTCCCTCCCCTTTTTTCTTCCTCCTCTTACCCCTCCTCCTCTCTCAGTCAAGGCTGAGGGTCATCCGGAGGGACTCTGCCTGCCTGGAACAAACACACCAAAATAGACAACAGCAGAGAAAGAGAGGAAGGGAAGCAACAGGGTGGATGCCTTTCTCATCTAACTCTTAGTAAGATGGGGAAAAAAATTAAGTTGAATTTTGCTTTTGACACTTGTTTTTTAGGTCAAGGTCAATTAGCTTTGTGTTGATGATAGAGGTAGTGTACATGTTTATTTATGTGTGATTGACACAATAGACCTGGGAACATAATGGCTGAACAGTAAGACAAACAAACATTCAACTCATGACTTGTTGATACTGGAAAGTTCCCAAAATGACTGAGGTGTATTTGTGTATGTGTGTGCACCTGTGAGTGTGTGTGTGAAAACCTGTAATATTTTTTCAAAATATGAAGTCTATGAGAGACCACCAAATTAAACAGTTGTATGACATTGTGGTCCCATATGTGTGCATGACAAAAATAATAAAAAAAAGTGTGTCCATTCTTAAACAACACGCAAAAGAGGCAAGTCTAAAATATTGTGCCAATGTCTACTCCAGTGTGTGTTTGTGCGTGTGTTTGCATGTGTGTGTGTTTGGACCCTTGCCAGCCATGGTCAGTTTTAAATTTGTCCTGTGGTTTGGATCAGCCTGCTTCACAACAGGAAGTTAAGACGTTGATGCTGGCATCTCTGGGAACAGAGGATGACGATGCCTGGCGGACAGACATGACATGTTGTATCAACAGCATTTGAAAATCTTCCCTTGCGTGTGTACTCCAGTCTTACTCTGTGGCAACAAAGTGCAGATCTGTGGTGTTTCTGTCCACAGCACTGTACTCACGTAATGCTTTTGATTTGCTCCCAATTCCATAAACACTCACAAACTCCTGACCTGCATTTTCAAGATTGTATGCAATGCTCTGTGTCACCATGAATGCCTGATTGTATAATGAATGAATATGCAGGTGCACAGGTGTTCCTAATAAACTATGTGGTGAAAGTATACACATGTATGCATTAGGCAGCATAAACAGCATGAAGACAAGTGCCACAAACTAATAAAGAGCTCTGAAATAAACCAGATGTTTCATAAACTGAGCTCACATAATCACAGCACAAAAACAAGCTTCACAAGATTAATTTTCATTATCAAAAACCTGCAGAAACAGAAAAAGAGCATTCACACTCATCGACATCTTTATGTACAAGGTTTCCCAGATCAGGGACATACAAACACACCACAATAATGATGTTTGTCAATTCAAGGATTGTCATCATTATGCATAGGAAATAGAGGTGCATGTTTTTTAGCAACCAGACAGACAGGACGGCTGCAGCATGACTGAGAATATAATGTTCCTTTTGCTTTGAACAGGAAAGCAGACCATTGTTTACTTGAAGTGATCCATCACGGAGGAGAAATGGGCTTGTCCCACTCTGGCCAATATGGAGTACAAGGAGGAAAACAGGAGGAGATATGAAGGGAATTTGTTTTGATGAATGCAAGGTCAATGGCCATCAAGCCAGAAGTGAAACACAAGAACGTAAACTACAGTAACCTCAGCACAAACAAACAGATTAGAAAAGAAAAGAAAAGGAAAGTTAAGGAAAAGAAAGAAAAGAAAAGATGTTACATCTTTAACGTCTTTTCTGACATTAACACTGACCTTGTCAGTACCAGTAGTCCTAATGGAGACCAAATCCTGGTTCTAATGAGGCAGGCAATGTTAAGTTTAGGGCTAAGGTTTTATATTGTTAGGGTTAGACATGTTATGTAACTAGTTATAATCAAGGTTAAGGATACTGCTTTGTTTTGACTGTCCAAATGAATGGAAGTCAATGCAGTATGGGCAGAGTAAAAGTATGGGCATTTTTGTGAGGATGAAAAATGTATAATCCATAGGGAGTGAGGACATTTTGGGAAAGAGAGGACATTTTGGCTGGTCCTCATGTTCTGTCACAGCTTAAAGGGCTTTTGGGGGATTAAGACTTGGTTTTTGGTTGGGGTTAGGGTAAGGAGCGAGGGAATGCATTATGTCTATGAATGCTGTGCAAACATGTGTGTGCTTGTGTGTGTGTGTGCATGTGCACGTCCGCCATGGCCTCATGGGAACTACAGTCATTACAATCCCACACTCTTAGCATGACACAGTGCAGGAATACATATTGGTATCATAATTAACAACACACTCTTATAAAAACATACAAACATACTTAATGAAGCATCAGCAGCCTTCATATCACTATAGAAATAGGCCATACAATATCACACAGCATTGGCCCAAATATAAGGTTGTTATGTTTGATTTTATAGTGTGTTGTCTGTCAGTGACTCAAATGTACATGTTGCTGCAGCTAAACTTGAGCAGATGTACTGCAGGGCTTTAATGCAATGATTATGTGTTTCTTTACAATGTGTGTATTATGTTGTAAAATTTCACAAAATGCTAGTTTGACGTGACATTACTGATCTGAGATGTAGATTGACGGCAATGAGAAACACTCACACAGTCAGTCATACATACTTCATTGTGTACACGCAACACACATACACGCACACAAAGAGAGCCACTATATAGGCATGTGGCTGCCACAAAGGCCCCTGTCACATGTTGCACACATAAATACCAACACAGTGATGTCAGTTAGTACATCTCACAACCTCACACTGCTGATCCATTTATCAGAAACTCTACAGTTGAAGGCCACGGTGAACACTGATGAGTCTTTTCTCTATCAGAACATCTCATGGCCAGTAAACCAAGACTTGTGTGTGGCAAAAAAAAACCTAAACAAATAGTTTGTGTAACTGTATAATATGATGAACACCTTTGTCAAACTGTATGTTCCGCATATTTGTAGAGACTTAATTTTCAGCTGATAGGAATTTAAACACTAACCGAACAGCAGGACAAGAGGAAACTCACGGGCAGTTTAGTATAAACAAGAGGAAGAGCTGCGACAAAATTAGATGCTACCCTGTGCGCTTTGGACAAGCTTTTTCTAGGTGCTTCTAAAACTGTCTCACTGACTGAGAGCTTGACTTTAAAGTGAGATGAGTAAATGTAACATTGAAAATGTTTGCATCTCCTTTTACACTCAAGATACACAATAATTAAAATTGCCATGGTCTCTGGCTCATGTCAAAAGGCTCGTCTTTACCTCAAGATAACAACCCCTGTCTGAGGTGGTAATTCTGGTTATAGAGGGAAGCCTCTTGTTTGACTGAAATATGTTGATGTAGGCATAATTTAAAGTACAAAGAAACCTTGATTTATTATTGAACTGTAAATCAATTTGGAAATGTTGCTGTTGACATTCTGTGACACACAAGACCTTCTGATACAACAATCAAGTCATAAAACAGTGATGGCAGGGTTTTATCTGCTGGAAGGTCGCATTCAGCACACACAGTAACTACTAGTCTCCCTAAATATGATGATAAAACAGCAAAGACAGTCAAAATATAGAGCAATGATTCATTTCAACCTAAATACAAGTTCAAGTGTTCACAAGGTTTCCAAAGTTTGGCCTGACAGTTATCTGGAGGTAAATTCACTGTTTTTGAGCTCAACTATCTCCCAACATTATACGACACATTGAATCAGAAGGAAGACTTTATATCTAACAGATGCTGTTATCTGAAATGTTACAATAAGCAGCTCACAGAGACAGACCAGGAGGGCACCAGGAAATGAAAACTGTCACAATAAATTATGTCTGCTTCACTGTGGTGCTGATCATGATGGCTAAATGTTAAGTGCATTTTCATGGTTTTAGTGCATTGTTTTAGAGATTTTGAGCTTTAATATTAATAACCAGATGGAATAATTCTCCCTAACTTTCTTTACCACTGTTGTCATGTGCTCAGTTTGGAACAGCATGTGGGAATTATCTCAGTATTATGACATTTATAAAGCACTGAGTCAGAATAATGAGACAGACAGATACAAACAAGCAGAGAGAGACAAAACACATCTAATGAATGGAAAAGTTTCAGCCCAGCCATCAACATTGGTATTCACAGACAGCGCCCTCCCGAGCACAGACACAGCACTGCAGCTATCAGGCCGTCAATATCCAAATCCCATCCAAAGCCCTCTAAGAGGATCAGATCTTCTATATATAGACACTTACCGCAGATAGTTTCGCTGAACAGGGAGCTAAGCAGATTACTGATAAAAGATAGGGTGAACACACAACTTCACAGAACTCCAGGAAAACAATAGAGGTGAGGCAGTGCAAAAGCACAGTAACATTTCTCACATGTTCATTTTGCCTTTTTTCATAGTACTGTATTTCTTTATTTGACATTAGGGGAGGGCAGGAGGTGAGGGAAGACAGTAGATAAGATGCAACAAGGTCCCACTTGCGGTTTGTTTTGTAAAGTGAGAGTCATATTCAAAACATTAAATGTCCCCTTTACAATTTTTAATTTACTGACTCTCCACCAACAACTCTCCCATCTGCTACACAATCACAGTGAAACTATTGCTCATGTGACACACTTCCATGGTTGCACAGTACAGGAATCCACCTAGCTCAATTATAGGTGGCACCACAATGTGTGTTCATGAGAATAGAGAAATGATTCAGAAAACCTTGCTTCCCAGCTCACTGCTCTGCTGGCCTCAGCTTGCATCAATCTTTAAACACGACTTGCAGATCACACAAGAGTTTCTGCACATCAGCATCTTCACATCAAACACGTTTTAACATGTATCATCATGGTGGTTGGTAGCAGTTTTGACAGTTGAGTAGACCTGAAAAATAAATAGATTTCTAATCCTTTTTGGATTACTTTTAGGACTATATGACCCCAAAATTATAAGACATTTGACAAGTGTCAGTTTTTATTAATTATCCCTATAGAAAGAGCACATCAAACACATTTTGAGTAAACAAATCAAAATTTAGCTAAGGTTTGAAAGTGGTAAAGGAGCGTATTTGATATATTGGCATGTGTATCTCAAGTGCCAGAAACATCCATTAAGGTGGCGGTCTCTAGCTATTTAGTTGATGACCTCAACCTCCTTGTGATTATTCTTCATTCGCATCTAGATTGAATATGTAATAATACACCAAATGATGCACCAAAACTGAGCACTCTGTGAGTTTTAGTTACCTTATCTACAGTGTCTCCTGACCTTAACTCCAGCAGGCATATTTCGATTCTTGACTAAATAAAGCATTAAACAAGTTTTCCCTGCACCCCAATCAAAAAAAATACACACAGTAAGGCGTGTGCAAGTGTGTGTGATCTGTGTGAGACAGAGTGAAAGATAGGAAACCTTTGAGGTACTGGATGAATAGTTTGGCTTCCTGGAGCCAGTGATGCAGGATGGGAGGGGAGCAGGAAGTGACTCACTGCAGGATCGTAGCGAACAAGTGAACAGGCTGCATGCTGCTGGGATGTTGATCCAAATCCAGAGAGGCCAAGCCATGAGCTGCAAAACTACACTCACTGGGGCTAAATATAGTAAGAAACTATGTCAGAAAAACTGACAGCAACACACCAGCAGTAGAAGAATTATAGAATTTAGAATTCAGGGTCAGAGGGAATTTTAAAATAATTTATGATTTAAGTGAAGAAGCAAAACAGTAACAAAGGGGAAAAATGTAGTTACAGACAAGAAAGGTCATTTCAGTGACCACAGTCTCAACCCTAGTGAATGCTCCTGATTTACTTAAGTAGCTTAAAATAAGCTTCCGAGTTTTCTTAGCAACATGCTGTTAGGAAACAGGAAAAATCAACACTAAATATCAGTCATATCCACACTTACAAAGTTGTAACTCTCACAACTCACAGTCCTTACAAGAATAAACAATGGTGACACCTTTGCTAATTTTTCTTGATCAAAAACAAATGTTGGTTTATGGTTAGGTTTATGCCAGTCGAAAGGCCACATGTGGTTCCTTACCCATTCCAGACAAACAAAGAAAATTTGTGTAAATAGTTATAACTGGTTGATCACGAATCAACTTTATTTAAATATTTTGACAACCTTACCTACAGTGTACAGTTAGAAAACTCCACTCCCCAAAGACAGGATACTGGTCAAATGTACATGGCAAGAAAAAGGAACATAGAGAAATTTATAAAACAAAGTCATTAAGGGACAAATGAACAATCGTGTTCACACTTGCTATAGCTGACATTCAGCCATCTAAGAGGATTTCTGATGTCCTGGCAAGAAAGAGCAAATAGTGAATCTTTTGTTAGTTTGGGTCTTTATACACAAAACCAAATTTTAAAAAAATATTCTCCACTCTTTACACTGTTGCAGGCTGCCTGCATCCCACTGAGGTGAATGGTACTTTCATAGTCCTGACATATAAAATTATTCAGTTCAAAAATGATGAATGAGGAAGTATATTTACCCAAGTATATAAAAAAAATAAATTAAAACAATCAACATTTATTCACAAGACAGTTGACGATGATCCTGACAGCTGTTGTACAATCAAACTTCTTAAAGCTCCACTACAGTGAACAACAAGCCTGGCAATGAAATATCTGGCCCATCAGGCAAAATGGGAATAAACATCCTCATCCTCTTTTCAACTCTTTCTGGTATAAGGCATAAACTACTTGGGAAGTTCTGGAGATATAAACGCTCATCTTTAACTATGAACATTACCACCATTAAGTGTGCACATCTTCAACTGTATGTCTGAGAGAGAAAAACATTCTGTTTGTGTTCAGTGCTCAGGCCGATGATAGAGGGATCACCTGTACAGGTCAATGCAAGATTTATGCATTATTAAATTTTTAGGTCCAATTCTATTCTATGATTGTCACCAACCACTAGAGACGAAAGCTGAAAATCGTAATTGATGCTAAGTCTTCATTTTTCTCCATCCTATGTCTCGTAGGATTTCTCTCAATTCTTAAATAAAATCAAGATGATGTTTGAATCGGTGAATCAAAGTTTCCTCTTTTAAACAAGGTGAAATAACTTAAATGTTGAGTGACCAAGGCTGTTCAATTCCAGGCTGAGCCTTCGTGCAACATCACCTTTTTAGCAGAGGACAAAAAAACTCCAGAAATGTTTTAAATGTCCCTTCAACATTGCTGAAGCTATGGCTAACCACCTACCAGCTAAAATGTGCCACTGGAGCAAGACCTGATGATTTGTATCTTGAGTTTGAGCAGCAAAGTCTCTTTTACACGTTTACTACCCCCAAGCAACAGAAGATATCATTTATGAATTGAACCTTCTCAAATTTCACAGATTGATAAAACAAAAGTAAAAGTCACACAAGTATATGATGGAGGGACATGACAGTGGTGTAGAGAAGCAGTACTGAAAGGTCACCGTCACTTTCTACAACAGAGAAAGTGACTGTTTTAGGTAAGACCTAAATATCTGAAATGAAACCGTAATTTATCAGTTGAAGGAGCTATAGACATTAAAATATTGATACAACCCTCAGAGGACACAAACTGACAGTGCAAGTAGAAAAATAAATACTTAGAAAACAAACTGAGCAGAAAATAGATTTAAGTTTAGGTATTTGCAAGAGTTTCAGCAAACAATGTGACATAGCGGGTCATATGGACAAAATATAGGCTTTGTTAAACAAAACTAATGAGCTTCTTAAAGTAATTAAGAACAGTGAAAAGGCAGTGACATAGCAGGAATATGTTTCTGCAACAGGACTTAAGAAGTTCTGTTCCGTGCCATTTTTAATAACGAAACACAAATGAGTATCTTTTTTGAGAAAATCTGACAAAAACAGTAACCTATCCGTTTATCTGTGAAGTGCACTACCAACTTCAATTATCCAACAATGCAGACAAGCACATCAAACTGTTTATAGATTAAAAGATTTACAGAAAGTGAAGCTCAAGACCTGAAGAAAAAAAATGAAAAGAGATATGAATATAAATGTGTTTTTTGCTGCTGTCTGAATATCTTTTCATTAAGCACTGAGATGAAGAGAATATATTTTATTTGTACATCAATAATTTTGTTTAAAATAGAAATTAAGAGATTATTCTTTTAACTCTTCCCATACCCCAAGTCTTTCATAGAATCTGAATCTGCAACACTGGTAAAGTATGTTTGTGTGAGCATTAAACATGTTGCATATCATCAGTTTGTTCACAAAGACTTTGTTAACCAGTTTTGCAGGCCATTGCCTCTGTGTACCTTTCTCTCTTTTTTTTTTTAAACTGATCTGTTCAGTGTTCAAAACTGTTAAAAAAAAGCCAATGTCAACCACATCATGGGCTGTTAGGGTTCTAAGGTCAAGGGGTTACTGACAGAAAGGTGAGGCTGTGGGGTCAAAGCCTTTAAAAACGTCCTTCAATGAGGCATTGTCCTGCTCTGTGGCCACCTGGTCAGGCTGTGCTGGGCTGTTTCCTCCAAAAGGGCTACTGGTCCCACCGGGTATGGTCGCCTGCTTCACCACGCCAAACAAGGAGGACACCGGTAGGTTGTGGACACCTGCAGGGCCCTGGTCTGAAGCTGCTCCAGGAGCACCCTGACCTCCGGCTGCAGTTACACCGGCTGCATTGGGCCCTCCCTGGACTGTTGTGTTAGGAGAGGGGGCAGGTTTGGGTCGGGGCCTATTATAACTGTTGTATCGATCTGTCCCTTGTTCTCCACTTTTCTCTGGCTCTGGTTGGTCCAGGGCAGACTTCCGAACAAACAGAGGCTCCTTGGACTTGGGTTTACTTGTTGTGGGTTCACTGACTTTAGACTCTGTGCTGGTTGAGTTGGGGGAATTGTTAGAGCCACCACTAGTACCAGGACTGCCTGGTTTGTTAGTCCTAGGGTCATACAGACTGATGCTGCTCAGTACACTGGCTCCCCCTTGTGTGCCAGCTCCCACACCACGTCCTGCCCCACCTGCAGAAAGCAGTCTTGGATCATAGGGGGCAGTAGTATGAGGGGGTGAGCTAGATGTTGTTGTTGGAGTTGAAGATGAGACGGGAGGTGGTGCAGGCTCTGATGGTTGCTTCAGAGCCGACTTCTGTGGCTGGAGACGGGGGTCAGTTGGGACTTTACGAGCCACACGGGGGTCAGCTGGTTTTTCTGCAGGGGCAGGAGGCACGACGGGAGTTGGACCCAGCATTGTCATGGGGGGAGTAGATGTTGGTAAAAGAGGAGGGGAGGGGGTCTGGGATGGGCTGGAGTTAACAGTTTTCAAAATGCGAGACAGCAGCTCAAAGTCTGGGAGAGAGGAAGTGGAGGAGGAGGGAGCAGGTGGGTCCAAGGAGGGAGGAGACTGTACAGGAGGTGAAAGAGGGAGTGATGTGTGGTGCTGCTGCTGAGCACGGGAGAGACGTGGGTCTAGAGAAGAAACAGGAGGGATGCCTGGAGGGAGAGGAAGGAGGTCTTGCTTAGGGATAGGGAGTGGGAGGAGATCTTCAGGGGACCAGGTGATAGTTTTAGCAAAAGCCGGCATGTGGAGAACAATATCCTTCTTAATGTGGCTAAACTGCTGAAGCTGAGACCGTGGGTCTCTCAGTGCCATGCCCATGAGTGGATCCAAAGGAATTGGTACTGGCTTATCCCGTAGAACTCGCTCTGTCTCCTCTTCATCTGCTGCTGGGGCTGTAAGTGGCGGGGGTTTGTAGACCAGAGGAGTTTCTGTCTTCGTGGCAGGAGGTGAATGGGATGTGGATCCAGCCGAGGCAGCAGCAGCTAGTCGAGCTAACCTGGGATCTGCAGGTGGTCCAGAGGAGGACGGAGTGGACAAGTCAGAGACTTGGGCTGACTCTGTGGTACGTGCCAGGCGTGGGTCCCTTATCAAGCGGGGGTCAGCTGGGCGAGGTGTAGGATTGGCAGCAGAGGCTTTCTGTAGCCGTGGGTCGCTCGGAGGGCCATCAGGTTTTTGAGGAGCCTGGGTCTGCTGACGGAGTGTCTTTAAGATTGAGGTCACACTACCACCACCATCTTCATCCTCACTAGAATACCAATTCCCTGAATCACCTAGAAAAGGACGACATGTTTGGGTCAACTGCATTCACAAAATCAACAGCAGATAATTCAAGTAACTTGGGGGTTGGGGCTATATGTATATTAATAGTGTACACATTCCACAGTGAGCAGTATTTTTCTATTTCTCCTAAAGACGATGGGATCTGAGCAATACAACTAAAACAATGTATTTTAAGACATCAACATTAAACACAAAGGCCTGCTTTTCTTTTACCTTCAGCCTCTCTACTCTTCTCTGCTCCTCCCTCAGCCATTCTGCGAGCTCTTTCCTCTTCTTCCTGCTGCTTCTGTTGTATTCTCATGAACAGGACACGTTGTGCCGGAGGCAGGAAGTCAGGTACAGAAATCCCTCCCTGATTGGCTAAGGCTCCATTGGAAGAGCCTTCTTGACCACCTGATTGATTAATAAATTTTCCTGCTCCTCCTCTTTCATCCATGCCAGCAAAACCTTGATAGTTGTCACCTAAGACAGAACAGTGGTTGCACTTATTAGAAGAAAAACAGTGACTGCCATCACCTGAAGAATATTATTCAAAATAATTCAAATAAATATCAAAATAAAACAAAAATCAAAATAATTATTCAAAATTAACTGTGTTCAATATGAGTTAATCACCTTCTTGAACCACACCTTCCATATTCATACCCCCCTGCTGATTGAAGAAGTTATTATTGTAGAAATTTCCTCCACCCTGAGGTGGACATGGTGGCATAGGGCCTCCATGTGGAGGAGCATCACCAGATGGATATCCTCCCATCATGGGAGGTCCACCAGGGCCCATGTTTGGGGGGCCCTGATTCATCCCAAGGTTGGGGCCCATGTCTGGAGACATCATGCCTGGAGGGGAAGGGAAGTGGGTTGAGGTGGTGCCAGGGGCTCCTTGGGGTCCAGGTGCAGTCTGACCCTGGTTACCATTGGGAGTCTGGCTTCTGATACAAGACGGACAATAGGAGATGGGGGGGGGGGGGGGGGTAGTGACATAATCACAGAATAAACAATCACAATCAACAAACAACAAACATATTGGACTTTGTGTTCCATGAATTGTTATTTAAAAATGAGCAGTGCTATAAATATGTGTAATTTACATTGAAAGGAATACATGCCTGAAACTCTAACATGAATTGACAATGTACTATATATAAACTTCATAGCAATCATTTAACTGATGTGAAGACATGATCAAAGCAGCTGCCATTCTTAGTGACAGAGCAACCTAAAAATGTTCAGAGCCTTCTTTTTAAGGCAAAGGGTAAATGATTTCTTTAGTAATCTACAAACAACTCGGATCCAATTTTATCAAACAAGTAAGCTTTCTATAAATGTGAATATAAACATTAAATCTTCATGATCATTTTTGTATCTCTTACCTGACAGCCAGTTTCTGAGCCAGCTGTCCTGTTGGCTGAACTTTGATCTCAAACAAAGAGGGGATTTTCTTCCCTGCACCACCACCCCCTGCAGAACAAGGAGGTGGGGGGCCCATGTGGGGAGGAGGAATATTGGGATTTGGTGGCCCGCCTTGGAAGGGACTTCCATCAGGGCCAATTACAGGAGGACCAGCACAGGGATTAGGCACAGGAACCGGTCCTGGTCCAGGGGGTCCTTTGCTGGTAATGGAAACCTGGTCAGGAGGACCCCCAAATTCACCTGGTGGAGGCCCACCAAAATCCCCAGTCCCTGTGTTGGCATCCACAGGAACAGGCCGTGGAGGGGTGGGGAGGAGGCCAACTCCAGGAGGTGGTTTAGGAAGAGGATTGATTCCCTGCTTTTTCAGTTCCTCTACCTCCTTCTCATCCTCAGCTCCAGCCTCTGCATCCTCAGCCAGCATCTAGACATTTCAACAATATTTATTTGATTTATTCAAATTAAATCAAGTATATAAATATATTTGAAATATCTAAATTTGACAGTTGATATTCAAGATCATGTCATAAGCATATTTGACATGGGTATGTGTACCAAAGATGTTGGGTGCGAGTTCTCCAAAGGTTTTGATGGTATTATGTTGCACATATTTTTGCAACTATGTACCTGCAGTGTCTAAGAGAAAACTGGCCGAGCACATACTTCAGATATCTTTTAGAGGGGTTTTTGTAAAGTGATTAACTTATAATTTATCTTATGTAATACTTGTGTAAATAAAATGAGTTACAATGATTTAAAAAAAAAATTCAATGTATGTGATGACTACTATATGCATTGTATAAACATGGCTTTAAGATTAGGTCACTTTCCCAGGACCTTACCTTGTTAAGCAGCTCCTGAGTGTCATCATTAAGGGGTTCATGTGAAAACATACATTCATCCCCATTGACACAGTTACCTGTGGTATGGAATAGCTTACAGGGGAATTCACGTAACATGGGAGTCAAGGAGAAACAAAAACAGCAAAAAGATTCATGCAAACAGTATTATTACAGTTAAAAAGAAAAATAATACTTTGTCACCTTTGTTTAACCACCTCTATTCAGAGGGACACTTTGAATTCAACTGCATGAAAAAACTATTTACTCAGAATTGCCTTCTATTAATATTCACTCTGTGGTTAATAGTGAAGGATATCATGCATGTAAGGACAGTGGTCAGCCCGTGCACAGAATCCAGTGATGTAGAACTTGCATAGCTCTTTCTTCTTTGGCAGCTCTACATCGTGGCTGAAGTTGCAGTGGTCACCCTGGTGGTAAAAAAAAAGGTCATGATGAAATCGGAATTTCAAAGGACTTTGAGAGATCAGTTTGGATTACCTGTGGACACTGTTTTAATTTTAATATAGTAAGCACAGTACATATCTAACCAAATTGTTTTGCAAATATTTTGTGATCAACTGAAAACATGTGTTGAATAATTGATAATTTCAGCAAAAGCTCAGCATCTTTGAGAAGATTGTATATACTTTAAATATTAGATGCAAAAAAATAATATATATTTATATATATAAAAAATATTAAAATGAATAATAACATTATAATTAAGAAATAAGTAGGCAGCAAACTAAAACCACAAAATGTTCTCAGTCATCAACCCCAAACATAATGTGATCTTACCCAGGTACATCTCCCTTCAATGTAGTACTTGCAGATGGCCTTTCCTTTCTTATCCTGGTGTTTTTCATTGTGATTCCTCCTTCCGATTCCTGGACCGTCACCTCCAACTCCATCCTAAAATACAAAAACAGACACGTTCAAATTTAACATACTTTGGAGCATGTAGTGTGTTTTAAAATCAGAGTTGGGACAATTTGAGCAGAACAACAACCATACCAGCCTTACCCCATTGTCCATGTCATTGTCATCGTCATTCCCCATATCACCTCTTCCTCTCCCTCTGTTTCGACCCTTTCCTCCTCTGATCATACCACGCCCACCTTTACCTCTGCCTCGACCGCGGCCTCCTTTAATTCCTGGAGCAAAAGGTAAAGACAGAGTTCGATATTGAATTTGTAGGCAAAGACAGACAGGTCAGCACTGTCACACAAGTGAGTTGCCAGCTATTCAATATGTGCATAACCATCACAGCCAATGTGTCCTCAAAAAGAGCAATAGTAATTTCACCAAGAGAGATAGATAAACTAGGCACACAAACCTGGACAACCACAAGATTCAAACTCACCTCTGCCTCTGTCTTTAGACCTCTTATAATGAGTGAGATCTTTTGAGTAGTCATCGTAATCCTCATCTCCCATGTTTTCATAGTCCTCATCTCCATACTGTAAGGACAAATTTAACAGCTGTCACTTAATTGACTCCTTCAGTAGTTTGGTGATAACCTAAACTATTTGACATATAATTCCATTAATGAGAAAATCTACCATCAAAAGTATTGATTTGTTAGTGGCAAACAGTGATTGTCTGTGTTTGTCAACTTCGGCTTCCTTTTAAATAATTTTTTTACAACTGTAATTGCACAAAACAAAACAGAGGAACAACTTATTCCCAGGAGTGTGGCCAAAGCAAACACACACTGAATATAAACTGATTTCTAAACCTAACCTCAAAGTCATCTACATAGCCATCTCCGTCTTCATTGTCTCCTCCCATCTTTCCACCTCGTCCTCTTCCTCTGCTTCCTCCTCTACCCCTCCTTCCTCCCCTCATTCCTCCTCGGCCTCTCAGGCATTTCATACGACCTCTGCCCCCTAAAGAAATGCAGACAAAGAGAGAAATGAAACAAGAGTTAAGAGGCATTTAAGGGATATTGGCAGTATATCTATGGAATTTTGGAGTGATAAGTTTGGACAAATAAGCTCCATTATCTGAGAACAACATAGCAGATAAAACTGTGTTGCAAGTGAAAAAGCACACAGTGACACATCTTGTCACACTTTCAAAAGCCTTAAGGTCAATGAAGACTTCTAAATAACTTTTTAAAAGTTAACTAGTAGTACAAGTAAAACCTCAATGTTTTTAGAAACTTTAGAAATTAGAGATTTTCACTATATCAGGCCTTAAATGTCAGTCTGCCACCAGCGATATCCTAGTTTAGGTGTCATATTCACTACCTTTAATTTAATAACAGTCAGGTAACAGTTTTAACCAGACAGTCAAGGACGCACCTCGTCCGCCCCGGCCACCTCCTCCCTCCTTCGCCTTGCGGTACTGATTGAGCTCCTTTGTGAAGTCGTCATAGTCTTCCTCCACCATGTCCTCTTCTTCCTCTCCCTCGAAATTTTCCTCTTCATAATCTTCATAGCCTCCATAGCTCTGCTTATCCATCTTCATATAGCTGCCTTTCTTTGAGCCACTGTAGCCTGCATGTGACTAGAGATGGTTAAAAATATTTGGTTTTCACTTGAGAATATTTTAATATCAACAAATCAAGTATGTTACAATACCTTTATTCAAAAATCCAATCTAGTTAAACAAGAATGAAAATGCTTGCTTTAACTTACAGGAGGGGGGTACTGAGGACTGTACTCTCTGTATTTTCTCTTCTCACTGGGACTGTAGTCAGAGTCCTCACTGAAGTCAGAGTGGTCATCATCAGAGGATGCATGACGCTGGAAGAAAGACAGTGAAACAGATTTGCAGAGAAATTTAAGATAAAGACAGCTGTTAATTTTTTTTTAAAATAAAGATGGGACTGTGCAGAACTGAAAGGGTCTTTTGAGTTCTGTAGTTGTTACAATTCTCACTTTGTGTTTGGATTTGCGTTTTTTCTTGGCTCTCCTCTTCTCCCTTTCTCGCTCCTTTTCTTTCTTCCTCTTCCTCTTCCGACGATGGGATCTTTCTTCATCAGAACCGCTGCTGGCATGGCGCTCCTTACTTCGAGGAGGCCTCTCCCCAGCCCCTTCCCCTCCTGCCTCATCACCTCCACATGCTTCATCACCCCCCTCTTTGGCACCTCCTGCTGCAGATGCATCCCCACCGATATCCTCCTCCACCATTTCTCCTCCATCATCTTCCAACTCGCCTTCTTCCAGTTCTCCATCCTCTGGCCTAGAAGTGGAGAAAATACATATGGAAGAATGTTATGTATTTTGGCTTCTTGTGGGCTGTTGCGGTTTCTAACCAGCCATTTGCCAGCACATTTGTACGATATAAATGTTTAAGTAGCAGTAGATGTATAATAAAAATAAAAACAATTACAAAATAAAATCACTGTGTTTTCAGTGGCAACATATTCATTTGTCAGAAACCAAGTACAGAGGATTGGTAGCAACCACAAATCAGTCTTTTTTTTTTACTGTAGAATAATTTCCCCAAAAATTTTCACCAACATTTTATGAGTTGAGCAGTTTATGTATCCAACATATATACATACACACACACACATAATTAATTAACTAATCCAGGTGGAAAATTCTATCTTAAAGATGTTGTGAAATAATAGCTTGTGAGGTCAATAGTAACAAAAAGGTTGACTCGATCGTGTGCCGTAGATAAAAGTTATAAAATTGGCCTTAGACTACTAGACTGACATCCTAATAACACTTATTGCTTTCTGTCATGGCTATTTCTGACACTGAACAGACCACAGGATAGTGTATTGAAAACATCTGACACAATTTTGAAAGGACAAATGTTTCTGTAAATTTAAAAACTGAGAGCCATGAATCCATAGCAAAAAGGCATGAAATTTACAACTGTAATTTTGTGCATGCCTGTAATTCTGCCAGGTGGTTTTACAATGAACTCCCAAATCACCACTTGATCTTTTCATTGCCTCAAAAACTGCACCAAAAATCCCTCAGAGAACCAAGCAATACCCTAGAACTAGCCACTCATCATGTAACCAAGGTAAAGCCTGCACCAAATGTCATGCACAACTGAAAAGCACTTTAACATTAACTTCACGGTACTGTGGTCATATTTTAAAACCTCAGCTGACTATGCTACCTTCAATAGATCTGTGCTGTTCACTGAACAGAGCAAAGCCCTCACATGCAGACCAAACCATGAGATCTTAATTGATATGGATCACAAGCTGACCTCTTCCTGCAGAGTTTAAATTAAAACTTACAATTTCTATGTCATTCCTAGTAGCATGCTCTGTAATGTCAGCACTATCCAGCTACAGCTGAACTAGACACATACACAAAAAACACTTGGTGTGTACACATTCTTGTATTGGCCATTATTTTGGAATTCATTTTCATGGGTCAAAATGAACTGATATATCTCAAGTGACTTGCAAAGTCGACCTCTTTTAAGACAAAATGTGAGCTCAGCTGCACTTAACTTGTAATAATTAGTCTTAATGACGTGTGGGTTGTCAGTGTGACACAAGCTAAATGTTTGTCAGAAAAGCAGTAAACACTACTGTGATCAATTAAGAAAAGAGCCACCAGTAAATGCTAGTCAAGAGCTATTGTCATAAATGAAATGCACAGTAAACATCAATTTCTCATAAAATACAGACTTTGCAAAATCATTATATAGTAGCCAAAATGTGTTCAATAAAACTGTTCAAATATTTATCTGACAATAAGGCCAAATCTATCAAGTATCTGTTTCAAGAAAGCCTTTGCAGAGTGAAGATCTAAATTAGCTTTTAGTTAAACAAATGTATTCAACTTATTTTTGAAGCCCTAAAACAGGGGTAAAAAGCCTTTAGTTGCTCCTTGTAAAAAAATCCAAAATGGAATTTAAGGTTTGCTCCATTGTTCCTTAAACAGTAAGCAAGTTACAATGAGCATTTTTATATATATACATTTTTTTCTAAAAGGTTCTATACAAAACACTGTACTAATACCAACAACCCTAAGGTTTCTCAGGTTATTTGCCCAGCACCAGCCATCAGATTTAAATCCAAAGTCCATCAACTCAGAGAACCATCTTAACATATCTTTTTCTCCCTCCTGATAGTGTATTGAGAATATAAAGTTGCTGGGGTTCACTATGAGAAGGATCTAATGGCTTCAGTCCTGACATGACATTTAGCGCCCATCAATTGGAGTCAACCATGGAGAAAACGCTACAAAAATAACAAGTGAGGCCAACTGTGCATGTAAGAGTTACTACTGAAATCTACCAACACAAAAGTAGATTTAATAGACCAGCAGAGGAAAAACAGTCACTATTACCTTAACAAGTCATTGATTAGACTCCAGACAAGTAACATGCTAGACAATTGAATGTACTACTAGCCTGTGCTCTATTGATAATCCATGGAAAGTTTCAGATCAATAGCTACACCACACTGAAATATCTAAGCACATCACACTAACAAGCAACTGAGAACTTCAACAGAGCACAAGATTATCTCTGAAGATGACTGCATCAGAGGATTTACCATGCATTAAGAACCAAGCGGATGCTCCCTAACTGAACTTTAAATGCAAAGGGCCATTATTAAAATGGGGAATACTTACTGTGACAGGTTTTCTCCACATTTTGCACTCAAAACCATTGAACAGTTTTTTGCCTAGCTTTTAAGGGCCACTGCTGCGTTTGTGGGACTTGGAAGAGGGGTCAACTGGATTACACATAGCAAATTTGCCAACTGGGGACTGGAAGAGGGGAACTTTGTGTTTGGCTTGAAACACTTCTTGAATGCTTTGCAGACGTTTTACACATTTTGGGGGACTTTTGTGGATGTTTGGGACGAATCAGTATGGGCACGTCTGAAAATAAAAGTGATATATTATACAGTTTCACAAGACCAACAAACAATCCAAACACGTTTTAAATGCTATATTTTGTTATTTTACCAGCGATCTGTCTGGTTCGATAAATCATACAAATTATTTTGAAACTGCAGCAGAACATTTCCTAACTGAAAAAAAATCCAGGAGTCTAAATGGGTCAGAAAGTTTACGATTACATAGGCGACTCCTGTAAAAATATCAAGTGCGTAGATTAGTGGAGCGACACGCTGTGCAAGAACACCGTTTACGTCAAAATCAACGAATCAAATCGGCTTTAATGTTCAGTTAAAATACTATAGTGACTGTTACTGCTGTGATGCGTAATACTGTACATTCGACAATGCGACGGGTATCAAAAGAATGACATTAAGAAAGCCATTGTCATTAGCTTAGCATCCTTATCTCTTGCCAAATATGTTCGACATCTTAGCTAACAGGCTAAAGTTGATACGTTAGCCTGAAATAGGCCCACCGTTAGCAAATTAGCAAAATGCGATCGCTTGGATTTGTTGAAACTGTGTTTTTATTGTAATTGTCACCACATAAAACTGAGTTAGCATCATTTAACCGAACAATTGTTAAAGGAATGGGCAAGTATTTAGGCAATACTTTGTGACCATCGAGTTGGCGAATATGGCGGAAAGTATAATTGATCAAATGTGTCGGTCGTCATTTTTTTTCTTCAGACAAGATGACTCGAGTCGATAGTGATGTTGTGCTAAAACACGGGGAATAACATTATTCCAGGTGCTATTTGGCCTCCCAGTTGGCGTTGTCGTGTCAACATGGCGTTCTTTACCTCTGCACTCGTTTTCCAGAACAGGCGAATTAAAATCCCTCTGACAGAAAAAAAAAAAAAAAAAAAAAGAAACCTCTGGCTTTTGTGTAAAAGCACAGGACAAATAAATAATTTCATATAAATATGATTGTAGAATTACTCGACCTTTCGTCAGTCAGGAGACTGGTGTGTTCGTGGTTGGTAGTTGGGGAGTTTGGATGGACAGTCATGCTTTCCACAGCCATTTCCTCTAGCTACATTGAGGTGCAAAAAATTACAACTCGACGCTGAAATCTACTGGCTTATGCGTCACTTCACTAGGATCTACTTGTTTTGGATTTTAGGAAAAGGTTCAGTTCATAGTAGGCAATTCTCCACAACAGTTGTAATGGAAATATGATGAAATTGAATCCTGTTGTTGTCCGTCCTACTGTAGCGCTGTGAAATGACGACTGATGAACATAAAATGGCCGCCTGTCTTCTCCACTGAGAAAGGGGGAGGGCTTCTCCGAAAGCGCCATCGGTACGAACGACGTTTACACGCGTCCGACGGAAATTGCCGAATGTGAAAAATATGGGGTAACAACAGCCCCCGAGTTTGACTCGCAGGTGTTTTGAAAGTTATTGCAAAATATTTGAATAGTGACTGCTAAATTAAGCATTGGACAATTTCAAAACATACTTGTGTAACATCAGTTCCATATTGGCTAGTTT
The DNA here is from genome assembly GCF_958295425.1 of Solea solea. Taxonomy (NCBI): domain Eukaryota; kingdom Metazoa; phylum Chordata; class Actinopteri; order Pleuronectiformes; family Soleidae; genus Solea; species Solea solea. Next base: position 21,085,032 of record NC_081140.1, on the reverse strand, counting down.
TTCCAAATACAATTCCGTTAGTCCGTCTAATGTCCATGGGCTCATCAAATGTTGAATGGGCAAATTCAATGAGATTACCGAGTTTTCCACATTTTATTATTTTATTTACATTTGTATTATTCACTCCACACATTACTGGGTTTGCACCCGGCCCCATGACCACACATATTTTGATCGAGTCTCAAAAATGGATCGTAATGCACACAGCCACAAATACCCAAACTGGAATAATGGACAGGTGTAAACTGTATTTTGGTAATAATGAAAGTCCGTGTGTAAAATCGCAATATTTCGATCAACAAACCGAAAATACATCTGAAATAAAATAGCCCAAAAGAATCAGTATAATTTAGGAGTGCGATGTGTCTTTTGTTTCTTTCAGTCTACGTCATAATTCAGCGTCCATTCAGCGGGACAGTCGCGGTATTTGAAACATCTACATCTGTGGCTGTATAATACAGTTATTTTACACCGAAATCACCGACTTTGGAGTGAACTGAAATGATCGATATGATCGAGAAAGAGGACCCGGTCATCAGCGAGGAGGAGGCGGCACAGTACGACCGCCAGATCCGATTGTGGGGGCTGGATGCACAGAAGAGGTCAGTTAGCTTACCATGCTAATCGGTGCAGCGGAAGGTTCGTCGCACTCTGCTGTACCGGTTTTGAAATGGTATTTAACAGGTTTTTGTTGCTGCTGAATTTATCTTAAATCGTGCAGTGTGGATTCAGAATTGATCGATATCGGCTCTTGTACTGGCGTATTGAACAATGTCGATTTTATTTATTCTTCCAGATGGAATGCAATAGTCGAATTACTTCGTATAGGGCCACGTTTATTTAACGATCACAAACTGGTGACAAGGAGGAGGCATCTGAAAAAGAAATTGTGTGTGTGTTGTTTCTACAGGTTGCGAGGGTCTCGTGTGCTTCTGGCAGGGTTGGGTGGCCTGGGGGCTGAAGTGGCCAAAAACCTGATCCTGGCTGGAGTAAAAGCGCTGACTTTGTTGGATCATGAACAGGTAAAGATAGCTTTATTTATCTCACAGTGGAGAGAAAACGGCGTTACAAACACTGTACATGACACATTGGTGCCCCTTTTCCTGTCACTGTCAGAGCTTATCAGTTGTATTCTAGGAAAATAGACTGGTAGGGTGGTGTGATTAGGCTGCTGAAGTCTTTGTAGATTTACATACGTTTAGTAAATGATGCATGTGGCAAATCAATACTATTTCAATCAATACAATTTTTAAAAGCAGATGGAAGTACGCATACTGCAGTGGAAACACAGTATATATCCATATACAGTGTCATTGATTTCAGCTTAATCTAGATGGAGCTTTTGAGGAGAATTGTTCGATGTATTTGTGTCCTCCAGGTGTCAGAGGAGTCATGTCGAGCTCAATTTCTGGTCCCAGTATCAGCTCAGGGTAAGAATCGTGCCCAGGCCTCTCTGGAGCGAGCACAGAACCTCAACCCAATGGTGGAAGTCCACGCTGACACAGACAGAATCGAGGATAAACCAGATGACTTCTTTCTACAATTTGATGCGGTGAGTGTGTATTAAAGTTTCATCAAGACATCAAACCCACTGTACTGAAAACGTTCAATGTACCAAAATGCCTCTAATTAAATGTTTTTTGTTTTTTTTTATAGTATGTCTGTTTGTGAAAATCAGATGTTTAAACATGTAGCTATTTGGACTAGATTAATCATCTAACTATTTTGATAGTTGGTTATTCAGGTTTTTTAATTTAAACCAGTTTTCAAATTTCGCAGCTTCTTAAATGTGAATATTTTCTGGTTTCATCATCATTAAAGTTATTAAATCTGAAACATTTTGTTTTGTGGACCAAACAAGACATTTCAAGAACATCATCATTTTGAGGTTTGGGAAACACCTGTTAACATTTTTCAAAATGTTCTGTGATTTTATGGACCAAACAAATACTCCATTAATTGAGAACACAATCCACTGATTAATTGATTATGGAAATAATCGATAGTTGCAGCTGTAAATGTTACAGAACCACACTTTCTTGTAATCATTCTTCAAATGTGTCAAATAAAAGTGGACCTGTCTTGTATTACTCAATGTGGCCACTAGATGTCACTTGTATCACACATCATACACGAAAAGAGCTGTCATTGTTTTGCTCTTTCAAGCCACAGGACCAGAACGCCTGCATTAGGCTGAATTTGATGAAGTTAGGTGTTTGAATGCCGTTCACATAGCTGCGCACTTCAAGGAATAGTAATGGCTCCATTCAGGCTTTGATGAGTTTAATACTGGCGTCTTGTGATATAATTACTTTGGAAAAGCTAAGAAAAAAATAATAATCTGCATTGATGTTTCCATCCAGCCTAATCCAAACTTGACTGACTATTAAATCCCCAAATCCAGTTGTGCAGAGTTTGTGCATCATCCCCTGGCAGGAGTACATTTTCCCTGTCAGTAAGTTTTCATGTAGTTCAGTGTAAATTAATTGTTTAGTATACTTATACTTTGCATGAAAGGAAAGGAAAGATATACAAGACAGTGGTGAGACCAGCGGTGATGTATGGTCTAGAGACAGTGGCACTGAGGAAAAGACAGGAAGCAGAGCTGGAGGTAGCAGAGATGAAGATGTTGAGGTTCTCTTTGGGAGTGACGAAAATGGATAGGATCAGGAATGAGTCAATCAGAGGAACAGCACATGTTAGATGTTTTGGAGATAAGGTCAGAGAGGCCAAATGAGATGGTTTGGTCATGTACAAAGGAGGGACAGTGAGTATATTGGTAGAAGGATGTTGGGGTTGGAACTGCCAGGCAGGAGGTCTAGAGGAAGACCATTTTTTAGTATAAAGCTGTATCAATTCAAACAGTAAATTGCGTGAATGGGTCTGAATATTGTCTGAATGTCCTCAATCGTAATGAATATTATCATTATTATTATTATTATTGTTGTTATTATTATTATTATTATTATTATTATAATAAGAGTGTAAAAATAAAGGACTGATTGTGTTATTTTAAGATAAAAACTTATTTCAGTTGACAGCATTTATTTCCACTGGCAAATATGCTCACAAATGGAAGCTCTCTTTTATCACTACTGAGGGGAAGAATGTGCTTCAACACCACCATCAGAGCAATAGCAGATTTTTTTTCACTCCTCTTTTGTCTAAATTGTCGACAGTCTTCCTCCCTCTGGGGGTGTGAAGTGTGGGTCGGCAGGAGGGAGGAGAAAGAGAGGGATGGGGGAAGTACATGATAAAGTGAAGTGAGGACAGGTGGAGATGGTGGGTATTATTAATGAAGGGTATAGACCACATCACTTTTATCAGCTTCCAGGAAAGATTAGTGTGAGACTCAGCGGGAAGGATAAAGTATGTGGTTACAGTTTTCATATAATTAGCCCAATTACTGGATGATAAATACAATATTAAAACACACTGCTCGGTTAACCCTAGCCCACTAACCCTAACCCTGAGTGGAGTGGACTCACAGCTGACACTGTCACCTTCTGCCTGTTAACTTTACAAGTGTGAAAATGCTTGTTTGTTTATTCTTCCTTTTAAAGCCCAACAAATATACAAATGCAGGTTCCGTTTCATCCCACAGATTTGCATTTTAAAAAGGACCCCCTAATTATCCAGTGATCCTTCCAGTACTTTCATTTTTTTCTGAGGCTGCTTCAGTCACATGCTGCTCCTGGGTCAGTTATGGTTGCTTATCATCTCTTGGACAGAAAAAGGTTGGATCCTACTAAATAGATGGTTATAGATAATCAAATGTTATGGAGACTGTTAAAACCATTCAAAGTATGTGGAAACACTGTTCCACCGGTCTGTCCACTGTGCTCTGAAAGCTCTTATCAGTGGGTTGAGGGTGTTTCTGGGTGTGCTGGACTGGGTCAGCAGGATAAGGTGGTCAGTTGTTTACATCTATCCACCCTGATTTTACAATGGTAAACTGTTACTGTGTTGGCTTAAGCATCAGTTGGTCATTCAGCTGCTGCTGTAGGTGTGTCTCAATCTTTCTGGCAGCTGACCAGCCAGCGCTCAGTTGTTTTGTTGTTGCAGAGATTCAGCACACACACAGAGTTTGTCTTTAATAAAATATTGTAGTCAGTTTTCAGATGTAAAATATGTCTGTAATTCTCTCAGGTATTACATGGAAGATTGTAAAACAGTATGATTTGATATATGTTCTTATTGTAAGTGGTTATTGTTTAATTAACATAAATTAGTGAATAACATCACAACAATAAAACGGCACAGTGGCATTTCATTTACATTAATTTACCTTTTAGAGATTTCAGTTGCAGATGGGTATAAAAATGCAAACTCATTATTGACAACAAAAGATTTATGAGCATCCATTTTCGCAATATTCGGAATAATTTTAATTATTTATAGAAACAATTGTCAGGTCAGGACTCAGACGCAGAGGAAGTACTTGGAAATCAAACTTTATTGATTCTAATCTTAATGAACCTTCTTCTCAAGTACAAAAATAATCAGGCTATGAAAATGCTATGCTAAACTAAAAATCACTCTTGAGGAGGTTAAAGGCTATGAAGAACTAAAAACAAAAATCACTCGCAAGGAGGCTTGAGACTATGAAAAACACTATGAACAAAAAATCACTCGCAAGGAGGCTTAAGACTATGAAAAACACTATGAACAAAGTAACAGGTTCTAAGTAACAAAACGTATCAATAAAAATCTCTCTTGAAAACGAAGGCATAAAATCAGAATCAAGGCAAGGCACGTGAAATAAAGCAATGGCGTGAACAACGCTGGATGTGGCATGGACGATGACACTCTGGCACTGAGCAGAGGGAGGTGCAGAAACTAAATACATGAGGGTGGGGCAACAGTTGGAAACAATCGGGGCAATCAAGGTAGGTGATCAGGCTGGTGACAGGAAGAGCAAGTGGTCTGCAATGAGAGAAGAGTTACTTTCCAAAATAAAACACAGGAAATCATAATATAAAAACAGGGCAGGTCTCACCATGATGTGACAACAATACTTTTTTCTTCACGAATATAATTATATGGCCCATTTTAACATCACTGATAAAGCCTTTTTTAATTATTGCGAAGAAAATCGGTATCCCAGTTATAAAAAACAGATGTATGGCTGTGCAATAGTTGGTGAAATACACAAAACATTATAAATCAAATAATATTATATATTACATGTTATTGACAAAATTGTATTTTAGTAACAGTCACTTACTTGCATTCTTTTTAAGCCTAATTGTTTGTGTAATAGCAGAATTTGACCATATTTATAGGAAATTTCAATGTTTCTAACACATGTAAATGTCCTTTAACTAACATATATAAGATATTTTATTTTAGACTTTTAACAGTGTATTATCACTCCTTTAAGAAGCACAAACATCTTAATATAAAAAATTTCATTATCCCAGAGAAACAACTTGTTTTTTAGGCTAGGCTAGGCTACAATATACAAGATATATAGAGATATTATTTTAAGCCATATTTCCCAGCCTTACAGAATTAATGATTTCATTTATATCGTGATGCGGTACATACTGATAGCCCTAACCAGATGTACACTTAAATCAGGATCATAGATTTTTGTAATATTCAGCCATATTCAGTTTTGTTTCATGACCTTCAACTTTTAGCCACACAAAGACTTTAAAACTCACATAACAACACATAACAATTATTATAAAGCAAAAAAAAGGTCATCCAGCTTACTACTTTTTTTGTTGCTTAGGTGTGTCTGACAGGCTGCTCCAGGGACCTGATGGTGCGGGTTGACCAGCTTTGTTCTCAGCACAACATCAAGGTCTTCTGTGGGGATGTCTACGGTTACTACGGTTACATGTTCTGCAACCTTGGACAGGAGCACAACTATGTGGAGTGAGTGTGAACAGCAAAATGAAATTGCCCATGTAACAGTCATGTAGTTATTAAGTCTAATAAGTTCAGTAAATTGTATCATGAAACTTGATAGGGAGTCTTGTTTTGTTTTTCAACACTATCAATTTGTGTTTGCTCACAATGTTCAATGTCTTTGCTTCTCACTCTCAATCTTTAGGGAGAAACCTAAAATAGTGAAACCGAGTGGAGACTCTAATGATGGACCACAGGCAAAGAAAGCTAAAGTCGACCCGAACGAGACCACCATGGTGAAAAAGGTAGGTACAGTAGGTGAAGACCACATTTCACTCTTAAATAATGTCTATTTTATCCTACTATCCAAATACCTGTTGCATATTAAGATATGTTCTATCTATTTTGCTCCATGAAATGACTTAATGGGTGATGATTTAAATGATATCCACTAAATCAAGGTGTGAGAACCTTCACTGGAAATTTTATTATTGAAATGTTGAAGGCTGACAGTTTTTTCCTAATAGGGAAAGAAATAAAATAATTTAATTCAACTCAACCATATAATAATTAGTATCATCTGTGTGTTTAGGTGGTATTTATAATCTCAGATTCAAATACATATGTGTTTTCCCCTATTTCAAATGTTTCTTGTTTGTCCTCACAATTATGTTACATTTTTGTTCAATCTCAAACCAATCAGACATCTAGCTTCTGCACCTTGAAGGAGGCTCTGGAGGTTGACTGGACAAGTGAGAAGGCCAAAGCTGGTCTGAAGAGAACACCAGTGGACTACTTCCTACTTCATGGTAATTTAAGTTAAAGAAAGTATGGGCTGGCTGATAATGAAGATAATCAGTATTTGCAACTCTGGAAATTAGATTTTTTTAGTTTTTTTTAACAAATCCAATGGTGGATATTGCTTAGTTATTGAATATTTGTTTTTGCCTTAGAAGGCATAATATTTTCTCAAGAACTGAAGTATTTTAAGGATGAACAGTTCATTTAAGGATTTCTCATTTGTTGTGAATGTGTGTTCATATCAATGAGGTTTTGAAGTTGTGTGGGAGTGAGGAGACAAATACAGCTGATCATTTGAAACTGAAAATACGTAGGAACACCACACTGAGACACCTAATCACCATAAAAATGCAAAATTACTGCATTCAATTTATTTGATGAGGTGTCAAGTCATATGTGAGGGAATTATTGTCCATGAAGTTGTCATCCTTAAACTAAGACTGAAGAGTTAAATGTCAGTCTTAGCCAAGAGATGTTAGCACTGTTTGAAAATAACAAGTTAAGTTGTATTAACACTTTGCTAAATTCAGTCAACTCTATGGTGGGGAAAAAAGATTTTTGATATGCTGAGTTGCACATGAATAATTATATATGACCTGGAAACATCAACCCAAAGACTCTTTTTGACCCTTTATGTATACTGTATCTAATAGTGTCTTCCTGTTTTTTAGGTTATTTATGGTGTCTGACGACCTTCTCTTAAGACTTGTTATTGTCGCTCTTGTCACCTGGTCGTGCACCATTCCCAAATGCTGCACACTAGTTTCCATCACAGGCCGTCCATGGCCAGTCATGTGCAATGAGCATAGACTGCAGTCCGACACCTACACCTACACACACCAAGTTCATAACAACAGGAAGTAACCAAAAATGGTTATTGGGTGCTAACGTCTGAAAGGTTGTATTAAAATTGAATTCAAATTTGGCAGGGTACAAAAGTTGAATATGAGAAACAGAACAGTGCTTTATCTGCTCATTATATATTTGATGATTATGTAGAATTTCTAATAATCTGATCGATTTAAATTCTGAAAGTTTTTTTCATGTGGAAATTTTGTAGATTTTTTTGGCAGGAAGCAATTGTTGCAAATTAAGAACAGAACAGTCCCTAACCTAACCTAAAAATTATGTATGTACTGTACTTAAAACGGTCAGTTAATTAATGTAAAAACACCCTGCATCAGTTATTTAATATTATAATATAATAATTGTATTATTATCAGTAGTAGTAGTAGTAGTAGTAGTAGTATTAAAGGAGATAGAGTAGCAAAAGCCTAAAAAATATTTTTAGGATGTTTCATAAAATGTATTCTTTCCTCAGACTTAAATTCTTCATGGGGTGTACACATTTATTTTTGTTTGTTTTTGTTGTTCTTTGCAACTTAAGTTCTATGAACTCTCCTCGGATAGTCTAACATCAAGTCAGGCAGGTTTTATTGCTGAAACATGCAAATCAGATTTGACATACATGACATACATGGGTGATGGATGATATTTATTTTTAACAGTGCATAATTACACAGATGTTCTTAATCACCAGCCACATGAAATTATGTGACTGTGGGATGGTGTCTGGCACATTTGTTTAATTATTAGTCAGTCTGTTGCAAGTCAGTGATTTTGTGTTGTTGTTTTTTTTTCTTAAGTGATTGAGAGACAGTAGGCAGTATTATTCCTTCACTGTTTCTAAAATTGGAGCTAGCGGTTGTTGTTTTGGGCCACCCGGGAGGAAGTGGCTCTTCCTCTGTTACAACTGCTTCCTGTCTCACTAGGAACAGTCGGGTGATCTGAACCGCGTGTATGTGCGTGCGCATGTGTTTGAGACTTTGCATTAGAGACTCAGAAATATATTGTTCATTTTTTTTAATATTGGGGCAATCTGTCTAGACACGGTGGCCAATGAACGAAAAAAGTTAACTCTTCTGCATAAATATTTTCTTAAGAACAACTTGTTTAAGTAAAGGTAAAATAACTAAATTCAAAATTTGGACAGAAACTGAGGTTTATCACAATATGTAATAATGAATAATACAATAAAATCACATAGGAAACCAAGTGAAAGAAACCAGCTCTCCTAAATGAACATGACATTTTTCTCATGTGGAACAATAATTCTGTTTGTTGTTTATGACCTTCAAGGGCCACTTTCATCATAAAGGGCCGACTTGACTTATTACACCACACTCGCTGCTCCGTCCATGAACACATTATTCTTGTGATGAAATTCTGCTTGATTCCGTGTCCGCAGTAGACCTGAGAGGAATTTTCTACTAGCAAAGTTTCTCTGATAAAGGGCAGAGCTGAGATGTGACAATGATTTGCTGCCACTACTTGATGTTGGTGGAAATGGTTGTGGGAGGACTTCACTTCCTCATGTGGTTTAAGTTAATGGACGAACAGGAAATATGGGGGTGAGGTGTTGATGTTTATGCCTTGGTGGTGCAGTAGGAGAAGTCAGTTATTGTTTGAAATATTGCTCATGAGAACATAAAGTGCACACTTTTGATGTTTAATTTCTCAGTCGTGTGTGTGTGTGCGTGCGTGCGTGTGTGGGGAAATGTGAGTATAATCGGATGAAATGGTTGGTGATGGTGCAACCACATACTGATCTTATCCTGTTTCAGATTGAGCAGTAGTTGAGATTTATTTCCATGTGGTGATAATTCACTGTGGATGGAAGTCATTTCACCAAGTGTGATGAAATTATAAATCACAACAGTGCAATACATTAAATGGAAAATATTGCTTTTGTAAAATAGTTGGAATTTGTTTTCATCACCTTAACTGTCATGTCTTTCTCTCTGTTTTCGTTTCTTTTGCTGCTCTCCTTTTCTGCCTTCCCTCCTTTCCCACAGTCATGCTGAAGTTTCGAACAGACAAGGGTCGTGACCCAGACCCACAATCCTTTGCAGGAGACAGTCCGCTCCTGAGACAGATCCGTGATGATGTCCTAGAGGCCTTAGCGGTCAGCAGTGACCTCCTGAATGATGACTTCATCAGGTACAGGATGTCATTATCCTTTGTGATGTTAAATGTACATGTTAGATACTCAGTTAAGACACTCCACACTGTGGCAGTCAAGCAGAAGTTGTATGTTAATATTACTTATTCCTTATCTCTGTGTAATTTTCTATGATACATTCACATCAGTGTATCATAGATAAAATCCAAACATTGGTGTTTCTTTTGTCAGTGAAAAGACATTGACTGAATTCAAAGCTGCTTCCACAATACCAATTGTGTCTCTAAATATCGCAACATATTAACCACTGTTTTCAGTAGTTGCCTGTAGGCCACTAGACTGCCTTGGTTCAACACTAACCAACACTTAAGTCAAAATGGGACATTTCCTCTCTGTCCTCAGCTACTGCTTCTCTGAGATGTCTCCAGTGTGTGCTGTCATGGGCGGAGTTCTGGGACAGGAAGTAGTCAAGGTAAGGTTATTGAATAAGATGTAATAATCCTTTTTAAGTTTTGTGAAAATCCAGTTACTGGTTAACCTGTCATCTTGTTTTTTTGAACAAGATCTTGAGGAATGCATTGATCTTTGAATCTTTTTTTTACCATGAAAACCATAAATGTTTGATATGCTTAAATTCAACAAAAAGCTCTAGTTATTTGGAATGTGTGAAACTTTATTACTGTATTCTAGACATGTATGAGTATGGTAACAGCAGCATAGCTTATATTAGCATCAACAAGATTCCTCTCACGGATCAAAACATCACAATTATTTAATGCAAACAGTCCAACACCCATCTGCAGAGAAAATTAGCCCTTCTCTCAGTGTGTGACCAATATAAGATTTCTCTTGAAATACTAAGCACATTAGCATCATTTTTCTCAGAGTGTGGTGCTTGGTGTCCTCAGACTGAGGTAAACAGTGGAGTTCAGGTCAGGCAAAGAGTTTGTGTATGGAGGGAGGGAGGGAGCGGGAGAGGGAGGAGACTAACAGCTCAGAGTCAGACTGCATTATATTGGCACAAGACTTTTTATGTCATATGATTTTGCACTTTGAATTTTCACTTGGAGCAGCACAGTGGTGCAGTGATCCTCGGAGAACTGGCCACCTGTCCAGGGTGTACCTGAGTAAATATTTTGTGGTATTAAATCATTTTCTTTTAATGAGGTGAAACCACTTATTATAAAAAAAAATTTTTTTTGGAACTAACAATAATTTTCATAATCGATTAATTTCTCGATTAGCTGAGTACTTTTTTGGTCCAGAAAATGTCGATCGTTGTTTCCCACAAACCAAATTTGCTTGAGTTAATGATGTATTTGTTATATGGAGCAGAGAAACCAGAACATTTTCAAATTTAAAAAGCTGAAAAATCAGAAAGCTTGTTTTAATGATGAAAAAAAATTATTGAAACTACGTAATTAACTGATTATCAAAATAGTCAACAATTAATTTAGTAATCCATTAACAATCGATTAATTGAATAATCGTTGCAGCCCTAACTGTATCATTAGATTTCATAGATCTTCTCTTTCTCCCTGTTTTTCACTTCAGGCTCTTTCTCAAAGAGATGCTCCTCACCGCAACTTCTTTTTCTTCGATGGACGTAAAGGCAACGGCATGGTTGACTTCTTTGGACCAAACTAAACAGCCTTCAAAAGTTTTCACAGGACAGTTTTACACACAAATTTCCTTGTTTCCATCAGTGTCAGATTATTTATATCATTACTTGACAATTCCTAAAATCCATCTCTTCTTCTTTATCATTCGATCCATTTACCCACTCAATTATACATTTTCATGAGCCCACAGTGTTGCTGTTTTCTTTTTTTACATTTCCTAATAAAATGTTGTTTAGTAAAATGATTCTGCCTCAGGTTTCTGGGTTTATATTTTATATTACAACAATGTTATTATTTGCTTACATGACAGATTTAATGATGATGAGGCCTGAATTGTTTGTCCCTTTGTATAGACTTTAGCCCTAATTATTATGCTGCATTTGTGTGCTCATAAGGATATTGTGAAATCAGCCACAATTTTGCATCAGCATAGCATTTTCTGAAAAAAATAAAAAGAAATTAAGCCTTGAAGGCAAAAAAAACAACTCATAAGTATTAATAACTCGGTGAATAAGATAAACTTGTCCACTGAGCTAGAAATAATTAACCTACAAACTCAGGTTGTGCAGATAAAGCAGAGTTAGAACCCAAGAACTTCATTTTACATTCTAATAGTGTTCAAAGGCTCTATAGGTTTCAGACACATCATAGTGGATTATAGAGAATTCTGAAAGAAAAGCTTGAAGCCATGAAACAATCAGTACAGTACAATAACTCAAGCAACACAATCAGTACAGTACAATAACTTTGAACAGTGTGTTGAATCTAAAGGGTAACGACAGCAGATAGTCATATGATGTGTGACTGTATTTGGTAATAACCTCCCATTGACTAGCATGTAATTCATCAAACCAAATATGGCTATATTTTGTTTCAGGGAGCACAGTTCACATGATTTCAAATTGGCCTGTAGACAAAACCAAGCTTTTCTCATGCATCCTCCTAAATGAAGGAGTGACATGTGGCGAGTGGTAGAACTTGTGGAACCTGTACCACAGAGACAGTTTTAAATGTTTTTTTGTTTTTGTTTTTTCAGTTTTTTTGACGCTGTTTAACCTTTGTAAGTGGTGACTGTTTTCCTGCCAACAGCAGGTGTTGATTTACTCTGCCGTTTACCAGAAATCTAAATGAAACACTTAAAAATGGCTTTAGTCACTTGATGTGTAACTTTTTTTTTTAATTTAAGCAATGAGGTTTTTTATTTCCAGCACTGCTCACAAGAATATGCAACACTAGAGTACAAGGCAACTGCTGTAAGCCTTTACTCCCTTATTAATAAAATCTATAATCAAATAATGATTACTAAGTAATATAATAATTAAAGTCAGTCAATTTGTTTTCTATTTCACAAATTCTCTACAGGGAGATATCACTGATATTTTACTTCTGGCCATGAGTGTTCAATACTGAAGTTTTACCTATGAAAATCAACCAGACACCTTTGTTTTTGTGGTGGTTCTACACATAAACAAAAACCTGATGTTTTTATTCTCTAATTTGGGAGCTGCTACAGAAATGACAGACACCTAAGACTGGCACATTTATAGAGTTGGGTTCATTGTCAGTTCAGACAGAGAGAGAGTAAACATTTAGTGTTGTGCAGAGCTGTGAATCATACGGCGCAGAATGCCACTGTTCTTTTTCTGGGATTAGGAAAGGAGATTAATTAAGGAATGTCCCTTTAAGCTCATTTTGTCCGTTTAATTAAACCTTAACTCTTATCTGGCAACGCGCACATCCATCATACTCACACTCAAGTCTGCATACTGACTCCACTACACTACACTATCTCTTTCTCTGCATCCTCCTTTTCTCCTTTCTTTTTTTTTCTTTAATGTCCTCTCTTTCTTTCATGTTCTCTCTTGTGCTCATTAAACCCCCACCCACCAATCTCAGTCTTAACCCAGTGCCCACGCTGTGTGGTCACTCTCTGTTTAGGCCTGCACTCAGCAGCAAGCACCAAATGCCTGTTGTTGCAACCAATCACATCGCAGACGTTGCTCAGAGTTTTCTGATTGGCTCATTCTGCAGAAGAGTTTAAATGAGGATATCTACTCCTCAGTGTGTGTCTGTGTCTGTTTGGGTTCACTGGGAGGAAATCTGTTCTTTGTTGAGCATATATAGATTAGTAGGGCAGCAATTCTAATTCTCAACAGTGATGTATGTGCCTTTCATTGCTTTGATTCATTAATCAATTATTTTGTTTTGTTGCCAATATAGTGGTATATTGAGTTTATTATCCTTTAATTTGAAGGGAAGCATCAAATCATCATATTTAAGAAGTTGGGGGAGGAGAATATTTTGCGTATTTGCTGAAAAAATAGCTCATTGATTAGTCACAAAAAAAACTTACTATTGATAATGTAATTTTTCAGCTGCAGAAATTCTCAAGCATTTTGTACTTTTTTCAATTACTCGTTCCTTTGCTAATTAAGATTTTACTGAGAAAACATGGCACTTATTGAAATTGTGATGGGGAAACTGAAACGTTCTCGTCCCTGTAGTTTTGGCCTTGTTATGAAAAATATGAATACATAATACAATAACACGAGTAGTTAAAATCATCAAAATATGCTCTACTCTAAGTATGTTGAGACATACAGTATCTTGCACCAGATTGTCATGTTGACCATCGCTGTCAACACCTGCAGTGCTTCTGTGTGAGTGTGTGAGCAGCAAAGGTTGTGAGCTTATGTCTGTTAATCGCTAGTGCTCTACAGATGTGATAAAAACCACACAACCATCACAGATTTGTCTCATTCCACTGTCAAGCTTGGCCAGGAGGCTGTCCCCCCGTCTCCAGAGCCAATAACATCTGTAAACATCTGCTGAAAACACATTTCAGTTTACTGCTGCTGTTCTTGTCGGAGCAGATTTGTCCCAAAGCGAGATGGTGGCCTTCCTAACAAGTGGTTTGCTACACAGGCTGAATAACCAATTCTTCCCTGATGAAAATTGACACGTGTGATTAAACCTCGTTTGAACTTTTAAACAGCTTTATAGACTATTTTATAGTCTATATAAATATATATATGTGTATATACATACATATATAAATTAAATTGTACTGCATCTTACATTACATTTGACAGAAACACCAAACAAACTTAAGTCTCCTTATCTTTATTGTATAAAAAGAAAAAAAGTACAAAATTCATGTAGAAAGTCAACAATAGAAAAAAAGTTGAAAAACAGCAAATACACACTGCATGTGACTGACACTGAGCGCTGCTAGAGGGAGGGAGGTGAATGAGGAAGTGTACTCTCAAAGAAAAACAACCAAGACAGGTGCAAACGTCACCTGCAGGCATAATGGGTCAGAACTTACAGGTGTAGTATCAAATGACTTTTTTATAAAACCTGTTAGCAGTACTATATGTGATGACTGCACATATTGCTAAAATCACAGCTAGCAAACTGGTTTACAAATATGAATACACAATATTTAAACATGGGTCTACCGTGCTGGCATTGTTCGATCTTTGTATTTCCTGATCGTGATCTCTGCAAGCTGTGGCGTCCGTGTGACTTTATACAACATATTGTAGCTACGGCCAAGTCAGAGTGGTTGGTGGTCTTGAATATGGCAAAATAAAACGTGACAAAACTTTACCAAAGATCAATCAATTCCCTGTTGAATTTTTGAGGCATTTAAAGTTGGACAGGTAAAAAAAACATGGGCACTCTAAATCGAGGTACATCACAGTATATAAATATTTTGTTATTAGCATATGCAGCACCAGTCATACTACTGTCTGAATTGACACACACCTACACAGATGTGGATTTTAAATTAGAAATACCTGGTTGAGTTTTCACTTCACTCTGTTTGAGCTATTAAACAAACAGTTTTTATTGCCAACAGTCTGACACCTGATTTTTATCTTTGTGCTTTACAGAGTATAAAGGCAGAGTTTCACATATACACACAATGAACACCAATACATTAGTATCCATTTTGTGTCATTCTGTCATGCTGATAGTACCTTTTGAAGGACTGAGCCAATTTTGTTGTTGTTGTTTTTGAGACACTTTGAAAACATTTGAAATGAAAGTGGTGTGTTGTCATTCAGTGTGTAAAAGTTTAGCTTTAACACCCATCTCTGTTTTAACAGTTACAACGAAAGTACAGCTTAATTCATAGTTGTAATCAGGAATGTAAGAAAAAATAAATAATACATTACATAAAAAAAAAAAAAAAACTCTTTCAAGGATACACCCCCAAAGCTACACATATGCTACTTTCCAAAATAAATTATGCTCCTTTGAGCAATTAATATTTTCTCCCAAACAAATAATTGTACAACCGAAGGGGGCATTTTACAAACATTATCAAATACTTTTTAACAATCCAAAGATTCAAATCATATATTTTTCTTAACTCATGGAATACTATTTCAAATCCACTGGATTTAGATTCAGACTTACTCTACTGTCTCCAATGGCCATTAAGGAATACAACAAGTTTTCTCAACAAACACAGCACACTCTCCCTTAGATAAGTACTATTTTAAAGTTCATAAAACAAAATCATTTTATTTAGATTAATCACCTGAAAGAATATTTACATCAGTCAAGCAACTATAAACACTGTCAACACGAATGAGTGAAACCCTGACAGCTCCCAACACAGACAGAATGAATAGTGTGGGGGAAAGTACAGTGGCAACTGTGTGTGTGTCTGTCTGTCTGTCTGTGTGTAGTTGATTGTCCTGGTGTTACATTAGGCTTCAACAGAGTGCTAAGGCACATACATTGTATGATGAAATTAAATAGTTTCAGATTGGGAGAGTTCACTCTGCTTGGCTCCTCAGTGGAATATCACCCAACATTTCCCTGCAATCCAACTTTCACAGTTTATAAGACGGGGGCAGGAGAAGCAAAATAAAGAGATGAGGGATGAGTACATGAGGGTCAAATCACATCTGTGACAGTTCTTTAATGGGCGAAGTCAGGAGTTTATGTTGCGATAATTACCAGAGTTGATGTATTCAGAAGGGAAGAACTGAGGAAAAATCGTGTGCAAATTTGACACATCCTCCAGAAAAATGGTTGCTGACAGTAATATTAAATGTAAATGACTAATGTTAAATGTAAATGACTAATAAAGACTTGAATCTCAGAACCAGGTCATTTACAAATTCAGTCCTCTGAGGTTACCACATGGGTAAAAAGGTTTTGCTGTGGTTTCGCATTATAACTGCCATTGACTCAGATCTGCTACGCGTGCACACACACACTCACCAACTCACTCACACATACTTACGTCACAGCTGATAAATAATGCGCTGACCCCCGAGATGCTGACAAGACAGTGAAAGCAAATTCATTTTACAAAATATACAGGTAGAAAAGAGACCGCCATTTGTCCATCAGCTCCAGTCTGTACCAGCAGACTGACTGACAGACAGGGTCCAGTATCCACAGGTAGCATCCTGTTTCAGCTCACAGGTTGCAGCAATGCCATTAGCTCATTCTCTCAAAATCATTTGTCCAAGAAAAGTCAGATTTCTTGCCATGTCAGTCCTCCAGGTTCAAAAGCACAACAGTGCAGCAACCACTTGGGATTTTTC
This sequence comes from Solea solea, assembly GCF_958295425.1. Classification (NCBI taxonomy): domain Eukaryota; kingdom Metazoa; phylum Chordata; class Actinopteri; order Pleuronectiformes; family Soleidae; genus Solea; species Solea solea. The sequence goes on along the minus strand of NC_081140.1, from coordinate 21,068,215 downwards.
TCTTCCGTGGTGCAGGTGAGACGGCTGCCTACGTAAGCCTGTAAAGAGTGCTCAGTGTCTGGGTGATAAGGTTGAGGAGTCCTCGGCAGGCATCCCTCCAGTCCTGCCAATAGGGGGCAACATGCTGTGAGAGAGAAAGACAGTGATATTAGTTTATTATGAGTTAATTTATTAACAAAATGACCTAGAAACCGTCCATTCAATTTAAGAGAATAAATCATATTTTGACAGAGTGAGTGCTCCCCCTGTTGTTCCTGCTAATATTATTATCAGCAGCTAAGGATGACAATCACAGTCCAAAGGGACTGAAGTGAAGAGGGGAAAAACACAAGCTGAAGCTTCAACTTGTCATAAAAACAGAGAACCTGATTGGCAACATAGCTGGTCAAAAACTAATGATGTCATTGGGGATGAGAAGTGAAAAGAGAGAAGTAGACTGGATGGGCAAGAATAATCAAAGTGATCCACCATTACAGCTCAAACAAGTGTGTGGTCTTTGGGATGTTAAACTGAACATCCTTATTGTTCCCTATTTCCTTTCTGTACAATCTCCATCCCTCCTTCTCTCATTTCCTCCCTCCCTCGTTTCTTTTGTTTCAAATCTGCCTGTTTAGAATAAGCGCCTGGCTGTGCTTTTTGCATAACTGGGTTGTAAATAACACATGTACTAAATTTCCCCTTGAGAATCTTTCTCATGCACACACGCACACACACACACACACACACACACACGCACACACACACAGACAGACAGAAAAACACAAGCAGACAGACAGGACAGAAGACAGTGAAAGCAGTAACAAAAGTAATACTTGTACATGTCTACAAAAGGGCTGTTGCACCCTCATAAAGTGTACAAGAGTAGGTGATGTCATCTTTGTTTATGTGCCTAAGGCAGGATGGTGAGGGAGCGAGCTTAGTGGGGAGGTGTGTGTGTGTGTGCGCGTGTGTATGTTTGTGTAGGAGGCGGTGAGGGGGTAGTGATGCTGCCAACTCCTCACGCGATCTGGAGCTCAGAGGGAAGGAAGGTGAGTGATTAAAAAAAAAATTACAGTAACAAGAAGACATCTGTCAGTGGACAGAAGGGGCTATAATTTTAAGAGAAAGAGGAAAAACTTTATGAAAATAAAAACTGGGAGGAATGAATGAAGGAAAGAGAGAAGAGAATAACCAGCTCACAGCAAACAAATGACATTGATTCACTCTCACACATGGACGTACTGGTCTGTACTCACAACTGTGTCACACACGTAATTACAAACATGCATGAAAACAAACTCCATGCAAGTACACACTGGTCAGATAAGGTGGTGTGTGTGCATGTGAGCGTGTGTGCGTGTCGCGTGACACTCCATGTGACTGAGCTATGTTCAGAATACAGTACAACATGTACACACACCACTACAGTTGATCAGTCAAATGAAAAAAATAAGAAAGGTTCTCTACAGTTTTCTGAGTTTTTTTAACCTCTGAGTTATTAGACCTCTGAGAAAAAGACAAACTTCAGACTAATTATCTTAATAACTATACATCCTCTAAATGACACACTTAATCCCCCGCTCCTCCTTACCAGTCTGTGGAGAACTGTGGCATTGAATTGATCTCCAATGGTCCTCAGCTGGGTGGCTACTCTCCTGACATCCAGCTCCTGCACAGTCTCTCTCCTTGGAGCTCTGAGGTGTGGGGAGACCCAAGATGAGTGCTCATTCTGGGGCAGCAGGTCAGGCAGAGGCTGGCTAGAAGCTTCCTGGTGCTCCTCTATGTCTGAGTCTGCAGCAAAAAAGGAAAAATACATTTAGAGTTTTTCTTCCTCATATACTGACTCTGCATGAAGAAACATTAATGTATGAAGACACAAAACTCTGATCATGAATCATTGTATTCTAAAGCAGTGTTCATGCATTATTTCCTCGACTCATGCAGATTTTCAAAAGTGTTTGGGGTGGATTCTGTTCTCACTCACTAACAAAAATAAATCTATTAATTAAACTAACACATCAACACCTAGAAAACACACTATAATACAAAGACTTCAGAGAAATCCTCATTAACATGGGTTTTCAGGCCAATACTGATCATCATGATTTAAAGTAATATATTGAATAACTATTAGGATTGGTCCATAACATACATTTTTAATAAAAACACCTAAAAAGACCTATTATTTAATGTCCTTCATCATCTTTGATGTTAAAAAAAAACATACACATAAATACAAACACACATTTTTGATGGGGTGACGGTTACTTATGTTCCTCTTCATGGAATTTGGGAGAGTAATCTCTTAATCTGCTTATTAGGTCTGGTATGGAGAGATGCACTGTGTGTGTGTGTGGGTGGGTGCACGAGTGTGTGCACGCACGTGTTAATGTTTGTTCTATTTTTACAGATTTTGTGCGTGTGTGTGTTTTTAAAGGATACATAATGGAATAATCTGTCTTCTACTGTTTATCTTCCATTTGGCTACTTTAATGTGGCAAACAGGGCTAAATAATTATACACTCTAAAGCACTTTTAGATTATATTTTTTTATGATATCATTTTTTTTCTTTTTTCTTCAACCAGTTCATTGTGAGAAATATACAGTTTAATATGACTCTCATAAGAAATGTAAAGTATAAATATTTAATAACCTTTCTTTTTTTATTTAATTTTTCATCCATTTGATTCATACAGGGAGTGATGAATTAAAATTAAATCATGTGAAATTCCGTTGGGTAGGTTTGATGTTCTTGATTTTATAAGTAGATCCCCGTTCTAATCTTTCTACAACACACCCTCGGTACCCAGTTTGAATTCTTTTCTTTGTAGAATTACAGCTTTCTGTGTAGAGACCCCCAACTCCAGCATGAAGATGATCCCCTATGGCAACAACAACAACCCTAGTTGCCACAGAAACAGGGACTCCTGGCAACTACAGTACTTGCTTTGCTGGGATTACAACTGATCATTTAAGTATACAGGTGACTAGACCAAGAGGGAGAGAGAGAGACAGAAAGAGAGAGCGGTAGAGAAAAAAACAAATGGGAAAGCCCTGGCTTGTTGCCAAGGTAACTCTAAGGCAGCACTCCTGGATATGTCTCCGAGTGATTGGCCGAGAGGGCAGGGGCCCGGCTGTGATTGGGTGGACTGGAGGACAGGGGTAGGGCAGGGGAGAAACCTGTCTGTGTGACAGGCTGACAGAGAGAAACCCCCTGACCAGTTACACACCAGAGGGTGGATTGGTCGTGATGTATAGTATCAAGGGACTTAACAACAACAAAACTGATCAATTAATTAATGGATTTGTTCTGTGACTGTTAACTGGGTGACAACAATTATTAACTAACTGATGAATGATTCTGGTTTCTGTCTGGTTTAACTGGCTGAATTAATTAACAGGAGAGTCTAAAAGAATATCTAACTTATTGGATAACAGACACAGTCTGTGTGATTGGTAGACTGATAAAACTGAAAAAACCTGATTAATGATTGAGACAGTCGGTGAGGTCTTCATGGCAGAGATAATATGATTCAGGTCCTACCTGTTGGCGTTACCTGGCACTTACTGGTCATCTTCCCAGATAATATTTTCCAATAATGTTTATTGCCAGTACTCAGAATTTCTTCATCCTAGCACTACTCAGCCACATTTCCTTGGTTTAATCCTGATTAAAGATCACAAACCCCTCTGGGGAACATTTCCAACACTGGGTAATATAAATAAAGTTTGGCTGGACATGGCTTTGTGCTGCCTTGTTGAGCTGCTCAGAGTAGGAGGAAATGCTGCTCACTGTTTCCTTGTGCAGCCAGATGACAGAGGACAAGTCTGAACATGCCTGAGATGCACAGCTGACCTACAGCTGAGAGGAGGAGGAGGAGGAGGAGGAGGAGGAGGAGGAGGAGTGGAGTGACTTATCTGTTTACATGATTACAAATGTGTCAGAAAAACAGTGGCTCTGTGCCAAATGTAAACCTGCCTTTCCTGTAACTGCTGCCACTGTAATTTTACTTTCTATGACTTCTAAAAAAAAAAAGAGGTTATTTCAACTTTGGTTAAATCTATCCCATAAAAATTCTTCTCTTGATTCAAAGGTCACTGGTTTATCGTAACTCTTAACACGAGAGCCCAGTTTATACAGACTGAAACTTAATTCACCTCTGCGGCTGAAGGGAATCTCACACGGTGCACAAATAAACGTCTTGGTAATAGTCATTATTGTCAACTTCCCCAACTTACACCTCATGAACTCAGGACAGACAAACATTCACTGTCTGCTGAACAAATCAAGATTGACCAGTTTCACTGTCTGAGTCCTGCAGCTTCATGACTCACTGACACAGTGACATGCAAGTTATAATAGGGGAGTCACATGTGTAAAAATCCCTATGACAGCTGTAAAACATCCAATCATGTTGTACTCCCCCCTCTGCCATTCCTCCATCAACACTGCACGATATGTCTCCTGTCATGGTGACAGCTTCAGCTACAGCACACAAAAATTACTGACACTTTGGCGGTAACATTCGCGGTGAAATGCGCATGCTGCCGTCATAAGGGCAGGGAATTCAAAATCGAGTGTTTTATCGCCTATACTTACACTAAGGGGGACCACGAAAACATGACTGAGTATTCTTTTTCCACACTTTGGCGACTGGTAGGGCCTCCAGAGTCCCAAATATAAGTATTGAAATGGTTAAAAAGTTGATTTTGCATAATATGTCCCCTTTAACATTCATTCATTCATTCATTCAATCAAATCAGAAACTGCATCAACTGCTGACCTACGGTTGAAAGTGTGTGCAGCTTGTTCCTGCAGCCATGTCCATAAATCAACACTGGCTTCTTCTGCAGGTAAATATGCTCCGATACAGATCTCAGAAATAATGGTATTACGTTGTCTACTTCCCCAGTCAAAAAATGAGAACCGGTACATGAGGTTGGAAAGGCACCATTATATAAGTCACTTGCAATTGCTATTTCTGTAAGATTTATACCCTTGTCTACCCTCAGTTCAATCTGTGTAAAATCCAGTCAGTACTGACTTATCTTGTTATCTAGTCCATTATCTTACCTGACTCTTCTCCTGAGAAGGCACTGGGTTGTACTGCTCTTCCATCCCTGTCCTCGCTCTGGTTGCACAGCAGCACTGGAGGAGCTGCTAGTGATGGCAATAGTGCAGGAAACTGCTGGTGAGTCTGCGGTTCATCAGGAAGCGCATACAACAGATGGAGTGGCTGCAAAGGATGTAGAGGATGGTGGTGGTGGTGGAGATGTATTGCCCCAGAATCAGTGGAGGTGGTGGTGGTGAGTAGGCCAGGCCAGGTGTGGGGGGAGCGTGGGAGCTCCATGTGGCAGATGTGGCGTGGAAGTGGGCCATTTCCTCCTCCTCCTCCTCCTGTTTCCCCGGCACTCTCGATGGTCTCTGCACGAGCCATATCAGCAGTCACCTATAGTTTTTTTAATACAAAACCATAACTGTCTATTAGACAGTGAAGCCGGATATAATAATTATACGAGTCATTTTCATCATTGCAACTTTTTCAAAAGAGCCAACTTGCTGCTCCTCTCAATAAAAAAAGAACTGTGAGCCATTACTTTCAGATCAGCTTTATCTTTTCCATAGACAAAACAGTTGAAATAAACTGGGAAAAACAGAACTAAAAAAATTTAATAAAGAAAAATAATGAAAGATACCAGAATATTGGGCGAAACTGTGCAGAGAATTATTTATTGATTTTTTAATTAAATAACACTGCCTGTCTAATTTTAACACCATTGTGTTTTCTGTTCACTTTGACCCACCAAGCCACATTCACTTGTCGGCCGGTAGGGAGCAGCGCTGGGCACACTTCAGGACCACGAGACTGGTGTTTGTAAACAAATCCGTGCCACCCGAGCACAAGAAACTAGCGCGCGCGCACACACACACATATCAAACACTGACTCGTGCGTCGCGGCGAGTCACGCGAGCCTCGTGTACGGCAGTAAAACGAAGGGAAGCGCAAACGAAACGTTTAATTTCGTCATGGATAAACTCACGACTTGACGGTAGTTGTTAATTCACCACGCATCGTGTGCGTGTGTCTCTGCAAAACAACGGGTCAAATATTTACATAAAATCCACACGACAGAGACACGAACCCGCGTTTGACCAAGAGAAAAAACGCTGACTAATAATAAAACAGAAGCAAACAAAATAAAAATCACCGGTTTAAAGGCGACGTTTGTAACAACCACCCATATTCATTCATGTAGACATTTTTATATTTTATTATATATATATATATTTGAAGTTTCCGCGGATGACTGTGCTTTTTTCGCTGGCATGTCGGGACCTGTCACGAAAACAGCACAGCTTAATGACCATTAATAAAGAAAAGTGGATTATTCAACACCCGTGTGTTATAAATCCACTTAATTCAGTCAGTTAACGATACATGAGGAAAATAATATGAAGATTATTCATGCGACCGAAGTTTAAGGTTCAGCTTCTTCTTGTGACAGCTGTTGCCAGATACAACAGCTTCTGCAGTGTTTTGATTGATTGTTTTTCATGATTTCATTCTCACTCTTTAAAGCACTTACTTGATGAATGTGTTGATCCGTGGTGAGGATGATGTGTGCAGGTCAGACAGCGCCGGTAACAGCTGCACATCAGTCGAACAAGTAGGTGAGGCGACAGGTGAACGATCGCACGACGTTGAAGTCCACTCGCGGATTTGTGCGGTAAATATGTCACTCCATTTCAGGACTCTCGTTTAGGATTTGTACAAAGGCAAAATGTTTTTATAGTCTTAGACCCATTGAGACAAACATGTCGGTGAAGAAGTCTGCTCGTTAACTGTGCTGCTCTCTCTCTTTCCGTGCTTGTTTGGGTTTTTCAGGTCTGAGCGCGGTCTCTCTGCTTTTACACAACGTTCGTCAATTTGGAAGACGCTGAATTGACATCCGTTGGGATCTTTTACAAAATAAAACCAGTTAAGGGAAAGAACGTGTTCGTCTCCATACAGCATCTGCACTCTCATGCCTTTATTTTGAAGGCAGAAACACGGTGTTGTTTGGTGAGAATGACTTCCTTTTACCACACTCCTACACAACAACATGTGCTGACATGCTCCCTGACTGGATGCTGTTTCCCTTTCTCCACCTCTCTAGCTTTTTTACTCTTTTCACGCTCCTCTGTTTTAATCTTAGACCAGGGGTCTGCAACCTATTCAGCCCCTCTGCAGTGGCTCCCTGTATCTTTGTTTTGTTTTATTTATTTATTTATTTTTTCTTTCAAAGTGGACACCTGTAATTAGATATCAAGGAATGCGATATATTTGACAAACCATTTCTAACATTTAAATGAAGTCATGTGTCCAAGAAGGAAGTGCATATTTGTCCTTTCCTGTCCATCTTTGCATCCACATACTACACACATACAGCTTTTCTGAACCATGAACTACATAACATCTGAACACTGTTTTATTTATTTCAAAGTGGGACACTTTTTATTTTCTACAAATAACTCAAATAGATCTACAGTTGTGTGGTTTATTTTTCTGTTTGTAGTCATTTACACAACAAACTACAGTTCTTTTAAATATCTCACTATATATATATATATAACTTACTACATGAAGTCACCTTCATTTTATGGGTCGATTCGGTTTTGTGGCACCAGATTAGGTTGCAGACCCCTGCCTTAGATGTTAGCACCAACAAAACAAAAAAAACGTGCACATTTAGTATTAACTTATTTTCATGCTCAATTGATGTCAAATGACAAATTTAACTGTCTAATTTCCTGTTTACTCACCCTCCACCCAAACTGGTCTTCCTATCAATTTCCCTTTCAGTCTGACACACCTGCAACAGCTGTGAATGAACACAATGAGTCAGTCGAGTTGTGTGTTTACAAAACATTCATTGTAAATGTAGCAAGTAGTGAGAGTGTCAAAATCATTACTTTGTGTACTCACAGCTAACAGGTGTGATTTAATTTTGCATTTGAATGAAGAAACATAAAAAAAACCATCACAATCAAGCCTCAAAGTCTACAGTCAGTGTGAAGTTGTGTGAATTTTAAATTAGTAATGAATGATGAGGAAAGAATGTGACTGTAAAGATATGATAGGACCCTAACCCATAGGAAACAGCGATATACACAACAGAAATACACAATAATTGTATTTTCTATTGTTGCAGCTGCACAGATGTTCTGGTGCTATGTGGTTATTATCCTGCAGATTATCTTGCATTATTTATGAGATGAAAAAAATCTAAATCTGTTTTAATGAGGAGACTGCTACTACAGGGACACATGCTGCAAGACCATATTTTCTGAGAAATATCATTTTTTTCTTTCCAGGTAAGATAAAGCCTACCGGACCTTGAGTTAGTTTGTTTGTTGCCCCTAATTGGATTAATTACAAATGATGTAGATAAACAAACTATTTTCAATGGCCATGCAAAAATATTTTGGATGTCTTGACTCTGGCATTTTGGTACAGAATTCCTATACATTGGAAAATGTTATCCTGGATTAGTGACTGTTTTTGTCAACAGTTTAATCTGTTAATGACCAATCATTTAATCCCAGTTAAGAAGCCATTTAACACATCTGGACTGTGACAGACTACTGACATAATATGTGTGGCCCTCATAATGAATAGCTTGCAAGTTTCACTGAAAAAATCACTTAGATACTTATCAATGTGATCTCCAGGCTGTGAGGAACATGTCAGGAAGATTACCGCAGATTTTACTTAGAGAAACCTGCAGTAAAGCTCAAAATCCCATCTGCTGCATAGCTGTTCATGCTTTCACACCCTGAAAACCCTGCATAACATTAGCATGCAAAATGACTTCAGACTCCCCCGCTCTCGACCCCTGACCCTTAGATCTTTGTCTTCTGGGCACAATCTTTAGCTGCAGGACATGAGACAGGGGCGGCACAGCCAAGCTGCAGGGTCGGAGGCTGGAAATGGCAGCTTGTATCAAGACCCCCCACCCATGCTCCTCCTCCTTCTCTAGCAGCAGATTTGTACACACACACCCTTGTTTTGGCAGAAGGAGGCAGTGGATGTTGGTGGTGAAGAGGTAGGAGGGGGTCGGTCTTCTCTGTGGTACATGCCCAGGCGAACATCCTCTTGCCAGGTTTGAGACAAACAGACAAACGAACAGACTTTGCGTTATGTGGTCAGCAGTTAGATTGTAGAGAGCAGACAATGAATAATAATGAGAGTCAACAGTGTCATAAAGAAGGAAAAGACTAACATTGGCGACACTCTAATGGCTGAAGCTTTGTATTATTTCAAATCAACAGTGATATACACAAAATTGTCACACAGTGATTCGAAACCCTTAATCAGCATTTTCTGACACAGAAGCTGTCCTGACTTTTCGGAGTGTGGATTCCTGCAACAGTAGAACATGTGCAGCCTAAAGGGTTAGAGACACAAGAGACTCTCAGGTATTAAACTCACTGAGCACCAAAAACGCTTCCTGCTGCCAGTTCATAGCAAGTGCCATCTGTGATGAAGTCACCTGTCAACCTGAGATTTGGTTCCACACTGCAATATCTTCATTGTTTTCAGTCCTGCAATGTGTGTGTGTGTGTGTGTGTACTTGTATTTGTTACCCCTTTAGGATCCTTTCAGTCATAAACACTGACCTTGTCAGGACCAGTAGACCAAAACCTGGTCCTTATGATTCAGAACCTCATATCGGAGGAACTGGTTGAGTTGTGGAGAAGATTTAAATTGTGGTTAAGTTAAAGTAGGTATTAACTGGTTATAGTTAAGGTAAGGGATAGTGCTTTGTGTAGGCTGCCCAAATTAATGGAAGTTTGTGCTGTGATCTCAGAAGAATAGCTGCACAAACCTGTGTGTGTGTTGGAGGGTTGCACACACTGTAACCTGAGTGCAGCCATGCAATAGAGAGACGACATGACGCCACTAGATAAGGTATACACAGAGCTCTGACCCCCACCATAACCACACACACACACTTGAATCTTGTTAGGACACTGCATCGACTTCGAAAAACAGTACTAACCTTAACCATAACCAGATAAAGCCTGGTTACTACTGGTCCTGACAAGATCAGTGTTTACGCCAGAAAAGATCCCAATAGCCAGACATGTGCACACGCAACCACACACGCACACGCAACCACACACGCACACACACACACACACACACACACACACACACACACAATCACATGCAGTGCTCTTTCTGACAGGTAATATATACCTGTGCAGCAGTGATAAGCATGTAAATGAGATCAGCCCACTTGTGTCTCACTTCTGTAGCAGAACCAGGTCACTCCTCTTGCTCTCTCTCTTCTTTTCACAACCTCTAAATCAACCCCACTGTAGATCGGTAAAGCAGCAGTTGTCATGTTGGTGGTATGTACAGTAACCAGTGACCAGCTGTCAAATTCAGGGAAAAGTGCATATGTGGGACTGTCACATATGTTAGAAATAGTGTAGTGTTTTGACCAAACACTCATGCTTGTGTTCTTTAAATCGATTTTTATTTTTAATTAAAAAATGTTTTTACCTCCATCAAGAAGGTATTTGACCTTGGTTGTCTGTCTGTCTGTCTGTCTGTCTGTCTTTGAGCAACAAGTAATAAAGGTTGGGATTTGTATAACATTTTCTGGGATGTACTGTAGGTTATGGTCCAAGGCAGAAATTTGATTTTTTTTTTTGTTGTGATCCAGATACAAAATCTATTTTTAAACAATTACCCTTGTGATACGAGCTGTAATGTCACTATAGGAAATGTCATTGCATGTATCAAAACTAAAACAAATGAAAGCGATTTGCCGGGTTTGATATTACAATTTGAATAACATATATGTATATTTATTTGACTTTTTTTTTGCTATATTGAGAACACACCAGACTTAAAATTGAAAGTTCCATTATCTCCTCGTAAAATGACAGAAACTGAAAGATGTGTGGTCGTTGGGATTAAACTGGACTGCTTTGTTTTTCTTACTTCCTTAGAAGTTGACAGTTTTGGGGAATGAAACGTTTCCACCCACTGACAGTGTTGTCTATTGACTCGAGTCCGCCCTCACAGGCATGATCATGTGATAGCACTTTCTTCTTTTTTTTAACCTCTGCAGTTTATTTATTGATACATCACATCACTTCACTTACAATAAACATATTTCACATCCTCTTTTCAACCTGCACATGTAATTCCTTCTGTGTTAAAGGTCAATGTTAAATAATAATCTTTACAATAACATGTGGATGCATCTTTTAAAAGACACAACTTTTCCAGGTTGATTGGGTTTGTAGTGTGAATATAAACATTCTGCTAAAATTAACATCACTTTCCTGGTTTGTGAAAGGAAACCAAAAGACAAAAATAAGAGATATTCATTTACTGTACAGCAAAAGCTGAGGGTTTGTTCCCAGAGCTCACAAGTAAAGCGTCATTTTCAGATTTGAGCTGACATTTTTTTTTACAAACAGTGGGTGTGTTGTCTTGCACTGAGTGAATACCTGTTTCTATACATTTGTATCAGAAATGTTAATTTTACATTTGAATGTGATTATGAGAGGATTTTCATTTAATCTCTGGCTGCTCACACCCAGCACAAAGGATCCCTATCCTCACATCAGCACACTGCTTACGGTACACTCTACATCTGATAAGCCAACTGTAAGCTCGGGCTGAGGGTTTTTGTGGTGGAGTCAGAAAGAGTAAAGAGAAAGAGTTGACTCTCCTTTAATTAAGCTTCAATAAAAGTGTACACACTACATAGAGATGCATGTTGCTAGTTCATCTTTAAAGTCAATATTAGCACCCTCTACTGCTGATCACTGGGCTGACAAGTGGGTGTCCAGCACAAATCTGGATTTCAAAGAAAAAGATGAACAGATACATTTCACAAAATATAAGGTGGATTATAGCACTCCTTTCCTATGTCTCTCTTTCCTTGTACCCTTGTATAATGTTCAGTCCTTCAGCTGAAAATTGTTTAACCCAGTGCTACTTCAGACAGATTCAGAGGGATATTCACCGACGAAATCTGAAGTGGTCACACCAGTTACCTCACACTGTTACCTCATCCTTTTCACCTAAAAAGGAATCGGACAGATGGACATAGTGTGTGTGTGTGTGTGTGTGTGTGTGTGCATGTGCGTGTGCGTGTGCATGTACTGTGCGTGTGTGAGAGAGAGAAGAGATGGAGAAAGAAGAGAGGGAGTGTTCACCAAATCCCCTTTCAATAAGTCTAAAGTCAAAACAGTGTCTCCAGCACATCATTTCTTTTCACATGTGACTTTATTTGACCTGCAACACAAGAGCACATAAAGATGTGAACATTTTTACAACATGAATTATACTATAGTTTAAAAAGAGTTGTGTGAATAAACTGGTATATGTAACTTATTTTTGTTGTTCTTTAAATAATTACAGTAAAGTAAGTCTGTGTGTTTGCTCTCGTGGAGATGAAACGTTTGGTGGTTATGTGTGTAAAAAACAGAGTTACTTGCTGCCAACTGTGACTATAGGATATACAGTATATACTGTATGTTGCAGTAAAGTTCAGAGGTCACCATACCCCGTGAAAACAGCTTAATCCAAAAACAGAGGCTACACAGGAGGAGGCCCAGGATAAAATAGATGGCTAATACAGACACATACATTTACAAAAAAAAGGGAATGACGCAAGGCAATGACTTCCAAAAGAAAAGGGGGATGTCAGGTTTTTCCTAGATTACATGGAGGGAATTTATTGACTTTCCCTTGTGAATATTTCAGCTGTAAACTCTGCTCAGAGACACTCCATCCAGTCACTGCATTGCTGCGTAAACCCCAACAGTGCTGGTTGTTTATATCAACAAGAAAAAACAGCGTCATTTTCCTCTCTCCGTGATCAGAGCCTCTAGGGTTGTCATGTAATCCCTGGGGAAGCTGTTATTTGGCTTTCACAACAATGAGCTCATCGTAGAGTTCCCCCCCCCCCCCCACACACACACACATTCAGGTTGAAACTGCAAGGGGATCCACAAGTCTGCACTGGGCTGCCATTTCAAACCAGAGACTGGAGCTCCAGGATAAATAAACTATGGTTAATTCAGTGTACTTGGATTGCTGCACCACAGTCTAACAATGTGGATCATTATTAATTAATCAGGAGTGTTGTGTTTTCTATGCATCTGCGTGTGTGTGTTTACATAATTCATATAAAATGAAAGTACTAGATGACAAAATATACAGTAAACTGAACATATCAATAGTTACATTGTTCTGTAAATAATATACATAATGTGCTCTTGGGAACCCTTACTGTCATGACATGCTTTCATATTACTATGCAGTAATGTGTCCTCATATGACATTATATTACATGATATTAAGTGACACTTATTATGGTGTAATATGTGCATCACATTGTAGCAATATTAGAACTAAATTGACTTAAAAAAAAGTTACCATTCTATCAATTGGTGTATATAGTGATTTGGACGCCATTGTTCTTTTGAGCTGGGTTTTTTTTTCTGTGAGACTGATGCCACAGTCTGCTGTGCTTCACCTGTCTCCACCTGTAAGCCCTATTTGTATGTCTACAGGTGATATGATGCCACAGGTACCCAGCTCAAGTTGCATGATCCTATCAAGTGATTAGCAAATCCTGTGTGGTCATTACTCAGTGTTCTGCCTAACAACAGGGCAACTGTTTGTTTTGACTATGTCCACTGAAACTGGGTCACAGGATAGCAAGTTATCTCTGTGTGTGTGTATGTGTGTGTGTGTGTGTGTGTGAGAGAGAGAGAGAGAGGGAGGGAGAGAGAGAGAGAGAGAGAGAGAGAGAGAGAGAGAAAGACACAGCACAAGAGCATCCTTGTGACAGTCTGCGTATGGCTGTGCAGAGGCAGAAATGTTGCACTATTATATATATACTATACACTATATAGTGTATAATGTGCATACTACTACTACGACAAAACAAGTTAAAGGTGTTAAGCTTAAGGCAATTTTATTTTTTGATTTATTTCACATTCATTCATTCATATAAGACTACTGGTTGGTTATTACTGGTGTATTACCTTTTAGGGACAAGTTCAAGAAGGTGGAGAAGGTGTGAAAATACTTAAGTAATGTACAAGTACCTCATACCGCACATTGGAATGAGTAAGATAAGATGAGATAAGGTAAGATTTAATTGATCCATGATTTTATGACTGCTCTAGGCTCTTCAGTTGCCCCTTGAGGTCAAATAACTTTAAAAAAAAATTGAATTGTAGTTATATAAATAGTAGTAGTTATACAGTGGAACAGTTGACCCAATGTATAACTACAGGATGAAATTATGCACAATGATAAATAAGTTTAAAAAAAAAAAAGAACATACAAGGTGACAATGACATATGCTCTAAATATTGTATGATAACAATTATAATAATAATATATTCATCTGTACGTTTTGTGAGTGTGACAAACATCGCAGTTGGAGTTTTACTACCCTCATTACCTGGGAGTCAGTCGGTCAGGTTCGTTTGTTGACCGCTTGCGCCATCTTGTGGACGACCTACAAACTTTATTTTTAACTGGTTTAATTTTTCTCCATCGCTATTAACATATCTGTTAAATAGCGGCCGGATGTTATTTATATATGTGTCAGTGAGGTAACAAAGGAAAAACACAACAACAGCTTAATTGTGTCTCGTAAAAGGAGAGCACTGTCTCTTTAATAAAGTATGACGTCGGAGAGCGGGGTCATTATTTGGCAGGAAGTTAGCCGCAGCTAACAGGAAGCGGGATAATAGAGACACTTTAAGGTGCAGGAATTGGCAGCGAAGAGCCGTGAGTCCAAACACTGCTCGTTACTTTCACTACGACTCCTCCGAACAAAGGTAAATGAATCGGCCAGATTTGACCTCTGCGATGTTTTTACTTCGCCGTTTAGCTGCACGTCGTCCGCTGCTGAAGGCGCTGTGACGTGGTTCCATGGTGGAGCGGTTCGGTGCCTTTGTATGAGAGCAGACATGGCTTAGTGTGCTTACATTACATGTCTGTCCAGTAAGCACACGCTCGTGGATCAGTTTGAATGTTTCTCAGACACGCTGCACTCTATATACAGTGTTTTATGAGCTGCTGCGGCTCAAGTGACTTATATTCACATTCTGTGTCGTACGGATCTAATACCCTTACAGAAGCTTTGGAAACACATGAAGGATCTATCCATTTGGCTTGGACATACACACACACACACACACACACACTGACCTCACCTTTGACCACCTGTGACCTGAGATCTCGTGAAAGTGAAGAGGGGTCGTTCAATTGAGCCTCTGTCTGTAGCAAAGTAGGACTAATAGTAACTCATAATTTATATTATTATTTGTTGGGAATGCTGTGTTGTGCTTTAATGTATTGTATGTGCTCCATACATTCGTTCCAGTATTTTTAAGTTGTATTTTGTTTTCTCGAGGGGGCAGATCAAAGGCAGGTTAGGTAGTTGATGCACGGATCAAAGACAGCACTGTCTTATACTTCATGTGAAGAAATGATCGGTTTTTAACTTTGATTAAGAACATTATAGCATTACACCAGAAATTCTTCTTATTCTTCTTCTTATTATTATTATCATTATTATTATTATTATTGTTATTATTGTTATAAGACAACAACACATACCTGTTGAGAGTACTCAGTTTTCCCAAGTGCATTGCTGTTATTGTTAAATCCTGTTTCCCAAACCCTTTTACAGTGACCCACCTTTTAAGGAGGACAAACCATTGTTTCCAAAATAAATCACGAAAAGAGGGAATCTCTGCATAATATAACATTTCTGACTATTTTTTACTACCATTTCTGTAACACCTAATATTATTTTGAACAGGTAAACCAGTGTTTTTTTCCTAGCACATTGCACATCATGTTCAATACATGAATCATAACATAATGTTTCAGCACTAGTTACTAATATTCAGGTATCTTTAAAGACATATAAATAACATATATATACCCAATGTTGAATTGATTTTGATTTTGTGGCTGATATTGGTTACTGTTGATCTCTGACACTGAGAAATCCTTAAACAAACTGTCTTAATTTGCAAAATTTTTTTTTTTTTGAAAGTAGACCTATGAAATGCAAATTGAATATGAGCTCTTTTTTTACTTCTAGAAATTAGAGGATTTGCTTAACTTTTTGGACAGTCACGCAGTCTCCAATAAACAATAACACGATTAATCTGAATAATTGAAGTTTAAATAATGGCAATTACATGTTTTTAGCTGAGAAGTATTATCTTCCTGTAGATTATTTTGCAAACAGCTTTTAAATGTTGGACTTAAAACATGTATCATTCAACCATCCAGATTAAGTAACCAAAAGAAACATTTTTTTTTGAGGAATGAAAAACTGCCAATTTATTAATCTTGTTTAATATCAATTGACTAATCCTTTACCATGACATCAGCATTATCCTCTTTTTACAGGAGGATCAATCAGTCAGCCACCTGTGAATGAAGACAAGATTAAACTATGGTAAGTAAGAGATAAAACAATTAAAAAGTGATTTTACTTTGGTAAAGCTGATGTATCAGAATGATCTGGATTTACCTCGTGCTTTATTTGGTCCAGTTTTTGATGGTTAGGAAAGACTGACATGTTTCTCCTCTTTCTCTTCTCTCTGCTAGTCTTCAGTGGTTGATCTCAAGACCAAGGAGGAGAAGGATGCGGAGTTGGATAAACGAATCGAAGCTTTGAGGAAGAAGAATGAAGCTCTGGTCAGGAGATACCAGGTACAGAGATCTTAGCTGAAAATACATCAACTATCAAACTGTGGCAACTAAAAGGTTTCACCACTTTTATGTCCAGCCACATTTTTTCTGCCCACTTGAATTTAATGGAAGCCAGATCTTATGGTCGTGTCAGGATTTCTTTGGATGGAGATTTATGTCAAGGCTTCTGTCTCCTCACATTGTTCCCTGACTGACTCCATGATGGTGGCGTCAAGGTCTTAACATCCACTTTACTGAAAGCCTGGTCAGAATTGGCTAGCAGTTTGTATGTGAGAAATACCACCCAATTTAATCTATCTGACTTATTCTCTCACTTGATCTCAAAAGGAAATTGAGGAAGACAAGAAGAAAGCAGAGCAGGAGGGCATTGCTGTGACGACACCACGGAAACCCCGTCCCCATGAACCAGAGACAGACCGAAGGAAGACGGAGAAAGAAAACATAACTGTCACAGTTGACCTATCTAAACCAGTAGGGGTAAGATATTTTTTTAAATCATTGCATTGACACAGTTAATATCAGAATGGCATGTTATAGCAAATTCTGGTGAAAGTGAACTTAGATTAGATTACATTACATGTCATTTAGCAGACACTTTTATCCAAAGCGATTTACAATGGAATTGAGTACAATCAGCCAGGGGTGGAGTCGAACTTGCGACCATTGAGACCATGATGTCTTTCACACACAGGGTACTGGTCTTAACCACTGAGCCACTCCACCCCCCAATGATAGTCACCAATGTCCTGACAAATTAGCTTTGTGCTATGGTTATCTAAATGTTTATGTTCATTTGTAGTTGTTATTCTATTTGTCAAATTATTAGTTTTAATTAAAAAAAATTTAATCCGTACGAGTGCATGAAAAAACATGTGTGACCCAGATCCATTCGTTTTTTCTTCATTGATCCCTCACCAGGAGAATTGACCTATTCATTAATTGATTTGCCTGGCAGCAGTTCAGCTTGTGCTCTCATTCATGTGTATGTGACACAAGGCGATTCAGGTTGTGAGTTGACTGGCCTCTTTTGCTTTGAGTCCAGTTTGATGTCTTTTCCACAATCTCCACATGGTTTGAGAGGCTATGGGACTGACCCCTCTTTAAGGAAACAATAGATAAATGTTTATATTTGGTTTAATATATGCACAATGGTGATGATGATTGCAGACTGCTGATATTCAACCTACTAACATTATGAGGCAACGAGAGACCTGAGGGACAACAGAGGGTATCTGCTCCACCTGTGTCTCTGTTGGAATGGATATTGACTCAGAGTCAGCAGGTCATGGTTGTTTCATTAGTCTGTTAAACCTTTTCTATGCTTGACAACAAAACACTGATCCCTTTGCTTAAAGCTCTAGTGTGAAATTTTGTTCCCCTGTGAGGAAGTCTGAGTAATTACCAAAACCCTGCCAGAGTATCTATGCCTCTCACAGGGAGGAGAGAGGGAGGATAGTAAAGATAGTTTTCTGATAGTTTCTCAGTGGTAATGGTGTCAAGCTCAAATACAAGCAAGGAAGTAAATACAGTCATGAACTGAGCTCAGTGCAGCTTCTCCACTCAGTGACAGAGACACACCTCCTGCAAATCTGTCAGGACTCTATATGTGGATTAGGAGGAAACGTAAATGTTGTGTTGTAAGATGCATCACTTTGTGTGCAGTGTGGGAATGTCACAACACTGCTATACCGGGAAACGCAGGTGGTTGTGTGGAGCTGATAAGCTTAATAGCGTTGTGTGAACTTGTCTGGCAATAGTTACACAGTAAATCTTTAAAGGGCTCCAGACTGTTGAACAATCAACTCCTCTCCCTGCCTCACACTTCAGATTGAATTGACTGAGTGTGTGTTTAAATGTATAGTATGGAGGTTAAACTTGGGACAGGAAGTCACTGGCTGAATGGCTGAATCTTTTTTCTGTTTCACAAAAATCCATAATGCCGCAAACACTTTTATGATGCTCAGGTGTCTTTTTGACAGCCCCGAAACAGTAAGTAAAACTAATTATATGTGAATCTGGCCTTTCTGTAATTACTCTGTTTATTTCTTACAGGAGAAGAGAGTTGTGAATGACTGGAAACCTTCTACTCCTCGTGGTCGGAAGATGTCAGAGGAAAGCGATGGCCAAAAAGTGCAAAATGATGGTCATAGCCCACCCAGAAGGATGGGGTCAGGACGAGTAGGTCGTGGAGGACAGAGAGGAGGAGGACGTCAAGAAAGGAGAGAGCATGAACCAAGGGCACCCAGAGAAAGAGAAGCTGGGGAGTCTGGAGGACAGAGGCGCAGAGGAGGATGGAGAGGAAGAGGAGGAGAGTGTGGAGGAAGAGGAGGAGAGGGGGGAGGAAGAGGAGGAGAGGGGGGAGGAAGAGGAGGAGAGGGGGGAGGAAGAGGGGGAGAGTGTGGAGGAAGAGGAGGAGAGGGGGGAGGAAGAGGAGGAGAGGGGGGAGGCGGAGGGCCAGGGACACCAGGCGGCATGGACAGGAAATCAAAGGTAATGTTACTGCAAATGAACCACAGCACTGATAAGCAGGTTCACAATTTTCATATATATATCATCTGATGCATTTCATGCCTTATTTAACAATTACAGTTTTATTAGTTAACTGTAGAGAGCAGTAAAAAGATTGAGGCTCAAACAATGAAAACACATTTCAAACTGATTACTTTTTATATGATGCCTGTATTTCTGCTGTTTGTCTGCTGATTGACAGTTTTAAGAAAATCTGTCCTGCCTTGAACTCTGAAGTTGTTTTATAGCCAGTCTGTGTTTGATCGGAACACCAATGTTCATGTTCTTTGTGTTTAAAATAGTTAACTGGTAACAGTGTGACATTTATTGTTTCTTGAACAGGAATGGGAAGAGAAGAGACGACAGAACATTGAAAAGATGAATGAAGAAATGGAGAGAATAGCAGAGTATGAGAGAGGACAGCGGGTATGAGTCCCTGTTTATCAATTATCAATATTTGCAGTTCTGGTGCTTTTCTACAGATCATCCAAAGACATACTACAGAGATCCCTCCCCTTGCTTTTCTTAGACTTCCCTGTTTATTGATCAGTTAATCAGTTGTCTTACTTTATTGATGAGCTAAATAACACCATATACCATAAATGAGTATGGGAGAAACTGATTAAATGCGATAGAGCTTTACATTTTTAATTTCCTCTATTAGGTGGATGGTGATAAGCCAATTCGTAACTTCCTGGATGACCCAAGACGCTCAGGCCCAGCCCCAGACATAGACCGGAAAGAGGGCAGCAGAAGACATGTACGAAACTGGGGGGGGCTTGATTTTGACAATGTAAAGACAGGAGCGGAACTAGAGAAAGAGTGGACTGTGAGTACTGTTTCTCTTTTTTTTCCAAGAACAAGCTTCAGGGGGTTCAGTTCTTTGCCTGTGGGGCTGATAAACCCCCAAATCATTAGGAGTTTTTAGTCTAACAATACTGATTTCTCTCTCCTGTCTGCACAGAGTCGAAGACCTGGTCCCAAAGGCTCTGTGGACATGACCATGTCTATGACTGGCAGGGAGAGAGCAGAGTACCTGCGCTGGAAGAAAGAGCGTGAGCAAATTGACGAGGAGAGACTAGCACGCCATCGTAACGCCACAGGCCAATGGAGAAGAGAGTGGGATGCACAGAAGACTGAGAACATGTAAGAAAGGGGAGGAGAGGTTTTTGACAAAATTTCTTTAAATGCAACCTGAAGAAAAGCACCAAGCTTGAACAGAATTACAATGCATGTGTGCAGAATTTAAGCCCTTTAAAGTCTCAAGCTGCTCGCCATTAGGGGGGGCTGTAGCCCTAGTTAACACCTGGTCATCAGTGAGCTAATGAAGCATAAGAAATCCAACATTTTTACCATCAGTTCTTATCTAAATTTAAAATGCATGTCAGAAATATCTTGATTTCGGGTCTCCAGGAGCGACGTCCTCATTAAACACAAACAGGGGACAGGGAGAGAAAGTGTTTGACTGCTTGTCAGTTGGGATAAAGATGAAGAGAGTGGCATCAGGAGGTGGGATACACTGGGTGTGTGTGTGTGTTATTCTGCACGTTGATGTAACCCAGCAGAGGTTTTCACAGGTTCAAAGAGGACACGAATGTGGCTGCAGAGGGCATCGCATCTGAGCAGGGCAGCAGAAGAGGCAAGTCCTTACACACACCCATGCAACACTAATCTGCTGTTGCTGTGGTAACACATGGTCTGGCATGACAAGGTCAGCACAGGCCTGACCTCATCCTCATGTCCATGTTTCTTCTCGTCTGATGTGATGACACTGACATCTTGTCACATGCACATATCATAAACACCAAGCACACTTCACAGGACACAGCAGTATCTCCTATCTTCAGCTCATTAAGACCCTTATTAAATTTGAAGGTGATTAAGCTCATTATGTAAATGCTCACTGAATTTCCCCTGAGTCCAAATCAACCTCTTAAACCATAGCCAAGCTGATCTGTGAGCAGCTTTCAGAGAGACCCAAGGTTTTTCCAAGTACAGAGGAACATGAGGGAAAATGTCTAAGAATAGTTAAGTCTTTACTTTCTGTCATGAATGAGAGATGTGTGTGTCTGTAAACGAGAGCGTGGAGACAGAAATACTGTAATGTCTTTGTCTGTCTTCTTTGCAGCCCGGGGGCGTAACCCTCGTACAGAGCCTCAGGGCAGGGCTTCAGGTTAGACCACAGCATGGCTCTGAGATTGCAGTGTGTGTGTGACAAAGCATGATTTGAATTAACTACACGCGCTGGTTTCCTCTTTGTCTTGTACGCACACTGGGTCAATGTGTGTCAAAAACTTAAAAAGCAACAGTTGAAACATTAAGGGATTTTTGGCATTGTTGATTGGCATATATTTATTTCACGCCAGATATCCTTCCCGATTAAGTGACCCATTTATCTGGGCTTGGGAACGGCACCAGGACTACACAGGAGAACGTCAGTTCAGGGATTTGCTGATTTTTCTCCAGAGGCTTCTCTCTCTCTCTGGGTTAAACATACATTTTCATATTTGTTTTGCCTTCTCTTGGCACCTCAATGTGTTGCTTTTATCGACGGATTCTTCTGTCTGACTAGAACTGGAGTGTTTATGAACAGGATATGCACACATACATACCCCACATTGAAACCTTCATTTCACTTTGACATCCTTGGTGTGTTTCTCTTTTTCACCGTTTCTAATTTGTGAAATGATTCTCGATTCTCCTCTTCATAGCCCCAGGCTGCTCTGTTCAATCTCCTCATCTTCATCCTCTCAGCTTTTTCTTTTTTTCTTTGCTTCTCACTGATCCCTTGTGCTTGTCGGTTTCTCTTCCTGACCTTTTTTTTTTAATCACATCCTCCCCTCCTCTCTCCACCTCAAGCTCTTATCCACCTCCCTCCTTGCTTCCCCTCCTCTACTGGATCATTCACTCTCCAACCTTCTCTCTCCTCACTCCTTTATCTTCTGTTCATCTTCTCTCTGTTTGCTCAACATCTTTCTTAACATCAACTGTTGTCTCCTTCCTTCACACCTACATGGTTTTCTCTATTTAACTTCTTTCCATACATATTTATCTTTAACTTTAACTTTATCTCCTTTCTGTCATTTTTACGTCATACAGTATATCCATTCCATTCTAATCCTTCCTTGACAGTTACAGACTTGACACACTAGCATATTTTCGTGCAGTATTCCTCTAATACCTTCCTTGCTATCCTCTGGGATGTAATCAAGATAATCTGGGGATTATTTTTCTTGATTAATAAAAATAGTTATTTGGTTCATAAAGTGTAAGAAATCGACAGATGTTGAATGTTGTTTCCCAAACCTCAAAATGAAGATGTCACCTAATGTCTTGATTTGTCCACAGACCAAAGACAGTAGACGACCAAAGAAGCCAGAAAAAAAATGACATTAACCTACGTATAAAAAAAATATATAAATATAAAAAAAAAAAAAACACAAACATCAAAATAGTTCAGAATTGACAGTGTAGTTAAATATACCCCAAGAGGGATAATAGCCTAGTAACCAGTGCAAACCTTCAGGTGTGTAAAAATTAAAAATTAAAACTGAGTATCCCAAAGGTAGGACTTCTCTTGCTCTCTCCCTCTCCCTCTGTGGTCTGTCATCCACAATCTGCTAAAGCACCCTTGTCCCAGAGTTCAGGTGAACTCTGGACACAGCAGTATGCTGTTTCCAACTGCTGTATCCAAAGGAAGTGTGTCCCTTTTTTTAAGTATGTGTTGATTGTATTTTTAAATATGTTGATATTTGATTCATGTCTTTTAAAATTGACTTCTGTGATTTAAGCAGCAGCTGTAACCATGATAATACACATCCATCTCCTAATTTTGCTCTTTTCATTACCGTCAACCACCTTCAGATCAGTGATTGTAAAACATGTTAAATCTCAACATTATTGTCCCCTCCAGATGACAGTAAGCGGCCGCCCAAGACTCCGATATTTGGCGACTTCCTGTCCCAGGGCAGGACCCAGGGGCCCCGAGGGGACCGGGGCAGAGGGAGGGGTCGAGGACAGAAACCGAGCTACAGGTATCAACAGCTCAGTCTCTATACCAACATGTGTTTAAAGGGGTCTCTTTGACAAAACAATAACATCTATGTCAAAGACCTGTGTTGATGACATCATGAATCAGTATAGAATCATTTTAATTGGTACATGGGGATAGCTATGCAACATAATGTGCATTAATTAGAAATGAGTAGTCATGGTCCATTAGTGACAAATTAGCTCAATAAAATGCAAAAACAAAAGACAACACACTGGCTAACAAGACCGGTCATCACTTTTGCCATGTGCTTTACAATAGCCTGAAGGTAATCGGTGGTCATGTCAGTTTATGCTGTACATGCTGCCTCTTCTGGTGCTTTTTAAATTCAAAGTTCAGAGAGCCTCTATGCTTCACTCCGTAATAGTGGAACCGTTATACTGATATATCTGGATGTTTTTCACAGCATGCATGATAACCGCTGGGAAGGAGACAAAGAAGAGGAGAAGGAAAAGGAGGATAACTCAAAAAAAGAAGATAAGACAAAAATGGAGAACATGGAGGTAAAACCCAAACCTTCAACACAGAAGGTAGAGTACCGTCCACTGGATAGTTAATAAAATTATCAATTGTCATATATTTTGCTTTTTCTTGTCTTTCTGAAAAATTGATGAAGAGAAAAAGGACTTCTGGTTCATATAAATACTGAATCTACATACAAGAACCAATCGGGAATATATGTTTTATTCTATTGTCCTCTAACTCATCATTAGAGCCTTCCTGCTCTTTGACATTTTAAAACAAAGGGTGACAGTTAGTACAGTAGAGCATTCAGTTACTGTTTTCCTGAGGGGCTGGAACCTGGAGGCTAAAAGTAGAGTGAATCATCCCTTTACTAAGTAACCAGAAATGTGGCTCTCAATATTGAAACATGAATGCAAGCAAAATAGTGTTTGCTGTTTGGTTATTATCAGACTTTCCCTGTATCTCATCTCTACCCAAATTTTCTCAGGTGGTGGAGAGCAATGAAGATGGAGAGGATGATGATGATTGGGAGGATGCCAGCGATGATGAAGGGGAAGGGAGCGACTCTGAAGATAGTTCAAGGGGTGATGAGAAGAAAGACACTGGGAAAGAAAAAACAGCTAAGAGCAAAGACAAGACCCAGGCAGGAAGCCCAAAAGACCAGCGGACTCCCAGGCCAAAGATTTACATCCCTCCCCCGGCTATAGCTCAGGAGTCACCAGAGGGTGTAAAACCCCTCAGCCCCTTCTCCTTGCTGGACAGCCACCAGCCTGTGTCTGACTGGGGAGAGGAGATGGAGATGCAGTCACCACGAAGCAGCATGGGAGGTGAAAGCCCCCTGAAACCCTCAAGCACTGAGTCCAGTCCTCCGCAGAAGAAAGCCCAGGAGGAGGAGGTTGAGGAGGAGGTTGAGGAGGAGGAGAAGGTTGAGGAGAAGGTTGAGGAGAAGGTTGAGGAGAAGGTTGAGGAGAAGGTTGAGGAGAAGGTTGAGGAGGAGGTTGAGGTTGAAACAGAGGGTCAAGTCACCACCTCCAGAGAGCCTGCTGAACCACAGCCAGAAGACAATACAGGTGAGAGACTTAACCACAGATGAGCCATAATATTCTTCAATGGCTTCATTGCTGTGAGTCTAGGCTCTTTCTTACATTTCATTAATTCATTTATTGTCTAATAATAATAATAATAATAATAATACATCACATTTATATAGCGCTTTTCTCGACGCTGTACAAACACAAAACAAAAACAAAGGACAGGACTGAAATAAAACCACTACCACTTTATCCTCCACATGAGGGTCGCAGGGCTGCTGGAGCCAATCCCAGCTGACACAGGGTGAAAGGCGGGGTACACATATAGAGACAACCATTCACTCTCACACCTACGGTCAATTTTGAGTGTCCAATTAACCTCTGCATGTATTTGGACTGTGGGACTATTTTTCGACTGAAAAAAGCTGTGTAAAAACATAACATGACTTAACAAACAAATGTAAAAAAAAAAAACTACATTATCTTTGCTTGTCCCCTGAAGTCTCTTGTGGATTTGTTAAAAACAGAACTTTTTTTCTTGAGACAGAATTGCTGTTTGCAAATTTGTTCTATTATCAGTCTCTTAAAATTTTCTGTCTTGTCTCTACTAAAATGTATTGTCTTACTTTGTCCTTTTCTTTTTCCTTCTTCACGCTCTGCCTTCTCATTGTCTCTTTTCCTCTCTCTGTCCTCCTGCTGTTTGCCCTGTTTAGCCATAGATGTTTCCTCTCTGCCAGAACAGGCAGAATTCCAGCAGACGGTGATAGTGTCAGAACCTGAGTCTGTCCCCACAGACTCTGCTGCTGCAACACCATCTGATGCTGTCCCTTCTGAGTTGTCTGTGCCAGCCTGCAGTGAGATCAGTGAGGCTGCTGTGTCGTTGGACGAGGATGCACCTGCTGCTCCAACACAAAGTAAATAACAAAAAATAAAACGGAACAAAATGATAATACAGTGGTACTTTCAGCTAAATGCTAATGAAGGCATGCTAACATTAGCATGCACAGTGACGGTGATATATTCCCTCTGCACATACAGATCTATTTTATTTTATAATACAGAAATGTTCTTGGACATTGAAAATAATAAAGAGCTTAACTAATTCCATATTTATTTTTTCTTTGTCTTTGACAGTAGACCCTTTGGACACTGCTCCCCCTCCTGCCAACCTGGAAGCTGAGCAGGGATCTTCTGATCCAGCAGGAGGTAAAGCGGACGACATGGTGTCCACTGGGACCAACGATGCCCAGACAGCAGAGACAGCAGAGACAGCAGAGTCCACAGAGCAGGTGTCCTCAGGTGCGGTCCTTATCAGTGACTTTGAGACAGTAACTTACTGTAAGAAATCCACTGCATATTTCTAACGTCTGCTCGCGCTTCACGTTCTTGCTTTTGTCTCCTCGTGTTGATGTGTTGGTTTTATAACCTCTTCATTTTCCTTGCTGTGGTGTTCGTGAACTGTGAACTGTGGTGGGAGATGTCTTGTCGCATGATGAACCCAGAGATTTACACTTCCAATCACAGACATGGCATCTTGCTTGTTTGTTTTTTTTTGTTTTTTTTTACCTGATCCATGCCTCTTAAGGCATCACTACCTCCTCCAACCTTTCAGGACCTTCCTCCTCCTCCTCCTCCTCCTCCTCCTGTGATGGACTGAAAGTACTAACTCTACCTCCTGCTCCTTTTCCTCCTCAATATGAAAAGGCTCTTTTTGTTCCCACTGGTTTGTGGCTTTGATGGAAGTGCTGCATGGACTCCTGCCTGCTTTACCAGACTGTGGTGTACTGTCTGTCATTCTCCCTCCTTAAGTGTTTTCATTGTGTGTTATTTTGGACCGGAAAGCAGTAACAACTTTCGTAGATGAATTATGAAAAACTACAGAGTAAAGATTGACACTGAGTTGTGATGTGGCTGCTTTCTGTGTCCACTTTCTTCTGTTGATGTGCTGGTTCACGCCTCTCTTGATGCTTGACTCTGGTCTCACTGTTTGGCTTCACTGGACATGTTAATGGCTTACAGTGTGTCTGTTGTGTTGTGTTGTTAGGGTTGTTGTTGTTTTATTCCCATTGTTATGAAATTGTTGTTGTTGTTGTTCTCTTTTGTGTAAACCCACAAAGAAACATAATTTTTACTGAGGTTGATGCAGAAGTAGGTTTCATCGCAAAAAAACAAGCACTTCCCCGAAGTGATGCCAAAGTACATCACGGTACCATGAATCATCTCCTCTTCAGCAGGGAAGCCATCAGTAGGAACAGAAATCACTTGCGCTGGTTAGAAACACCATCATTGAGATACATCACCACATCATCTGTCTGTTTTTAACTGAGTTTAAATGAGCTAAGTGGATAAACCACAGACTAGAGGATGTCATTAGCTGCTCCCATCTCATCCACTCAGCCTTTGGGGTTAGCGCTTTGGCTAATAGCTAAGTTTTTAAATAGCAGGAGTTTCAAGATCAACTTGTTCCTTTGTAGAATCCATGTCCCCTCGGTCATGTATAATTTGACCCTCGTGTGTGAGATATAGAGGACAAAGTCTGAAATAGTCTCTTTTACGTTCATATTGTTTTGTTCCCACACATTGAGAGTCCTGCTTCCTGCATGAATGATGCAAATGGGATTTCAAATGTGAAACAACAACCACTTATTTTTTGTAACAAGGATGTGTAGGTGAAACATGTTCATATTTTTAATTTGGTTCATTAGAACAGTGGAACAATCAGGTGAATATGATCCCGTCTGATTTATGATGAATAACAGAGGTCAGATGAGCTCATGCGAGCATTATGTTGCTCCCCACAAACACTCATCTGCCAGTGTAATTGTGTAATAGTGTTACAGTGTTAGTTTCAGGGCGGAGTTCAGGAAACCAGGGAAATTAGAGGCACAATTCAGTTTTTAAAAGGCTTTTCAGAGGAAATGAGCTGCAGCGTGTCGGGACTGATGACAGAGCTGATAGAACAGATACCGTTTTAAGTCTGACTGTGGATTGAGAAGAATGACATGAGTCACTCGAGCACCAAAACCCACTAAACTGCCACTGGTTTTACATTAATTCAGAGCGTAACAGCATTATGAGAAGTAGCACTGAAGCCTCCTTATTGGATATGAATCATTTTATTTTTTATTTTCAGAGGTGCATATTAACCTTCGGACAGAGTCTGATTTGCTGTTTTCAGTCTTTCCATTCAAGCTAACTCATCTACCCTCTATGATTGTTTTTCATGTCAAGTACTGCTGATGAATACAATTGACAGATGCGCAAAAGCAAACTGTTCTTCTCTCTGACCCTCTCTCTCAAAGATTTTGGTGACCAAGAAACTGAAACTTTCATTTGAATAACTGACTTCAATGGTTCAACTTTTCTTAAAAACTAGTTCAGTGAACGCATGAATAATATTCCTTAAATTGTACATTATATCCGTAAGTGGAGCCAATTCAGTCACCCTACTAAGAAGCAAAATTGTGGTTGTGCCTCAGTGACTCAGTGAAGTTAGTTCCTAATGACAGAATAATGTTTGATTTATTGAACTTGTTAATAC
Source organism: Solea solea (assembly GCF_958295425.1). Taxonomy (NCBI): domain Eukaryota; kingdom Metazoa; phylum Chordata; class Actinopteri; order Pleuronectiformes; family Soleidae; genus Solea; species Solea solea. Next base: position 21,039,870 of record NC_081140.1, on the reverse strand, counting down.
TTTAGATTTTTTAAATCTTGTCATGTTGCACTGAAGATGTAAGTCAGTCACGTTGTTTTGTGACTCAAAGATGGGGAAGTGTTAACTCACTGACTCGTGCAGCTGCGAGTCAGTATTGATTATTGAGGACTCAGCAGGTGATTATTTCTCCCATTCAGCAGCAGAGTAGCTGAATGAGCATTTTGGAGTCTGAAAAGATTCTCCCTTGGGGCTTTTGGCTCTCAAATGTGCACTATGGTACTGTGATGTGCTGCGGTAAAAAGCATTAGACACATGGCACAGACAGATATATATATACAGAGCAGCACATGTGTGACACACTGCACCACCACTTCCTCCTTATGTTCTTGTCAACAGGCTGATACTGCTGGAATCAAACATTCACTTCTGAGGAGGATGGAGAGATAAAAGGAAATGAAGACATCTGACTAGCATCACATCACTGGAGTGGCTGTCAAGCCCCCCCCCCCCCCCCCAAAAAAAAGAAAGAGAAAAAAGATTTAGGAGGAGGAGGAACTGTGCATCACCACCAGGGACAGGTGTTGTTTTAGATCAGTCACTATATTTTGTCTCGGTATGTCAATATGTCAAAGCTTTTGTTCTCTCAGTGGAGTCTGGAGGTTAATCACTGTTGTTCTGCAGGGAAATTGACCTACACCCACTAAGCACTCGCCATCTTTTTCTTAGCCAGTTCTTAATCCAATGCTTTGTCTTGTTTTACTTTAAAGCTTCTGTGACTCTTGTAACAATGATCATTAGTCTTTGTCATGAGGTGATGGGACACCACCCTTCAGCCTGCTCAGCTTTTATTTGCGGCTTTATAGAAGTATTTATTTTCTCTACAAGAAAAACCCCTCTAAGCATTTTTTCTAAATAATTATGTTATGATTTTAAAATGTGCTTCACTTCAGAGTCATTTATGTAAGAACCATCTGTGCAGACCTACAGTGTGTGTTGGTCATGTGGGTCGGAGTGAGACTGTGATAGAAAACTGGCTGATACTCTCACCTATGTTTAACTTGGACAGAACATTATGTGATGTCTTCAAACCGCTTCCTCATATCAAAATACCAATTATGTACTTGGAGCCGTTGGTCCATTTGCTTTTGTAATTCTGTGTCCTAATCATGGTGAAACCTCTTTATATTTGCTGTCGTTTTTGTGAGTCTTTTGGGTTGTGACTCATAGGAGCCCAGTTCTGCATCCGTCTCCCTCAGTCAGAAGACACTGCCTCTCAAATAGACAGATTTTTTTAAGGGTTTCATCCAAAAATGGTTTAATCATGAAGAAAAACAGCCTATTTAGAATGTATAAGTGACTGATTTGTTTTCACATTAAAGCTATATTTTAAAGAAAATGTAAAACCATAATAATAATTATGGCATTTAATGCATTACATAGCATTACATAGTGTAACATTTAATTCTATTAGAACAAAGAACTTCAGGCTGAACTTCAGGCTTTTTTTTTTAAATAGATTATTTTGGGATGAAACTCTTCACTCATACCTCAGCACAACAAGGGCTGTAGTTTGGTTTGTTGAGTTTGTGCTTCATTTCCTGCAAATGGCTCAGTGTTTGAATCAGTGGTTCGCCTGTGGTGAATAAAGGAGATGCTTTAAAGTTTTTATGTTCTGTATCAGAGGAATTATAATTACAAGAGTTGCATTTGAAATGAAACAAAACTGCAATATGTACAGGTTTTTTTTAAATGGAAATGTACATTCCACAGTTGGGTGTTTTGTGTAAAATGTAGCCTGTGAGCTATGATTTTTTTTGGTTTGTTTCTGCTCTGTGTATGGATCTTTGGGTTTTTTTCAGCTTCGATGACCGATTGTATTTAAAACAGTAGAAATTTTGTTGTACATCAGTTTCGACACTATCTTCCTGTTTGATAACATGATATGGCATTTGCCTTTTTAAGTGGTGTGCAGCTGTTTCCATGAAATGATCAGGATGAGCATGAATCTGAAACTGTAGCTTTTTAATGCTGTCTAAGCAACTGATGAAATACTCAGCTCACACATAAAAGAGACAGAGTCCACTTTTCCACATCATGTCCCTCCATGAAATGTAAAGCACACTGATGCTTTGCTTCCCTCCCCCATTATTGAGTCAATAAATGTTTTTCTCTGATTTCTGATGTGTTTTTGTTTGTAGCTGTGTGAGAATGATTGAAAATGATGTTCATAGTTGTTGAGTGAATCCATGTAGCATGCTTGTCACATGATTTCCTGTGTGTGTGTGTCTGTGATGACCCTGCTGTCCTCTTCTATTCCACCTCAGAGACATTAAAGCATGTCCTGCTCAGTGGACAGTGTGGTCACATAAATACTGTCTGTCCCGCAGTGTTGTGTATGATTGTGACCTTGGCTGCTGCAGCACAGGAAGATCAATGGCCCACAGTTAACCTTTTTTCACAGCACATAAATATGGTCAGAATCAACCATACACGGCCTGCATGGTTGGCTGCAGCAGCTTCTGCTTCTCAGTGATGTCTCCTGTGGACTGTGGGGACCAGCTGCTGTGCAGCAGGTACAGGATAGAAGCAGAGATGATGATCTCTAACACTATTCTGCGCCTGTATCTCTCTCATCTTGTGCTGCGGGACGTTTCTCCCTCAAACTATGACCCAATCGTTGTGTGTTGCGTACTTTCAGCCCCTCCTCGTCCGGAGCAGCGTCAAGCGACGCAGAGACACGCCGACCACTGCCGGAAACGCGGTGGACCCTCCTTCAGAGTAAGAGTAGATGAATTACAACATCCAGCCTGTGGCCATGTCCTCTTCTACTGATCTCAGCACATACAATAATGACTTGAAATAAAGTTAACGATTCAGTATGTAACAATTATGAATCCTCCACTCCACAACATCTAATTAGTTTGTGAGTTCAAGTGAGCATCTGTGCTAACGCAATGTCAAAAGCTAATATGCACCTAATACTCCTACCAATTCCATTAAATTGCAGTCTAACAAATGGGAATAACGTAAAAGTGGTGAGCACTAAATTAGAGAACTGCAGAAACATGAAACATGAATGTATCATGATTTAAGGGATTTCTGGATTATGAAAGGCCAGGCTGTAACCTCACATCCAAGACTGAATTTTGCAGATGCATCTCTGTTTAAGATGTATGCAGACTCTCGAAATCTACTGAGAACAAGATGGGATAAATGAGAGTCCCAAACATCTGTTTCTATTCTATCCTCCGAATTTGACTGATATTCATTCATAAATACATAACAGTCTTCAGCTCTTCTATCCTATACTAAAATTAATGTGTGCTTAACTCTATCAGTAGTTTAATGTTATTTAGCTGTCCTGATGCTCCTATAGTTTAATCAGTGTGGTTTTGTCCCCAGTGTTTGTTTTAAGTTATTATTGTATTTATTGTTTTCAGTTGTCCCCTCACAATTCTTAAAAGCCGTCTCAGTCACTTTGCCCTGATGCCAGGCCTAATGGGGCATGTGTTCAATTCAGTGATCTAAACAAAAGTATCCAAAATAAACTCAGCTACCAGACGTTTCCACTGAGGAAATTCTCAAAATTATAATTTCACTTAAACAAGTCTTCAATGATTCATTCAGTTTTTCCAAACTTAGAATGTCTACGATTTTAGAAAGTAATACTGTCTAATACTAGATATATTTATAATAAATACACAGTGAACCATTTCATTTGCACATATGCATGTAGGTTACAAAGTGTTTATTTTGAAAAGTCTCTCCGGAAATGCTTTCTATCTCTCTGGTCAGCTTGACAGCAGTCCCATCCAGCTGATGCTAAGAAGAGCCTCCTTGAGTTCAGTTTGCCTGATGCGCACAGAAGGACTTTGACTCCGGCAGCTCTACTGTCCCGCAGGCACGACACCGGGGGCTGCAGCGGGACCAGAGCAGCTGTCCTGCGCGTTAGACTGCGTCCCACATCCGGCCCTGAGGAGAGGAGATAAGGGGGCGGCTGGCTCTGCTGTCCGGACTCAGATGAACACACAGGAGTCAGCGGGGGATAAATCGTTGGATGCGGTTTCAGCGCTGATACCAAGATGAAAGCGGCCGGCAGACAAGTCACCGTGACCGCGGACAAGCTGAACGGGGACATGAAGCGGAGGCCGAGCTATCCCGGCGAGCTGCGGGCCAAACACGTCAACATGTCAACTAAGATTTGGGTGAAAGTCGCGATGGCGATTGCCTATTTCCTCTGCGTGTCCGTGGCCGCGTTCATCCTGGTGATCTATTATGTGTTTTTCTGGAAAATGGGCCAACAGCAGTTCCCCAACAGCACCGCCAGCCCCGAGGAACCGAACCCCATTGTAGGCTGACTTCAGCACGCACTTACGCACACATGTGCACGCATCATTATGAGGGTGACGGAGCACACCTGACACGAGGCTGCAGCGGGGACATAGGACTCCATCCCGAGTTTGGATGCGGGGGGACAGAGGGTTGAGTGCGGGCATCATCAGTGCTGTGTAGCAGGACGCTGCTGAGTGTCACTGTTTTTTCAAACAGCTGACCTGAGAGGAGGTTCATTTATGTTCTCAGTGTTTTCTTGTCACTCAAACCCACCGTTTCACATGCTTCATCCATTTCAATGTGAGTGTCCTGACTCTGAGAAACATGTTTAAGCTTTGTTGTGTTCTTGATTTTACTGTTTTAGCTGTTTTACTGTGTGCCAGGGGCAAAGTTATAGCAAACAACATGATGAGCCTCTGAGCACAGACATGTTAAATCCCCTCAGTCTTCCATGACAACCAGGCACAGGTGAACCAGAACGTTTAAAGCTTTCTTTGTCATGTGACACTGTGAGACTCTTGTTTAAATGCTTCCTGTCACAGTAGATCCACACTGACATGCCACTGTGCAGATTAAACATTTTAGGACACTGTACAGGAAATGGTCAGCCTCAGATACTAGTTCACTTTTGTCAAGACAGAGCTTTTGTTTTTCCCAATATTACGTAGAGTACATTTTAAAATTCACAACATTTTTCAAGAAATTCTCCAAGTGGTTCCTGTGTGTCAAAATCAGCCGCTTTTATTTTTGTGAGAAAATGATTATGAAACTTCAAGCTCTAGGAACTTGGGATATTTAATAATGATAACATCGTTAATAAGTATCCAGTGTAGCAGTGCAGTAATATGAAAGACATTTGCTCTCAGTATTACCATGTTTACTTTTAGTCATAAGACTCTCCTAAAAGACATGTCAACAGTCTTGACAACTATCTCTGTGTCCAGTAGTCCTGTTCATTCATCCATCCATCCATCCATCCATCATGCCCAACATCTCAATAACCATTTTAGTCCACACAGTATTTCCCAGAACCATTTCAAGGACTTCCTATCAAGGACTCCTAAAATCTTTTAGGAACATCTGGGACCCCAGGTTTCAGAAAACCCTTTAAGAAAACATATTCTCTGTAATCTCTGAAGAACTCCTGAACTGCAAAGAACCAAGAAGATCCCCAAAGATCCTCCTGCAGCCTACAACCCAAACCCCTTCCAAGAACAAATGGACATCACTGTTGAGATCCCTACTCTGTACTGATGGATATTTATTTTTAAAACAAGCCTATAGAGCAACAACTGACTTTTGACTCTTTGTTCTTTTACAGCCAGATGCTGTTTTTTATTCAGGTATCTAGAGGAACTTAAAGCGATACTGTACTGTAGCAGAAGTAGCCTAAACTGTAAACTGTGATCTCCAGTAGCTCATGAAATGCAAGGCGATCACTCAGTATACTCTCAGTAGTTGCAGCAATTTTAACTTCTTAGAGCGACATTTGTCTTGCATCACCTCACAGAATGAGTGAACAAAAAAAAATCCAGTGCATTGTTTAGTTTGTAAGTCTGTCTTGATGACAAGTTTTTGTTCACCTCACTTTATGTTCATAATTTATTCCGCAGTCCCCAAATCTGCTAGACTGTTTAGTTACGATGTAGCCTTGAGAATTTATTGATATGATATAATAAACTATGCATTTATTCCAGTGTGGGTGTTGTCATTGTGTCAACAGATGATGGTGCTGTGAGGTGTCTTCCTGCTCTGGGACATTTATCATGTGTGTTATTTTGAATTTTACATCTGAAACATCAGCATTTTTAATGTACTTTTTTACTTTTTATCTGGGAAAGTAATCCTTCAGATTAGTTCCATGTCTCTTGATTGTGTCAGATCATTTTAACCTTGATCCTCATTCCTATCAATAGGCCTGATCAGTGTTTCAGTATTATCGTTTATTAATCATACAGGCATTGAGTTTTTCTGATGGACTATGGAAAATGTTTGCGTTTAAATGTGTTTTGTTCTTATAATGTCTTCAGCCTGACGGTTTATTAATGTGAGATTTGTCCGACAGTGTTCATACAGTACATGAGGCAGACACATCGCTGCAGTAGCATCAGCATAAATCCAGTTACTCAAACACTTTTCAAGTCGACAAACCTCACACTGTTTCACACACTGTGCCACAGTCAATAATTCAAACAGCGGCTGAAGTTGTCAGCAGTCTTCCCTCATGGCAGGCTGCAGTAGCCATGACCTGAGGATGAGCCTCTTATGAATCAGCTTGTTCAGACTGCAGCAACAACAGAAAACCCACTACTGCAGTATGAACCGACAGGAGCTGTTTACACCTCGAGACCAATCACTGGATTCAGCCTGTTTTTCCTCTGTCACTGTCCACTTCAGATTTGATCCTAGTTTCATATGAATTGTAGCAATGATAGAATGAATCATAAATCTTGAATTGCATGACTGCACAACATCCATATTGATCCAAGTGTGACACATCCCTGCCTCCACTGCAAACAAGCCGGAGAGCAAGACAGGAGGTGATTTATTTTTGGGATAAATCGTAAAAGCCTTGACCAAAACTTCACACAAGCCTTATGTGTGAATTTGTGTCTTTTCACACGTTCATATTTAAGGACTAAGAAAGGACATGACTTCATAAGGTCCACAGGAAGTACAGACTGCAGTAAAACAGGAGGTGGTTTGGTGTCACTTAAGCTGCGAGAGACCCTGGAGACAAAAAACTGCTGAGCTGAGGAGAATTTTCAGGGTTGATGTTAGGTTTTCTTGTCTGTGTGTACGAAAACAGCTGAGGTGGTTTTTGATCCTGGCTCCTGGGCTTTCAAAAAGACAATGATTATTCAACCACAACATCACATGAGAGAGATTTTAGGCATTTAATGGTGCAAGATTAGTAACCTCAAGAGTTGAGCTTCACATTCTCATATGACGGGGTTTTAGGCAGTAAAATCTTGTTTTACGACGTCTGATGAAACAGGCCAGGATATTTTTTACAATAAATTCTCTCCCTCCTCTTCACCACCTTTGTCCAATACACTTGACCCCCATTAAAGTAATTAGCCGGTGAGTGATCGCTGACAGGATTGATGATGTAGCTCTGCTCTGTACAATGCATTCAGGACCTTCATCACTTCCATGCAGTGTCGTCCTCATCAAACTGCTGATCTGTGGCATTCACTGGAAGTACAAAACAAAACAATTCATCTCAGTGTCTGAGCTTCAAAATAAAGCTATCATCAGTTATTTCCATTAACTGTGTGTCTGGAAAACAAGCAGTACGTGCATTCCATCACCAGAGGGCAGTGTTATATAGAATACAATGAGACAACTGTCATAACTGCTGTAAACAGTGATGTTGAGTGTTTAGGCCACATGATGTGTGTGTAGTGATAATTATGGGTGCGTCAACATTAACGGATGATTACACTGATGATTAGGACTGTGTACTGTTTTAAATGTAACACATTCTCAAGGGTACATTAAACAAAACAAATGCAAGTAAACATTAAAATGTCACTTTTATAGCTTAATGTAAAATTCTGTGTATATTATAATGTCATATTACTAATGTTTTATATGTATGGGATATTTTTTAACATAGCTGGTCAAGGCTAAGCTGAAGTTTTATAACTTTTTCACATGTAAGCCATGAGATGAACTCCTCTGAGTTTGATAATGAAGTGGCATGAGCATTAAAATGAGTCCTTCTTTCACTCTGCCACTGTCTGCATTGACGTACAGCAATGCAGCAACAAACAAAGTTAAGACTGAAGTTCTGTTTGACACTTCAGTCTGAAATTGTTTTTGTATAAAATCGCAAGCAGGAGTTTACGATGACTTCCAAAGGTAGCAATATTTCTCACTGTGCGGCTCTGCACTGATTGAACAAACAGTCACAACAATGGTGTTAAGCAATAAGAGCAAGGAAGGGCGAATGGCCCCCATGGCATTACCTAATAACACGAGGCATTAACAATTAAAATACACAATAACAATACTATTCTAAATAAAATATCATAAATTACTCTCAGTCAGTGTCAGAACCACCACTACCATTTTTGTCTTCATCTTCAATCAGCTGATCTTCTAATTCTTTTCAGTTTAGGAGCAGGGGGACAACTTAGAGCCATGACCATGTTCCAGGAGCATGGTTTCCTGTTCAAGAGCTTTTAATATCCTTAATCATCTGCTTTCTCCATCGCCCAGAAAACATCTGTGCATCAACAACTGACCAATGTGCGGGTGGTCAGTGGCCACAGAGTAAGGATGTCCTGTAGTGTGGACCAGTGGCTGTTTGAGGTTCAGCCACCTCCTGAAACCTCTGAACACGTTCTCTGTCAGCTCTCCTGAGTTTGTCGGTGACTTGTTTGTGAAAGTTTTAAAGGTGAATTTCCTCTTCAGTCAAGATTCTCCGGGCTGTTCTGACCCAGCAGCTGAGTCCAGAGTCAGGTTGCTGCTTGATGCCATTATTTCTTGTAGACAGTTTTTCCTTCTGAATGTAAGCATCCTTGCAGGTTTGCACCCTTCTCCTGCCCTGTCTATGCCTGGCACAGCAGCAGATGTGTTCATGCCTGCAGGAGCAGAGAGGTGGTATAATTACTTCAGCTCTTCTCACTCACCCAGCCACTTTCTCTTTTCCACTCTCTTCCCCTGCCCGTTTTTCCCTCAATGTGAGAAGTGTTTGAGGTTACAGACCACATGCTCAGTCAAAAGCAGGTCACCACCTGTGTTGATTGATCTAATTCAGAGAGTGACATTCTGCTCTCTGGTTTTATCTCCAGCTCCACGGATGCTCTAACTGACCTGGAGTTTTTCCTCATTTGTCCACAGCCTCACAGGGCCTCTTCTGGATTAATCTTTGTATCTTTCTCTGATGATCCCCTCTGATACACTGTCAAGCCTTTGCTCTTTCACCTCCTCACTGTGCTACCATATATCTGTAATCACTCCCTCCATCTCTGCTCTGTGTTGTGTCATCCTTGACTCTGTGACCTCAGTGTATTTGAAATAAACAGAGACAAACCCATAAAACATTGATTGAATGCTTTAGACACATATAGTTGGAAACCTTTTTTCTTTAACATCAGTTCTCCATGTGTTTTTCCGTCTTTAATGATGATTCATATTTCTATCATACAGCCATCACTCCCAAATAGTCTCCAGTACATAACAAAACTGCAGATGGGGCACAATAGTTTGAGATGTTTCTGTTTTGTCAGCAGTGCCATACTGTCGATTAGCTCTGTGCACAAGGGGGTGTGATGGGTAATCCATTAATCTATGGGACCTAATAACAAATTGATTAGACAGAGGATCCCGAGGCATATACTGACCTTTGGTTCCCCTAAGCCCCCTTTTGCCCACTGCTCTGAAAATTAATTCCGGATGATGGGTCTTTTTTTTTCCTGCAAAAACAGCCTAAATAAATCTCATAATGCAGTAAGCAAAACAATGTTAAAAATAAAATGCTGTCTGTACTTAGTGCAATTGTTGATTTTTGAATGTGGTGTTGTAGGCACATAAATAGCATGGCTGATGCATAACAATTTTTGGTTCAAGCATACTGACTCACACTGAAAATAAATAAATATCTATAAATCCGATCTATGCTTCATATAATGTAAGCAGACGATGTTGTTTCTGTGACATGAATAAGATAGGCTAGTGTATTAGCAAGGTTGTCATTTGTGCATATCAGTCAATTATATCGTTTAATTATATCAGTGCTCGGTTGCCATGGTGCTTGGCTGCAGTTTCCCGGATGTAGTGTAACTCCCGTGCAACATGGCGTCGGGAAAGTGAGACTTCGGCTAATGTCACACAGTTTGCTCAAAGTTGACCCGTTGCAGCGCTTCTAACCCGAGGAAAGTTGTTTTCCACATCGCAGTGGAAGCAACATTGAGTTGTACTTGGAGCTTCGGGGTAAGTAATCTTAATGCCTTTAAACACTGTAGTTCAGGCGTGTGGTCAGCAGGTTGTGGCGCTTGTGTACTCTCCGGTTAGCTGCTAACGGTGGCTAATGTTAGCTGCTTTCAGGTCCAGTTAGACTGGGTTTGATAAGACACAACAGAGAGTGTCTCTTGTGGGACCCGTGTGTGTCTGTGTGTGTGTGTGAGAGAAGAAAACCCACATAGTGACATGAAAAGTCTGTTGTTTTCTATGTGTGGGAAAGTTAGAAGGTGGTAGTGATGAGTCACTTGTGAAAGTTGTTGAACAGTTAAAAAGCTCAGGTCACACTGACCAAGTTCATTTTACGCTCGCTGATCGATTTAATGGTAAATCCAAAATATACCTGGTTAATGTTAACATTAGTTGTGCTTTTCTGTGTGACAGTTTTCATGAAACTACGCGAACAATATCTTGTTGGTATTTCTCTTTGAGTGCTATCGTATTGCGCCTTTACCGGAAAGTGTAACCGGTTCTTGTGAATCTCAAACATCCTGGATTTTCATTTTCACCCATGACAGAGGAACGGGGTTGTGTGTCTCAGCCTTGTGCTTTCTGGGCAGACTGGCAGTATTTTAAAGTTGCTGTTTCTGGTCCCTGACCCCACTTAAACATTGAACATAATTTCCCCTTATCCTCTGATCGTTAAGATTTACGTGTCTTTTTTCCGTCCTTCCTCTGTTATATCGTATAGTGTATGTGCAGTGAGTACACAACTGATTATTTGGTTAGTCGATATTTTGCCAACTTTTGATAACCACAGATGCAGACAATTTTAATAATCTGCCGAATTATTACTACATTATTATTTATCTATATTTACATATTTTATGAATCCAAATCCACTAAAGTTAAAAAAAATAATAATAATAATCAAAAAATTTCAATTACCAGTTCAGGGCTTGGTCCTAATAGGCCTGAAATAGATTAATGTCGATCATTTTCAAGATTAATCGAGTAAACGGTTGGTCCATAGAATGTCGAGCAGTGTTTCTCAAACCTGTAAACTATAATGTTCTCAAATGTCTTGTTTTGTCCACAAACCAAACATTATTCAGTTCTAGTGATTTCTTTGTTATATGGAGCAAAGAAACCAGAAAATATTAACGTTTAAGAAGCTGAAAATCAGTCTGTGTGTGTATATATATATATATATATATATATATATATATATATACACATACATATGTGTATATATGTATACTGTATATATGTATGTATGTGTGTGTGTGTATATATATATATATATATATATATATACATACATACATACATACAGTATACACATACCAGTGCAAGAGTATATATACAGTATATATAACTTAGACACTCAAAAAACACTCAAACTGATTAATCGACTATCAAAATAGTTGAAAGTTGATTAATTGTCAAACTGTTTCAGCCCTACATGTATCTTTACTTTAGTTCATATACATTCTGTGTGTCATTTGTTATTATACTTCATACTTTTGTCATATGGAAGAAAGAAAGACAATCAGAAGTAAATATCAGGATATAAAACTAAAATCAGCATCATATGTCATTCACTGGCTGCCTTGATTTCAGCATTGGCATAGACCATAGAAAAAACCACATTGACATCTGGTACAAATAAATGAACAAAAATGTACTCTGAGTAAAAGTACTGCATTTGTTACAGCCCACCATTATGTATGTGTGTGTTACTTTTAAGGCTTTAATATTTAAAATAAAGAGTTTGCGAGAAACTTACTTAGTCAGCACTGTTGTGTGAATAGTGCTGGGCAAACTACACATTCCTGAGATGCCAGAGCCGAAAGGAGGGGGTCCCTCTTCTTCCTCATATACACACTGTAACCCGGCACTCCTATCAATGTACAAACCAAGGCTACATAATGCTCTGCAAGATATTCAGAAAACATAACTGTATGAGGAAGTAACACTATGTGTTGGTGTGAGAAACAATCGAGAGCACAGCCCAACAGTTGCTGATCAGCATCTGCAGCTTTCAGCCCTGAAAAGATGTTGTGATCTAAGGGTGATATGAGGAACAAGGCCCCTCATTGGTGAAATTCTTATTTTAGTTGAGGTTCAAATGTGACTATGTGCCAACAGAAGGCAATAACATTTTTTACTTACTTAATTAGGTATTAGTACTTCATTAGTTCCACCTGGTTCTGTGTTAGTTCCACAAATTGGAAATTTTCCAAAAAAATATACAGATATTTCAAATATATAATAAAACCAATTTAAATGGCTCAACACTTAATTTTGACATCATGAGGTTCCCGGGGCTCTTTATCTCCTATAATCTCCTAATCTCTATCTGATTGTTGAAAAGTAGCTGCTGGCCTTGAACCCATGAACTCTTGTTTGTTAACCAACTAAATCCTACACCTTTTTGCACTTTTGCACTCCAATGAGCAAGTATAGTTGGGATTTTTGAATCCAGATGAGCTTGCTTAAAAGACAAGATTCCTTTTGCCAGTAGTTCTTCACTTAACTCAAAATATTGAACGTTGTCCCAAGTTATAAAAAGTAAAAACTGGAAGATGAATGAATGCCTCACATTGCACTGGAAGGATTGCCTAATACTGCATAGCTAAAATGTAGATGTAGAGAAGTAGGTGAAGAAGAAATTGTGTGTTCAATTGGGTCTTGTATTACCACTAATACCAATCGCAGCTGAGCATTGACCTGGGAGTAAATGCAGATTAAACACATTCCCACTGGTTAAAAACCTGTTGAAACCCAGGATTTAACAGTGGGAACGGGGTATAAGCCACATCTAACCCAAACCCTTTCTTCAATATTGTGAGTAATAGACAAAAGTGTTTTTGGGGGTATGTCTCGTACTTTGTGAATTATAAATGCTTTAATTGGTAAATTAACATGAGGCTACATATGCTGTGTGTTAAACAACTTCTCTCCAAGGGCATGTGATGTTTTGCAATAAAGTATGCTTCAAGCAATATTCTTGTTTTTCTCTCATTCAGACAGGAGGCTTCAATTAGCTTGCTGCACCCTTCCCTGCTCTAGTAACAGTAGTAACAGTGAGTAGATATGTGGTACCCTGGAGGCTAGAATAGAGCTGAATGAAGAAGGCTTTCTCCTGTAAACAGTTCAGTTGGTTGTCAAAAAAGACTGTGGTTCAGATGACAAAAATATATATCAGGTGTAATAAAAAAATAATAATTAGACAACCCTTCCCTGATGATTTTAGAGGGTTTAATTTCACAGTTTCAAAAGCTGGTCTGTGTACTATTTTCTGGTGGCCACAATGATTAATATTGTAGCTAAAATCTGATGAGGAAATGACCATGTTAGAGAAGCCATATTCAGGAAGCACACTCTTTAGCATGAAGGTACTCACCAAAGCAGATGTGGTGGTTTTAACACATTTTGGTAACTAGCATTTAAGAGAGCTGTTAATCATGTATGGAAGTAAAGACAAGAAGGTGGAGACTGTAGATAACTGTTGACAGACGTGTCCAGCAGGGGGCAGAGCTGGAGGGATGTTATCATAAGTTTGATGTGAGATGACCTTAGGGTCAACCAGAGAGGGAGTGCGATAGACAAACACAGCTGCTATTGAAACTGCTTTTCAGTCACAGCTTTAGAATACATATATATATATATTCTTTTCTTTTTTTTAACTCACACCAACAACTAGTTTGTACTTTTCCACTTTTTGTCCTTCTTTGTTTCATTTTAAACTGTAGGTAATGAGTAAAGATAGAAACATTAAGTATGTTATTTCTTGGTATCAGATTTCACTGGTATTGGTTCAAAAAGAAAGGGATAGATTTTGTGGTCATGTTCATGATACAGAGAGAGAGAGACACAGAGACAGAAAGAGCAAGCAAGCATAAACGAGCAAAGATGAAAGTGGACTTGTTTAGTTTGCAGGTAGGTGTGGGTCCTTTTGGACAATCCAGAGAGAGTGAAGGGTGGAGGCTGGGTGTTGAGCCAAAACTATGCTGGATTCTGCTAAAAACACAGCCCAATAAGAGCTCTGCATAGAGAAAACAGTTGAAGAGCAATAAAAGTAAAAACTCACCTCAGTTCAGGACAAAACATTTTGCCCAATAGAGCTATAAGAATTTAATGAATGGTCTTTTCTTTCATTCTCTGTTTCTTGTGTTCTTATGTTCAGTTTTTGTCTGTTTATTTACTTGATTTCTTTATTTTTCTTTGAAAAACTATTCAGTATATATCAAACATATACAGTTACATTTTTATAGGTTTTGATGTTGACATTGAATTCAACTCCTTCCAAAAACAAGCTAACAAAACCCCCTGAAAAGTACCTGGAGACAGAGGATCAAGCTTAGTTGACTGGAAATGGATTAAATAAGCCCTGGGTTGGAGAGCGAGAGAGAGAAATGAAAACACTGAGGATCATATCGGACTATACATGATGATTCTTCCCTGTTATGGGTTTATTGCCGTAGAGAAGCAAAATCCTCTCAGGAATGACTGTGGTGGCCAACATCAACACAACCCTCTAGGTGCCTAGGCAAGAACACTGTATGAATTAAAAAAATTATAATATCTGACCTACTTTATAGACTTAAGTTCAACAGCCAATGGAGGTGTAGTGTAGATATTTAGCCAGTTACCATTCAGTGTAGTCCTTTTATTTGAAGTAAATAAATCAGTGTGCAAAACATCAGCAGAAACTCAAATATATAACTTGTATTTTTCTATAGACCGTATAATAATAAAAGTCGACTTCCAGGTTTGTCCTGAAGCTGAACATATATTAAATAGCCACTAAGTTTTACTGTCATAGCTGATTAATGTTTTGACATAAAAGATAAATCACAACATCAATCATCACATAATGAAAGTTCATATTAGTTTTCACTGCTGGTAATAGATTTACCCACTAGTGGAATCTAGTGTAATTGTGCTGTGGCAACTGCTTCCCTCTGTGTGTCTTTCTTTGGACCCTGGAACAGTGAGGAGTTTTATTCTTGTGTTTACATGTTTGAATTTCAGCTGAAAAAATATCAAGCTCGGGCCTGCAACTCCACAGGGATATGGAGGTTCCACACACACAAGCACACACACACAAAAACAGGATCGGGCAGTGATTTTTCTTAAGATATTGCATTGACTTCCATTCATTTGGACAGCCTAAACATAGTGCTATTACTTACCTTAGCCATAAACAGTAAATGCCCAACTCTAACCTTAACCTAACCACATTTTGGCACACATTAGTACCACTGGACATGTCAAGGTCAGTGTTTATATCTGAATAGGTCCTAAAGGGGTAGTAAACCTGCACAAGTGCACCCAAAACAAAGGGTAAAATGCTTTTTGTTTGTTTGCTTTCTCTCATAAGATTCTGGATGATGCATGCTGGTCTTTTGTTACTGTATTGTCTGCCTGTCAGTAGATAAAAGACATATTAAATTATATAAAATGTAATTATACATATATTTTTGGCATGACAATATGTGAATGATCAATACTTGTCACGTAGTTGCTGGAACTGTGATTACTGATCACTTTCCTCAACAATGTTTTCACAGCCTATGTGCTATTTAGCTATTTAGCACCAGAACACAATTTCTTACCTCCACCGTGTCTGTGGTTTGAATATCATCACAGTCACGCTATTTTTGGCAGAACATCTTGCACACAGTTATTCTCAGACCACATGGTCAAGTGATGACTGGCCGCACTAATGACAGGGAAGATTGATGTAAAGTTTGCCTTCTTCACAACAACATTATCTAATTTTCTCTGTTTTTGCCATACTTCAGGTGGTGCTACAGCTGATGAATGTGTTTGATCTTTAACATGAACATTGCACAATAGTATGTGTAAAGTAAATAGCTGAGAACATTGTTACCTGTCACCTGACTGTCAACTGGAATCGAAGTTAGACCTCAGACATGCACTGAACACCAGAGATTGTCTGGAGAGGCTGTAACAGTCACTTAGTAGCATTGTCCCTTCTCCTGCAAATTCTAGAGAATATGTGGAAACACTTCTTCAGACATTATCTGGAGTTCATGTCCGGAAATGGGAATCAGAATCAGAATACTTTTATTATCCCGAAGGAAATTGTTTTGTTACAGTTGCTCCATATCAGACTCAGTAAGTACCAGAAAGAGCACACAAGTTAAAAATTAAAAAAGAAATTAAGCTTAAAATTAAATAAAGAAAAATAGCATGTACATTGGATGTAACATTTTGCTGACACTTTATGACACTGAAACTACTTAGTGGTCAGTGAATTGTTGTTCCATCCGTTGCATGTAACACAACATGGAAAAACTTTGAGGCATCAGTACTGTGCATGTAGGAAATAATCAGTGTCTTGAAAGATTTAATCTGCCAGTCAGGTACTTGTATGCAAATATGCATATCTACTATTGTCTTTATTATGTTGTAGTGAATTATTATGTTTAATAATAAGAAATAAGAAAATCAGACTTGTATTCTGGATTCTTTGGTTTTTCTTTTTAAGAAGTTGTGTTATTTCTCATAGAGTACAGTAAATATTTAGTTATCCATTACTTTGTATCCTCCACCAGTCTGTCTGTAAATAATTTTTAGTATTTTTGTGAGGAGAGTAATACCATCACACTTGAACTTGTTGGCAGCTCATGCACCTGTTCCTGTGAACTTGACAAAAATGTTTCCGTCCTAGACTGTATCAGTGGAGGGGAAACTAGGTTCTGTGTAGTGTGTGTGAGAGAGCTGAAATATGTCTAAGCTAGCCTGTGTGTTCTATGTAGCGCTCTCTCTCTCTCTGCTGCCTTTATCGTTGACCTTTCCACATTCCACAACCTGCATCTGGAAGTCAACCCTTATTGGCTGCCACACTGAGAGCTTTGTTTGAACTCAGCCTTGGGATTGGCAGGTTTGTGTGTTTCTGGCTCTGATATGTTGAGTGGATCTGTTGCTGCTGTATTTTTACTCTTCAAAGAATGTTAACAAGCTTTCCCTTGTTGAAGCGTATACTCTCTCTGGTAGTGTATATGATAATAATAATAATAATAATAATAATAATAATAATATAATAATTAAATAATATAGACATATTTCACAGCAGTA
The DNA here is from genome assembly GCF_958295425.1 of Solea solea. Taxonomy (NCBI): domain Eukaryota; kingdom Metazoa; phylum Chordata; class Actinopteri; order Pleuronectiformes; family Soleidae; genus Solea; species Solea solea. The sequence goes on along the minus strand of NC_081140.1, from coordinate 21,022,554 downwards.
TTAAGTTGACTTTGATGTAAGAATGTTATTATAAACAGATCTGATATGCTTAAATGTTTTTCTGATGAATGTGAACGTAAATGAAGACTCAGCAACAGGTTTATTCATTCAGACACTGATTCCTTTACAGATCAGTGACATTACTTCAATAAGTTGTGTTGTTCAGTTTCCTTTCCCTGGTTTAATTTGACATGTGATAAAGAGCTGTTTACATCAGCAACATTCCCAGCAACCAGACAGGAACAAAGTCAAAAATAAATAATTCTCCAGTGTGATTAAAACAAAACTCCTCGATCATAGTTGTCTAAAATTATTTTGTGATGATGATGATGTATTTTGCAATGGCCTTGACTTGCTAACTTTGTGACTTTGGTGATGAATCTGTTTATGTGAGCTGGCAGACATGACATTTCACAATATCAGATCAGATTGTTACAATTAGACATAATTTGAGTCATACTGTTATTAGACGGAAGCAAACAACACCTTGAGAGTTAAATTGCTTGAGATGCCAACTTAATAAATAGTGTATCAGTATGATATTCATTTATTTTTTGATTGTACACTATAATTAGCAATGTATTTTAGCAAAGTATGACAATGTTCTGAATATGCCCCTGACAGAAATAAAAAATCATACATATTTACACAGATTTTACAGAATATAATCCATCACTATCGCTACAAAAAACCAAAAACAGATTACAGATATTTCAGAAAAGGTGAAATTTCAGAAATAAAAGGCACATCTGGAATCAGTATGTTTCCATGCAGTAACAACTAAACTGTTCAATTGGACTTCTATTTGTGAGCACCCATTGACTTGGTTATGTATTATGAAAGTCCAGTTCTAGCGCAATAATTCTGTTTTGTCTAATGTCATGTAAACGTACTGAGTGTTTCTCTGGTTTGGCACAAAATATGCTCCATGTTATCAGCCCCAAACACTGGCAAAAAAAACCCTTGGTGGTTAATAATGCTGTGAAACCACTGGGATATCGCACACTTCTGCCCAGGTCACTCAGTTCTCCACTGTCAATACACAGCCCTATCTTGCAAGGCTAACAAATATTATTACAAATACTGAATCTTTATTTGTAACCACATCACCATTGGAATATTATCTTCCTTAAACCATTACCTACATCTCAGGAAAATATCTACTTTACTTTTTGAGTTTTGCTGTTCAAAAGCAGACAAACATGAGCTCTTTGGTGGAGGAAATAATTTAAGTAGCCAGAGCCACATCACCTGCCAGGTAACAAGACACACCTGTGAAGACAGGTTCGTAGTGTGTAAAATACATCGGGAGAGTGTAGAAACGTTGCTTATAACTGTATACATACATACATTTTAATGGGACATGCGGTTAACAGACCCTTGGTCACCCCCCTGTCTCTCTCACACGCTATCTCCCTCACTTGCTCTCTCTGGATGACGTCATGATACTGGGCCGCTCTTTTGCTGAAACCATAGGAATGCGACACACTTTGTATAATGCTCAAAGCTGTGCTGTGCCGCGTTGTCTGTATGTGTATGTACCCCTGCAACCTCCGTTAACGCCGAATTGCCGAAATCTCCGTTGTCGTTTCGTGTTTTTATGGGGAAATAACGACGCTTCTGACGCGTGAACTAAGTTTTCATATCCTCACGGAAACAGCGCCGGCGGTGCAGTCTGTCTTTTTCCTCCTTCGTCCTCCGCTGCGCTTCCCAACATGAGATCAGGTGGATAGTGTGTGAATATGTCGCTGTACCTGGAACTAAAAGTGAGTATTCACCGACAAATTTCACCCTCGCTTCTATCACTATGTTGTATTTGAACCCCGGGTTTGGTCGTATAGCTAACAAGTTAAAAGTTTAAACTTCTGCTGCGTCCGTGCTGCGTTTGCGGGTTGAGAGAGAGATCATCTGGGCCACCAAAAACAACACGTTGTTGTTGTTGAAAACTCCCTGTTCGGATCAAGTGTAAGTCAGGAAAAAAAAAACATAATAACGTTATTGTTTGCCTGGTGTGATTTGTGCAGCGAACCGAACGAGGGATATTTGTTTGACGCAGACAGGCAGCCTTGTTGAAACGCTGAGAACTGACTGACGGTGAATTCTCCTCCTCCCTCCTCTTCTTCACCATCAAACCTCTCACTGACCCACTGCTGTCAGACAGCTGCTGGACTCAGCTGTCCAGGTCATGTGTCTTTCTGTGCACAAATGTTGGTGACACATGGACACAATGTGCTGAACAGATTCTGGAAGTGATTTGTTTTTATGCAGTGATGTTGTGTTTTGAACGCAGTAGGAAGTTGGACATTGATGTGAAGCGAGTTAGTTTCCTTCGTTTCATTTTATTGTGTTATAGCTGTGTAACATGACATCGTACTCTACTCTGAGATTATCACTGGTCGATAATTTGCCTCCAAATTTGAGGGTATTCAATTTAATCTCTGGTGTCATTGTAGACTGTACTGCTGACTTAGTTCTTTGTCTGACTGATTTATTTTGAAAGTTGTTTTTACATCCATTAATTAAAACTGGTGAAACACACATTGAGTAAAGTCTATCGAATTGTTAATCTCCTCACTCTGTTTTTTCTTGTAACTATCAGGCTGGTGTCTAATTTCAAAGTGAATTAAGCTTTAACTTATAATAAATTCAGTAAAGCTGGAATAAAAAAAACTTTAACATTAACTTGTCATTGTGACATTAAAACTGAGTCATCTTTTAGCTCAAAGAAAATGCACTATTCTGTAACCAAAGCAATTAATACAATAGGTTTCACCCATTATCGTGTTTTTCAGACGGGAGAGCTTATTACAACACAACATGACTCCCAGTGTCGGCTGGTGATTGAAAAATGTTAGGGGGCGTAAAAGAAAAAAAGCACTACACGAATCAAAAGAAAAAAACAGCTGACTGAAGTGTTGGGTGATCGATTAAAGATCAGACATGATGATCACTGTTCGGAGGTGTGAGAGGGAGGTAGAGAGAGACATGAAGAGAAAGAGAGAGACACACATGGAAAATAATGTGTCCATGCTGGTGCGTCTTTACCACCCTCACCAAGCAATAATACACAAGGGACAACAAAAGCTGTCTGACTCTTTAAAATGTAATTTTATTAATATATATAATATTTCATTAATATCTTAATATAACTTGTTGATACCTCAAGTTTATCAGATGAGGGATCTGCTTCAGTAAATCTCTTGAGTCTCTATAAGTTAAAGTCATGGATATTACCCAGTAGAGTACAGGGAGACAGTTTCAGTTGTAATCAGGGCTGGTCCTTAGTTGTTATTGTCTTTTTAGAACTGAGCTTATGTATGCAGAGAGTTATTTACAATAATGTCTTCCAAATGTTAACATATAGACTATGACATTTGTAATCCTAACTTGTGGTTATCATATAAGAGATAAATCCATTGAAAGTGTATTGTTTACATCAGTCATTTAAGAGGCTGGGTGAGGATGGTGGCATATTTTCTTCCTTGGTCACCTTGCAGATTTTCTGTAGTCTTTTACTTAAGATTTGTGTGTACATGTATGAAATATCATGCATCATATTAAGTCGTGAAATTGTAATTAATTTGTCAAGCATATACAATACATATACTCATGGCAATGGCTGTTTCAGCTGTTCAACATTGTACTAGGTATAAAATAAATTATCTGAAATTAGCAGAAATGTTATCTTATGCACAAATGTGCTCTTTATATTGTGAATCGCGTTGCTGTAGTATGTCGTCTTTCAAAGGTATGTCTACAGATCAAATTATAAAAAGAGAAACCCTGGATTACACAAAGTATCGCAGCTGTAGTGCAGTCCTCTGTGTTGACAAGCTGGTGTGCAACGCAGAACTATGTTTAACCAGTAGCATAAGATATCATTGTAATATAGTACATTATTCTTTAGTTAGATTTCAGATTTCACAATGCAAACATCAGCTATCACCTTGTCAGCTATCGTGAGACCATAAGGGTGTTAATATGCTGGTTGTAATACTTGTGTTCCCATGACATGCAACTTCATTGACCAGTTCATAGCCAGCCAAGCAGTTCTGTATCTTAACTGCCTCATCAACTGTAATAGTAGACAGATGTAAGAAGAAGGAACACTACATGAAGCATGGTTGCTGAAGCTGCCACACATGCAGTGTGAACTGGCTGATGCTCGCTTTAGCAGACAGGAGCCCCAAGGTCGCGCAGTGTACGGTATGTTTGCACAGCACTTAATGAATCAGGGAAACATTGGGAAGTGTTGTCCTTTGTGTTTGTGTGTTGCAGTAGTGTGAGAACAAGCCATTAACTGTCACTACTGAGTCAGCACCACCAACCTAATGCAAGAGCACCACAAAAACAATGACAAACTGAATACTGTGACCTAATCTATCTTGCTTTTTAAATCTACGTGTCTGTGTTTTGTCTTGCTGATGAGCTAATATTGGTGTATATGTTTTTAAAAAAAAAATACCCAATTATAATCTAACTTTGTGTGCTCCACCAGCTGCTTTGTCAGGTTACCAGTCATTGTTTAGAGGCTATTTATTGTCACATTTCCGGATGTTTTTGGCTGTAACATTTTGAAATGTCACTCTTATAGTTGCATAAAAAAGGGAGTTTGGTTTAATTAGCAACACTTAGCCTTGGAATTATAATTATTATAACTGTTATAATTATAATTGATTAAATGTGTTCAGAGGTTAAGAATCAGTTCAGGATGTATTCTGTTATGAGTATTCTGAACTTGTTATACAGGTAGTAGCATAATCAGTGTTTTGTGTGGAAGGGATATCTCAACATAAAGAGCTAGACTGGCTGATTTAAGTTCTCAGTCATACTATTTCATTACACAATCTGTTAAGTTATTTGATTAGGTTTATTTGCCTTTTGACAAGTCAGGTTAAAGCATCATCAGTGGTTAAAATCATTTTTGAAATCAATAATGGTTTATTTTGACTTTTGAAGTGTGTTGACATTGCTCCTGTCAAACCCTGGAAGTTATGGGAGGTATGTCTCAGTGGAGCTGCAGACATAAAATCATTAGAGTGGATGTAGGAAATTTGTGCACACTCTTTGTCTTAGCTGATTTCTTTCAGACTCAAAATGCATTTAATAAATCCATGGTCCTTGTAAGGGATCTGGCTTCTATTCAGAACAGATTCATATCTAAATGCACCATTACAGTTGAAGCATTCTGTTGTGGCTGATGGTATCTTTCTAAGTGTGGACCACCCATGTACAATACTTGAATCAGACCAGAGGACAGCAGTTTCATCCAGAGCTCATCAGCTTGGCTCTGGCACCCTGACTGGACAGGCTTTCTCACTGTTTAGCCAGGCATACATGAGCCACAGTGGAGCAATACCACGAGAGCGGGTGGGGGGACTTTGGAAGAGAGAGGGGGAAAATGGGAGAAGGGTGGGGGACTCTTAAAATTGGAAGGAGTGCAGAGAAAGGGCGAGATTGAGGGAAAAGGTGGGGTTAGAAGGACATTGGAGAAGACTTGGGCGGGGGAGAGAAGATGATGAGAGAGTGATGGATTTTGAGTGGGAGGGAGGGAAAAACACAAGGAAACTATAACTGATAATTTTTGCAAGAGAGCATAAACATTGTTTGAGTGGGTGGCAGGGTGCAGCAGTAAACTTCTGTTCAGCTCTCTATAAGATTTTAATGCCTGCAGTAATTTCCCATGCACTGTGTTAATTGATAGGACAGTGACTCTTAACTCTGGCTCAGTGGGTACAATCGTTAATCGTTGAGCTTTCTGTGTGGACAATTGAGACTGTGTGAGACAACAACGACATTTAAATGGCTTAATGTTTACTTTCATTCTTTTAAAAAAGTGGATGGTCCTTAGTACATTATGCTACTTCTCTGTAATCAAACTCTTTACCAAATACATGGTTTGTTTGTATGTAGCCTGAGCTGTTGGTCTTTTCATTTTGTCCACATGTTTCTATTTAAATCACCTCACCATTTCATAGATGCATTAAATTTAACAAATATTCTAGTATTCATGAAGAGCAGACATCTGTTGCTTCTGTTCACCTGTCCGGGTCAGGGAGGACTGTCCATCTGTTGGAGCCGCCAATCACTTAACTTTTGTGTGTTCCTGGACCCACCTGTTCTACTACTCTCTTCATAGTTGCTGTGGTATGGGAAAAATCATCCACTGTATTTACTGTTTATAGATTAAAACATTTGATAATATGGCTGCCACAAAGTGAATGGAGTTTTCCCTCAAAATAATCTGTTTTCGGTTTTTCACTTGGCCTTCCTCACATATGAAGTTTATTCTTTCTTGGCTCTGTGTGAGTGGCAGTAAAATTTTGTTTTTCACCCACACCCTTTTCACCCGAAGCTCCAAATACACTATCTTTTGCTGCAGAACAAATCTTAGCTTTTGAAAACCATGATACTACTCTGAGATTTGGAGCCAGGCTGCTGTCTGCAAATATAAGACTCTCACTGTCATTCATCCCCACATGACAATTTTTCATACTGATTTATAGTTAAAGCTCCTTGTGCGTTCAATGAGATATTATGACTTACACCATTGACTTACAGCCCACATTGTTCCTATCTTGCCAGTAGTGTATCTAATCAGAGGGTGCAACACATATTGGTTTGTTATTGTCCTCTGTAGGTAATTTGATTTCTCCAGCCACCTCTTCCAGACTTCATTAATTTTGTCCTTCCTTAAGGCAGTAGTTACAATCTGTGTTCCAGAGTTTCGATATATTGATTGATTATATCGCTGTCTCAGTTGAACACTAATGATGGGCCTGTACAGTGATTTATGTGCCTGTCTCTTGTTGTCACCAGACCCATTATGAGTGGAATGAGGCATTTATCACTTGTGCAGTAACTCGCTGTTATGAGAAAGTGTTACTAATGTAAACAAAACCCAGAGCTGATTGCTAGGGTGAGAACCATGTTTATTCAGAGAAATTACAATGAAAATGTATCTCAATGTGGATTAGGGCTGCAACTAACTAGTATTTTAATAATCCATTAATCTGTCCATTATTTAATATTAGTTGTTTGGTCCTTAAAATGTCTTGTGTTTCAATTAATAACAGACTTGATAACAGCCCTAATGTGGATCTAGCTACACAACACTGATGACTATAAAGTAGGACATTTATTCACTTGTCCACTTTGATGATACAGATTGTGTTACATCAATAGATGAACATTGGATTTGATATATGAAAGATGTTTATGTAAAGGATGTAGGAATAAGAATATAATGTGGTTGTATTTCTTTTTTTATTGACTAATAGTTGGCAATGTACAGTATGTGCTGTATACTGTGTTCTCATTATTTAACCCCAAGTCTAATGGAGATGATTCACCAGTAACCATCCATAAACCGCCCATAGTGCAGGTGTATTCCTGCTGATACTTGTGCATCCACAAGGACAGAAATCTAATATGGAGGCCCCATGTCGAAGCTATCCATGCCAAGGTGCAACCGAGGCTCCATTTCCGGTGAAGGCTAAAAATCTTTGCCATTGCCCAGGAAGTGTAGCCACTCTCCTATCGTGCTGTATTGGAAAGCCACCTGCACAACTTGTAATTTATAAGCTAGAAACTAAGATAACAATCCTGGTACACAATGCTTAAGGATATGCACTTTTCTTACATTTCAACCAATCTGAGTTTGAGATTTGTATTTTTCCTCTGCAACTACAAATATGCATGACTGCATAAGTCCAAAAATACTGAAGGTGGAGTTGGTATGCAAGATGCTATTGAACATTGTATGCCTTGCATCATCTTACTGATTTTGACCTTTCTAATAGGAAAGTGCCCTTTTAAATACAATATACTTCAAACTGAGTTTTGGACTGTATGCTTGTATTTATTCTGTTTGTTTGCTTCTTGTTTTGGCTGAATGAGTTATTGTTTGATCTTGGAGACTGATTAGATATTTGATTTCTGATATTTACAACAAAGCTTACTGTTGTGCCAAAGCAAAAATTAGGATAAAACTAAGATTTTCCAAACGTAGATTGGCTGATTTGAATTTGGTCTTTTTTTTTTTTTTTCGTTTGTCTTTCTGCTAAATGATAAATCCCCTTTTTGGCAAAAATTATACTGTTTGAATTAGAGTGTTGCGTTTAATTTCTATGGTGCTGTTAAAGCTGTGTTCTTGGCAGTGAACCTCACTTTGCTCAGTGTTCCTGGGTGTGTCCTGTTAGACTTGAAATACTCCTGCTGTGAAAAAGTTAAATCCCACAGAGACTGTCAGCTTGGCAGTATGAATAATGTTCTGTAACTCATGACCCACCTAGATCGCCCTCTCACTCCACTCACCTAGCCTCACACCATGTGCTAGTCCCCCTCTGATCCATCCCCACATATTTTGCATGACCTTGTTTTTAGCTTCCCCTTGTTTTTTGTTCTGTTTTTTTCATCAGTAAATGGTCTGAGTGGGAGTGGGACTTTGTGGTAGAAAATAAGAAGCAAAGACTGAAGCTGAATTTACCATGTCAGCTGCCCCCCACCCTTCAGCTGTCCAGCAGGGCCCTCTTTGACTCCTGGGAGTGTCTCTTTTGATATCCACTGACAAAGCAGCAGAGTTGAAAGGAAGACCAGTGGTTTTCGTGAAATGCTGAACTTGTGCAGCCTGCAGTAATTGCCAATAATGTTGATGATGGCTGTGCTCCATTCAAGTGTGATCTGAGGAAGTCTGAGCCTTCATTACATTTTCTTTTAAATTTCCAGTGCATGCAAGATGGTATTATGAACATTAGAAGACTGGTATGATTTAAGGAAGTATATTTACTTAGTTGCACACAGTAGTTTTCCTCGACCTATTTAATTGCTTGTTTAAAGAGGCCATAGCCCGGAAGTGCCAATTAACGCTGTGTTTGGGTGTGTATCTGCGTCATTACCTCGTCTATGAAGCCCTAAAATCCATAACAATCAGTTCAGCCACTGCTGAGAGCGCAGGGTTTTATGGTTTTCCTGAGCTCTACAAAGCGGCAAGGCACTTCTGTTGACTAATTACGTCAATGGCGAATCTCACCACTCCTGTAAACTGCAGCGCCTCCTAGTCCGGGGCACTAGAATCCGGGGACATACTTTCAACCAAAGAAGAAGAAGAACTACTCTTGTTGTAGCTGCTGAGCATATCGGTTGAGAACATGTCCAAAAAAGGTTCAGCGACAATAAACAATACCAGACTCTCCACAAGCTCCCCACCAATGAGCAAAGAAAAGCTCAGTGGATATCTTTCATATTTGATGGAAATATCCCTGCTACATTTCTCAAATACCTCCATGTATGCGGCAACCACTTCACGGAGGATTGTTACACAAACTTTGGGCAATATAAAGCAGGACACAGCACCAAACTTCACATAAAGGAAGGAGCAGTGCCAACAATACGTATATTACAATATTTACAAACCATAAAACTGTCTTTGTGTGCTTGTTCTGTCGTTTAGCATTAACGATAGTTGGCTACAGGCTAAGCTACACACGTTCACTCGTATTTCATTTGCATGTATGTGTGTTTATCATCTTGGTAACCACAACATTATCCAAGCTACAGGTGTCCCGCAGCAGTATTTGCGATGGAGGTGGTTCACTTGTCACAGTGTCTTCTGACTCGGGGTCAGACTCCGGCTCAAATGCGTAAGCGATTACGGCGAGGGGTCGTGACGATCGCATTACTCAATGTTTTGATAATTGCTAGCGGTGCATCCGCCTTTCCAGAGGGGGAGCTGCGGGTCTGAGAGCTGACGTGCCAATTACGTCACTTCCAGGTAACTGGCCAATCACAAGACAGTGGGAAAGCTCTCGTGTGCTGGCCAATCACAAGACAGTCCATGTTCTGCGGGTGTGGTTTTGGTCTGAAACAGCACGGCTGACGAGAACGTCAGTGATGAGACATTTACATCGGCTCGTTTGCAGCGACTAGGAGGTTTTTGACTATAAAAACAACTTCATGTTTGTAAATACATCTCCATATCTCACATATAAGTGAGATAGGACCATGCTATGGCCTCTTTAGTAAGTAAAAACAGCAGCAGCTGACTGAAGTTGCCCATTAAGCCTTTATGCATGCATGTGTGGTATGCTTTACATACTGTCTGCCCATAGGCATATTTACATTTGCATTTTTTTATTTTAGCAATAATCCTCATCTCTTTCCTTCTACCTTCTTGCAGGTCTCGTGCTAGGCTGCAGCTACCCCAGCCACCACCATGTTTACCAAGAAGAAGAAGTCTCGTATCCAAATCTCAGCTCCATCCAACTTTGAGCATCGTGTACATACAGACTTTGATGAGCATGAGCAAAAATTTGTCGGGTTGCCCCGGCAATGGCAGTCGCTCATCGAAGACACGGCCAAAAGGCCCAAACCCTTTATCGATGTTACCGTCATCACCACTGTCGAGCCACGCAAGGTTGGATGCTTAAAAATTTAATTGCAAACAAATACTTTAACAGCTGCTAGATCAAGCTACATTTTGAATTTTGATTGTCTATAAATTTAAGAAAAACAGTTATGTCAAATTGTTAAGATGTTTTATTTTCTTTCAGAATCCTTAAGCAGATACTAAGCTTTGTCATATCAGGTCCACCCATCCTGTTGTCCACTGTTCCACTCTATTTTTCTCCAAAATCTCCAGGCAATCGTACGAGGCAACAAGATGGCAGTGGATGGCTCTCTGACCTGGCTGTTGGATGAGTTTGACACCATGTCTGTGACTCGCTCCAATTCTCTGCGACGAGGAAGTCCTCCTGTCCAACCCCGCAGGGACTCAAGCTCATCAGGGGGAGGCGGGCAGGAGAATGGAGATCCTCACCACAGATACTACTCACAGCCAGACAGAAAAGACAGGTAAGGAATTAAACTGCTTCTCCAGCCTTAAGTAATCATGTATATATCTGTCTTACGAAACAATACATAAGCACATTTGCTTGCATCACAATTATTTGTAATTATTCCATGAATCACTTTGCCTCTCAGTCACAGATCTAGACTGGAACATCAGAGTGGAGGTGAGTCCCACCAGGGTCATCGAGCAGTCCCTTCTACTCAGAGGAATGAGGGCGTCCATGGTCGGCCACAGCAGCAGCCTCGTGGCCAAGAGCCCAGCAGGGCCCACAGGGATAGACCAGGCTCTGGCCCTCCCCCTCCCCCCCACAGAGACAGAGAGCCACGAGACAGGGACCAGGTCTGAAGATGAAACTTAAAATGTTTTGTTGATGATAATATAATTGCTGTTTATTGTTATGTTTTTGGTTATATACTGCCATTCTACCAAAATTCAAGTGTGTTGGAATTGCTTGTATTGTATTATCAGCTATCCATCTCTCACCAAATTCCGTCTTTTCCCATGAGCAGGTGGTTCGCAGGGATCAACCCAGTGATCAAAGGCCAAAGTCAAGCTACATGACACGGGAAGGCAGCCCACAATCTCCCAGGGACAAGAGGCCTCTCTCTGGGCCCAACATCCGTACCCCAAACATGCCAGTAACAGAGGGGTTAATAAAGACTGCCCAGCAGACCACTCGACCATTCAACACCTACCCAAGGACAGACAGTGATGGTGGCCGCAGCCCTACAGGACAGGTAGGGACAGAAGCAAAAACAGAAACACAAGTGTCTGTTCCCAAGCAGGGCAGGCAGTCCTGTTGGAAGATATTGACTGTGAAAAACAGCAGACAGGTGCAAATTGAGCCACAGGTTGATGGATGGTAGCTGTTACCACCTTGCTCTTTGTTCTCCTGGTCAGAATTAGCTGCTTATGTCCCAGTTCTCTTTTCTGGAAGCTGTTAGTCATGCATACATGATGGTGTCAAGATTCATGCAGTTAAATTCCAGGGATATGAAGACAAAAAAAGAAAAACTATTGTAACTCTTGATACACTTTTTGTTTTTGTTTAGTTTAGTTTAGTTTTAATATTTAGTACATTTTCCATACATATATAATAAATATACCAGACACTTCATCATCATTTTTATTCATTAAGATTTCCTTAACGAAAATTGTTATGTTTCTTCTTTTTTTTTTTCAGCCGGTTCGATACAATGAACCTTCCTCTCAAAATGGTCCTTCAAGTGGTTCAAGCAAAGGTTCTGCTAGCTCCAAACCTCCTATAAGTCATCCACATCCTCATCATACTTCCCACCCAAGCCTGGCCCCTGAGGTCTCTCAGCACCCACACACACCTCATCCGAACGTTCCGGCTCCACGGCCCCCAGTGCCCTCTGGGCCACCTGCTTCCAGTGCACCGTCCCAAGGTCGCTCACCACAGAGGGAGCCCCAAAGGGTTTCCCATGAGCAGTTCAGAGCGGCACTACAGATGGTAGTGGATCCTGGTGACCCAAGGACCTACTTGGACCACTACATTAAGATAGGGGAAGGATCCACAGGGATTGTGTGTATAGCCACAGTGAAGACCACAGGAAAGCTGGTCGCAGTGAAGAAGATGGACCTGAGGAAACAGCAGCGCAGGGAACTCCTCTTCAACGAGGTAACACTACATGATCTAGTTGATGCCATTTGGTAGACTCAGTATTTCAGAAAAATTCTGTGTGATCTCAGGAAAATGCAGTCCAGTACAACTCTATCACTAACTTTGACCTAAAAGTGATCAGTATACACCCCTGTGATTCTTTACAGTTATTCTTCTACATTCTTTAGCTGTTGAAAAATGTTTTAAAAAACATTCACATCTGCATCAAACTGCTCACATTAGCTGCTAATTGTCATTATTATATTTTAAACCTTTGAGCTCATTCATTAATGATCAGACTGCATCAACAATGCAGCTACTCAGTAGTCCCTTCACCAGCTATCTTTTTCACCAGTGTTAAGATTACTCTCTGTGTGTGTCTTTCCATCTGTTTCCGTGCCAACTTCAGGTGGTGATCATGCGGGACTATCATCATGAGAATGTGGTGGAGATGTACAACAGTTACCTGGTGGGAGATGAGCTCTGGGTCGTCATGGAGTTCCTTGAGGGAGGGGCACTCACTGACATTGTAACACACACCAGGTGAGAGAGAGCGAAAGAGAGGAGACAATGTATCAAGAAATATCAAGATGTCCATGTTATTTTATGTATTTTGGCAACTTTGAATCTTTAAGGTACTAATAAACACATTTGTATTATGACTGCCGATTGATCACACTGTTTTGCTAGAAATATTTCTCATGAAATTCCTCACCAACCAAAAGCTTTTTCTCCCATAAGGGGGCAGTGTTACCCCACACGGAGACTCATCACAGTCACTTTTTTTTTTCTTTTTTTAAATTCACAACCACATGTAATTTAATAATGTACATCACTATTTATATGATACATGGACTCATCAAACCTACTATGGTGAACGGAAGTGATTAATGCAGAAACTGATAAACAGTTGTTTGAAATGTTGAAACATTAAACATTACTTCCTCCTTTTTCAGGATGAACGAGGAACAGATTGCCACAGTGTGTTTGTCTGTCCTGAAGGCGTTGTCTGTCCTCCACACACAGGGTGTCATTCATAGAGACATAAAGAGTGACTCAATCCTCCTCACTCATGATGGCCGGGTATGTACCACACTGTCATCGAAGATTAAAGAGGTCTAAGCCATGAAATCTAGCTTTCTTTTAAAATATAAAAACAAACTGACCAGTCAAAGTTAGTGTGGCTAATGCCAGACTGCATCTCAATCTCAAATCAGATTGAGTCTGGAAAGGGTGTAGTCACTTCTCAATTCCAAGAAGCGTAACCAATGGACGTTGATGAAAATGCCTCTGTACTCAGTTGGACAGACCTACAACCAATCAGACCAATGCATCCGGATGACATATGCAGAGTGACGAAAAATGTATTAACTGTAGTTTTACAGGAGTAATGGCAATGGTAATCTGGTAATGGTGTCTAGCAAGCTACACACCCGTGGTAATGTAATTTAGTGTTTATGACACAAATCTAAGGCCTGTAACTAACAGTCGTCATGGACAGTATTGGCCATCATGTTGGCAGTAGGTGTTCCCTCCACCCCTCCTTCCTTTATGGCGATCATTGGACTAGCACCTACCCTCTCTTCTTTCCTCTTTCCTCTGTTCTTGTTGCCCTCATCCTGTGCCCTGGTGCTGATTAACTGGAATGATATGTGGCTCAGTCCAAACCATGTTTGTGCCCCATTTACAGGTTATTTATGAACACCAACACACAGAGAATAGACAGTTGTTAGACCGCAAGGAGGTATTCACTTAACTGTCTAAGTAAATAAGACCACTTCATATTCAGTGCCTAGTTATTATGTAATTAGCAACGTCAGGGCTTTTTGTGTACACATAATTGATCCAGTTTTTCCTCACAGTATGCTCAACTGCCACTGACAAAACTTGACCCACTTTTAGAGAAAAAAAAATTAAAATGTTGACTGGAAAGAGGAACTAAATGCATCTTTGTAAACCACTATTGTCGAGTTTGACAAGCGAGTTTCTGCTTTCTACACAAAATGAAACCAGCATGGTAGCACAGCAACATCAGGGAAATGGAGAACTTAAAGTTGGCATCTGATGTGTCAGTGGTCTGTGCCACTAAAACTGAAGTTTGTATTGTAGTATTCTAGGTATTGGTCCATAAAAACAACCGTCAAACCTAGAAATGATGAGGTTCTCAAATGTCTTGGTTTGTTGACACAACAAGACATTTGAGAAATTAAGAAAATGTTCACATTTAAGAAGCTTAAACAATCGGAAATCTTGTTTTAATCATGAAAAAAGCTTCAAACCGATTAATTGATTAGCAAAATAGTTGTCGATTTATTTAGTCATCAATTAATAATCGATTCATCGTTTCAGCTCTAGTCCAGATGTCATGAGAGAAGACACTGTGATACTTTGCGTTAGATGATTCTGTTGAGTAATTTTTTGTCAGGTCAGTGGAAATCTACCTACCGGATAATCTTCTGGTCCATCTTTTGAGTTTGAAATTAAAATCTTAACTATTCAGTGAATAAATGTGGATGAATTGGTTTGTTTTTACACACTTTTCACACTTTTTTTATTTTTATTCTGCACTTGACCAGTAATGTTGGGTATTTTGTCCCATTGTTTACTTCTAAGTTTTAGTATCTTAAATAATATTTAAGGGCAAATTAATCTGATGTAGGTAGATTTTTTGCTGAGTCTCTCATTTTTACACATTTCACGCCACGATGAGCGATCTTGAAAACCGCAGCGTCTTTGCCGACAGTTCAGCTGTGTTGAAGAACTGTGGTTTCACCCACTGCCTTGGCTTCCAGCAGTATGCATGGCCAAGCAGCTGTGCACAGTAACGTTCCTCGACATTGTTGTTCTGTCTGGCAGAAATAACCTGCAGATGCTGCTGAAAGGGATTTCAATAGAGTTAGTTGAATTAAATTTATTTGTTTGATGTAATGATCTTTATTTTTCTGGATATTGAACATTTCAGTACATCTTCTGTTTGGAGAAATGTGAACCCACCAGGGTTCACATTTACTTTTTCTGTGCCTTTTTTTGGACATAAACTTTCATGTGCACATGATGTTTCTATGTGCATTTTCTTTTTTAATAGTTGCTGTTTTATTTTAGGAAGTTCCCTGTGTTGCTTCCTGTTGTGTGATGTAGTGTTTTGGTGTTGGACCTGAATTTTATTAGTGCTTTGCTCTTTTAGGGGAAACAAACTCAACCAAGTATGAAGTTTTATCATCAGTAAATGGGTGTTTTAGATTAATGCACCTGCATACTGGGTGAGTGTTTTCATCTTTTCAAAGATGCATTCAGATAACTCATCGGTGTTATTATTAACAAATATAATGCTCAGGTTATATCTAGACTGCAGCTTTGTGGTCGTCATCTGCGGCGGGTTTTCTTTTTCTCAGCCATGCGCATCTTTCTCAGAAATGAGGCTTGACGAGGCTTGACCTCAGACTGGACCACTTAGAGTATAACTAGTCTCAAAATCAAAAACTTCTCTACCTCAGTCAGATTAACTACCTTTAACAAGTTTATAATGATATGCACTATAAATTCAATTCAATCAAACAATCAATGTGAAATGTTTCTGTCTGCATTGATGAGCATAAAAAAAATTATAGCATTGTATAAATTCTTCAAATATTATCTGCGACAAATTATCTTGACATTTCCTTTGTTCTCTTCCCTGTGATTTTTCTCTTTCTGCTTGCATCTGTCTCTGTCTCACTATTTCTCACTCCAGATAAAACTGTCAGACTTTGGTTTCTGCGCTCAAGTGTCTAAGGAAGTACAGAGAAGGAAGTCTCTGGTGGGAACGCCATACTGGATGGCACCAGAACTAATATCCAGGTTGCCGTATGGACCAGAGGTAACATTCTTGTGTTTTCCTCCATTTTTTAAATATCTAAACAAGCATCTGTCTTCTGGTTGTTGACTTCACTTAACTGTCCTTCCAGGTGGATATCTGGTCTCTGGGTATAATGGTCATAGAGATGGTGGACGGTGAGCCGCCGTACTTCAATGAGCCACCTCTTAAAGCCATGAAGATGATTCGAGACAACCTGCCTCCCAAACTGAAGAATCTGCATAAGGTACAGAGAACCAAATTAAAAGCACAGTGTTTTTACCTGCTTCTTATTAAACAGGAAGCTTTTGCACATCCTCATATGTAGACTGTGAATTACTGAAATTTATATGACCTCATGTGGCACACATATAAATGTGTTATTCTATTCAACGCCAGCTGCTAAGTTCAGCATTACCTTCTGGTCAATTGTGTGCTGTCATTTCCCTTTCTATTGAGCACTTAAAGTGTTACTTATAACCTTTTTACACAGCAACAGGATAGTATTATGAACAGCTGACTCTGGATGTTTTCGTCCTCTCTTCTCTCCTTCTCCCAGGTCTCTCCTGTGCTCAAAGGCTTCCTGGACAGGATGTTGGTGCGAGACCCAGCTCAGAGGGCCTCAGCCAATGAGCTGCTCAAACACCCCTTCCTGACAAAGGCTGGTCCGCCATCTTGCATCGTTCCTCTGATGAGGCAGAACAGGATGAAATGAGACGTGTGACACTCAGATTTTTCCGGACTGTGCAGGTTCAGATGAAATTGAATAGACCTACACACAGATGAGTGGCCCTCAGAGGTCAGAGGTCATGGATGAGAGATCTGTGAGTGCTCTGAAATATAGAGTTGGTGTGCATGGGTATTTGGTTTTTCTAATATGAATCACTGAACTATTAGGGGTGTATTCCCTGAATAAGAGGCAATAAGAGTGTGTGTGTGTGTGTGTGTGTGAGAAAACATATGATGCCAACACTGTTAATGACAGTGTTCCATGGCCTGTGCGTGCGTGCGTGCTTGTGTGTGAGCTTTCACTGTGGGTTGTGACAGTGGAGAAGCAACAAATTGCCTGTTGAACAATTTCAGTTGATTTCCTGTAGACATTTTGTTTTAGCTGAAAGGCCTGACCTGGAATGACAAAGGGCTGTGGCTGTTTTTATTTTTCCATTTGGACCATACCTGGATTTCAAGTGTGAGGATTGGGTTTTGCACACGAGTTAGACGCTTTTAAGGAACAGAGAGCCTGTTGGCTGCTTTTAGATATAGTCAGATACAACACTTCAATCTCACTATTGGAAAGTCTGTAAGTCGAATTTTCTTCTCGACAAGAACATCACTTACAGACGGATCCCAGATTCTGACACTATCCTTATCACACCCAGAACTTACTACTGAGGAAGGAACTTGTTTGACTCAAAAATGAGCCAGATAAACTTTATTTTGTAGCCAAAAAATGACTAGATTTCTGTTGTAAACAAAAAAAACGTACACTAAAACAAAAGGTAAACACTGGAGTTGTGTTTTTTTTTTTTAACAGATTAAATGTTCTTATTTTTCTGTGCAAGTACAATGAACATAGAAAGATATATCAGTTTGGATGTTTCGCTTTCTCAATTGTGTGATTGTTGTATTTTTATGATTTGTTTTTACTGGTGTATTTTAGAGTGAGATGTGATGATTATCGAAGCACTGTTGTCAATAGGTAGAAAGCTGCATTCCCAGTTGATTCCAGCACAGATACTATAGACTTATTTTTGTAATCAGAACAGAAGACTTTTCTGTGACTCACATATGCCACTCGGATTAGCAGGAAAGTTTCACAGGAAGTACATCACATTAAAACTGAAAGAAAAAACATTAAGGAACATACCCATGTTTTAAACTGCTTGGTTTTATCTTGTTCTCAGGATTCCATGTTTATTTTTGGTCAAAAAACAATTCAGCTGATGGTGGTAACACATCTCACAAACTGTTCTGAGGTAGAGAATGAACACAAGCTTTTATTCCTGGGTGCATGCAGGCTTCCTTCTAATGTAAACGCCCTCCTTTAACAAACACACAGTGGCTGTAGTCAGTTGCTGACCTGAGGGAGTGCTCATCCTGTTCTTCAGTTGAATCCATTAATGTTTCATTGTATAGTTAATGTAACTGCCAGACCACGAGTCCACCTCAAAGTGTACAAGCTTGAAACCAGGAAACCATAGGTTTTTGTCATCCAGCGAGAACCCTATTTTTAAAGGATACAGAAAGACTCTTAATTGACACGGCTCACAGAGAGGAACATTGGACATGTTTGTTTAGATTCATCACTTTTCTTTGAAAAGAAAACATCCCCGCGAGTCTTTCTCGACATGCTGAATAACACCACAATGAATTAATTAGATGTCAGTCTGTCCCAGGTCTGATTATTATTATTATTGTTGTTGTTATATGCCCACTTCTGTCCACAGACATCTGCAGTTACACGCTGTACCTTTTGTAGCAGTGGACAGTCATTTATACTGAGGATTGAATTAAACATGAGGCTGTGACTCTCTTATTATTCACATCACTCAAAATAATGAGATACAGAAATGTACGTAAGCAGTCTGCAGATACAGTCCCCTCTTTGGACGAACGCTGTGGTTTCCATTCCTTCTGTGTCTTCCAGTTCATTATCAGATCAGAGTGAGTCCAGAATACTTCCCCCTCAACAGGCGCTTGCTGAAAATGAACCAACACTGTCAGCTGCTTTTCTACATACAAATAAAAAATATGTTGTACACATTACACACTGTAATCCTGCTCTCCTGCTGATGAGCAGTCACTTCCTACCATCCATCAGTGTGTCTCACTTAAAACACTATCTTCTCAGTAGATTTATAAAATATTAACTATGTCCTCTTTTTTTTTTTCTTTCTCCACACAAGACCAGAGAAATTGTGCTTACAATTTTTTTTTTCATACCAAAATGAGCGGCTTAACATGTTTGTTTTGAGTCATTTCAGGCTGAACGTAGGTTACTCATACACTTTGTTCACGACACGTTATGGGGGCTTAAAAAAACGCACTGCCAAGAAACTTCTTGTTGCTGTTTTGTTCTTTTCTCCTTGGCTGCTCACCAGACTGTGCGGTTTGACACGTGTCCGTTGCGTATGTGTGATTTTGGGATGGCTGAGCTGAATGAAATGGACGGACTGGATGACAATCAGGTAGAGATGAGGAGAATCAGTTCTTCATTTCAAGCTGCAATATTTTAAAAGGAGACACTTTTTCCACTCAAAATCAGGATCTTAGAGTTGATATTGAGTTCAATAAAACCCTTACAATGTAGTCATTTTTAATCATCACTCTGTGTTTTTGAAATAATTATAATTAAAAAAGTAAATTGAGGACTGACAACACATAAACTTAATCAACTGAGAACTTGTAAAATGCATCTGGTGAAAGGATTTTTAAATTTTGCCTGTTAAAGCCACAGTTTGGAAAATCATCATTTGATTTAATTTTGTTGTAATATTGTAAGTTGTTAAATGTGTTATTGAAAACTTGATCATTTATTTTCCAAGCTGTGGCCGTAATGAAAATCCCAAACCTGTTCACTCTTATCACGCTGATGGTGTTGACTAGGAAAACTACAAGTACATGTTTGTGGACCAGACTCTACTGCTGTGTGTACATTTATAAACGTGCTTCTGTGAAGGTATTTTCTATGTACATAATGTGTGTGTGTGGACATGTAAGCATTGTCACGAGTTCATGCCTTAACACTTAACAGTCACTACTTGATGAATTTGACTCTGACATTATGAGTGTTAGTGATGGTGAAAGGAGACTTCCATTGCGCGTTACTCTGCCCAGACTACTAAAGATGGAGGAGAGTGTCTCGGAGTCAACCCTCCTCTCACCTTAGTTGTGTTTTATGATGTAGAAATCAGAATTGGATTTTTTATTTTTTAAGAAGCAGGACTTGTAACAACCTCTCTGTTTTTTATCAGTATACGTCTGCTTCACTCACAATCTTCCAAACATTTTCTTGTTGTTTTCTTTACTTGCAGTCGATGAGCGGTGACAGTGCTGCTGTTTAGGTTTCGGTGTTTATGTGACAAGCCTTGGTCTTGGAAAAACCCTGCAGGACGTAGCCTCTGGTTTTTACCCAGAAATTGGCATCACCAGAAACAATGACCACTACTGACCAACCCACTTGTGACAAAAAAGCAAAACAAATATGTTCTTCCTCTGATAAACTGTTAAGATTTTCACTGACCTGTTTTAAAGCTGACTTTGTTGATCAGTTGGAATATTGACATAAGATTCCATCAAATGTACCTACGCCATGTTGTTTTTGTAAATTTCACTGGTATTGTAAACATAGATTTCACATTGCAAATTTTACTTTTTTTGCAAATACAATTTTTGTAAAGGTCAATTGTGGTGTGTGTTTTGTATTGCAATGTTATTCTTAACAGAGAGAATCTGTATGGTGGCCTTCAGGGGACATTTACCTTCACTTAAGTCATAGTACAGCCATGGACATAGGTCAGAGTTACTATGTTTCTTGGGTTGCCCATCCATTCATCCGTCCCTTTATTTTGAACATAAGATTTCGACCTGAAGGAAATTCTTCAAAGCTGCTGTCATTGTTCTCTTGGACAATAAGAAAACTGATTTGGTCGTCAAAGGTCAAGGCCACTGTGTCCTCAGAAAGGACACATTTTAACTAGCGAATTCAGTGTCTCAGGAACATTCATTAAGAATCCTATCAAAATTGGTACAAAAATGTCCACTTGAAGTCAAAGATGACATTAATAGATTTTTGTGGTTGAAGATCAAAGGTCAACATCATAGTGACCTAATGATTTTGAGAACATCAACGTAATGACATCTTTACCTGGTAACAGTCACTCGGACTCTAGAATGATATGATGGTCTGAAGTTTGTGGTGGTGAATTTCTCAATTAGACACAATAACTGAGCTGTGGATATGATTGATCTTTAATGCAATAAGAATGGCCGTTTATAATTTTTATTTAATAATAGCTGCAATTTGTCAAACAAGTCAAACTAAACTTAACCAGAAGACCACTAGTGCCAAAAAAAACCCACCATGTCCGATCTAGGTCATTGTCGTTCTGTGTGGTTTTACTAAACAAAAGAACAAGGGAATCCTGTCTGACTCCTTCATTCAGGTAAGAAAAACTACAGACACACCCAGAGGACATTTTGGTCCCTTACCAGTCATCTGACCTTGATAATCTGTGATTATGTCCAAACCAGTCATAATAGATTACAAAAACTTGAAAATATACTCAACAGAACTAGAAATTTAACGGACAAAAATATAGCCAAAGAATAAACCACAAAATCTAATTGTAATGAAACCAAAAAAGATCTACTTGTATCACTAATAACACAATTAAAACCAATATATCTGAACACCTAACAAACAAATGCCTCATACAAAGAACTTGGAGAGACAATGTGTCGCACAAGTCATATTTATCCTCTTCAGTCTTGTTGGGTTGAGAGGAATGAAACAGAAGTGTAAGTGTTAAATTCAGTGTCTAAAACTTCATTGAGATTATTTCAGCCTTTTTGACCGCCATGTTTCTACAATAGCCCACAATGATTAAACTTAACATGTTTTGATTTTTGCTGCTAACTGAAGGCTAAAGAGTTTTGTCCAACACTCTTGGAATACAGGGGTCGAGGTATTGCACCATTTTACACACTGTCAGCTGAAATGATGATTTTAATAAATGATTGCAGAATGTATTAATAATGGTTATAATAATCTGCTGCTGGGAAAACGCCCACAATGAGCACCTCACTGTCCTCACTCTGCAGGTGTCATCATAACATGAAGGTTGCTGGTTCAACCCCAGGACAGGCCAAGGTCTGGGGTGCCCCTGAGCTAGGCACCCAATTCCCCATTGGTCCCTGGGTGCAGATAAGTGCTGTGTTCACTACTGGTGTGTGTGTGCGTGTAATAAGGATGGTTTAAATGTAGAGGACAAATTCACCACCACAAATAAGCGTGTGTGTGCAAAAATGACTAAGTCTCTAAAATCGACTTTTAAGGAGCCAGAGTGACTAAATAAATGTGTGATGAAGTTCCCACACGCTGCCTGATGAGCTGGTGTTGCTGTTGATCAGTGGAACCTCGGTTGGTGCTGTGCTTCAGCAGCAGCTACAGTCAGCTCTGTTGTATTTTTAGTACTTCCGTCAAGTCGCCCCCTCAGTGGAGGAAAGCTCTGCAGAAGGCTGCAGAGCTTTTACTGTAAGCAGTCAAACAAGGGTGGATTCCTTCAAACAGCGACAGCTATCACAGACCACAGGACAGCTGTGTCTGTGGGTCCTGGTGTTTGTCTCACAGGGACGCTGAGAAAAGAAGAAGTAGACACGTTTTCTGCTTCTCCTATTCTTTAATTTGAAGTGAGTTTAGAGTCAAATATATACATAAAAAAACCCACAAGTAATGGGTTTGTCACTTTTTAAAGACACCACAGTTTCTTTATTTTTGCACGTGATGCACATAGATAATAGAAACCAGGCAAATGTCTGAAATAGTATCAAATAAAATAAACAGAAAACATGCTGGGGGAACAGCCAGATACCTATGATACATTGAATTTCATTGGTTCAAGGAAAGTAAGCAGCAGCAGCAGCAGCAGCAGCGTGTCAGCTTCTCCAGGATTCTGGTTCAGGCTGAAAGATGTCAACAGCACTCGTTTGGTTTGCCATGAAATTGTCTTCAGACAGTCAGAATTGTGTTCAGTTTGCAGAAGACTGGCTTTACTGCACCGTCATGCCGCAACCAATGGTTTCCGTTAGAGGGACAAATACTGCAGTGTTAAAACTGAAGTAGCTACAAAACCCTTACACGTAAACATATGTCTGTTAGATTCAAACCATTGTCACATGAGTTCATGCTGGTTCTCAGACTCACAGTGATGCTGCACACAGGAAGTGATTTGTTTTATGTCAACAATGACATTGTGCTAGTACGGCAAGATGGCTGCAAACACACAGAAGCTTTTTTAATGCAATGTTTCATTCAACAGTTTCACAACATTAACATGTCTTAACATGTCTTGCCTCCACCCGCCCCAGTGCAAAGATCAAGCAGGAACAGAACAATAACGTCAACAAAAGCAAAAGTAACGCACTGCAGCTTTAAGTTGATTTAGTAGGTAAATAAAGGTGTAATTAGATAACAACTTATTTTATTTATTTATTCCACATAGGCCACATATTCCTAGTGTCCAGAGGATTAATCATTACAACAGAAGTGATGACTTGACTTCTCATTCATGACTTCCTCTCTTCTCTCTCTTTCTGTGTGTGTGTGTGTGTGTGTGTGTGATCAGTGCAGCTACAGACAGCAGGTGTCCCTTCTGTATCAAAACAGAGAAACTTTTACACTGTTTCACTTGTTCACTCTGATGATGAAACATTGTTTGTCACTTTATTGTGGAAGGTAAGGGACTTATGGTGACGTACTGTGTTCAGTGAAACACAAGCAGCTGCACAGCTCTTATAGATTATTAAGGTTAAAAATTGTGTCAATTGCTTGTTTAGTATAATATAATACAGTTACCTTTAAAAAAATCTAAAAATCCTAAAGTCAATTTAAATCAACAATATCTTATCGGCATGTTCACGTCGTTCTCTCACATTTAGACATACTTTTCTAACAGGTAACTGAAGTTTGTAAACCACTCACTCTCCCACACCAAACTCCACAGAGAAAATTGGCAATTTTAACATCACAGCACACAGGAGAAGTTCATATGTGTTATTTTGTGACTCCGGTGTTTGAAATCCTTCATTCAGATTTACATCGGTGACACAAACTGACCACACGAGGCAGCAGTAGACCAGCAGCTCCTATGTCCTCAGCTAAAATCACAGATTTTCTCAATGGGGTTTGGTTCAGGAGAGTGAGCAGTTTGTAAACTTCAGTTTCCAGGCAAAAAAAAGCATATAATTAAACTAACAAAGATTTCACTAGGTCAGTCTTCTTTTAAGTGGATAAAATCGTATTTTTGTAAGCACCTCATACAGCCACATTTAAAAATACATTAACTACGCCTTTAATATAAATAATTACATAAGAATTAAGAAGATAAGAATTTGTTAAGAATATGTGTGTGTGTGTGTGTGTGTGTGTGCCAGTCTAAGAGAGAGCGAGATATTCATATGTGGGCGGGGTTTAGCGGTCACGATCAGCCAATCAGAAGCGCGGATGTCAAACCCAGCTGATCGATGAGTCACAGGAGCGTCGCCTGAAAAGCTTCCACTTGTTGCCGAGCAGCATCGGGAATCGTCGGCTGACCATCGAGTTCCGACTCGTCTGTGCTTCAGAAGCCGAGGTTTGTCCGTGAACACATCAGGAATCGCCGCAGCCTCATCAGTGCACGATCACAGCGCCGCGTTCACGGTCCTCAGGTGAGACGTGTTTTCTGTTCAAATATGATCCATTCAAACACAAACTGTGGCTGTTTTTGTTTTTATTTTAACTTCACCAGTGTCAGAGCACACAAACACGGCGATAAAACCGCGGGTCACTCTGTTTTTATCCTTTTATGTATGTAGACTAAATTTGCTGCTCCTGTATTTTTAAGTTCATAAGTAAAACGTGAGTGTGAACTGAAATTGTAAACACGGCGTTATTAGTGATCCAGTGACACTCACACTTCATAATCACACTAATGTGACAGAGGATTCTGGTGACTCTGTTGCTGAGGAACAAAGGAGCTTTCCCCCCACATTGTGTGTGTGTGTGTGTGTGTGTGTGTATATAGGTATATATACACACACTCTCTCATGGGAGAGATGGATAACATTTGTCTTATTTCAAGAGTTTATTTTCACTGTTGCCAAATCCATCCCCTAATAACTGCTTTGATTTTGAATGTTAAAAATTTCTTCTGCTTTTATTTGTAAATCACTTATATTTGCCTTTATTAAATGTTCTTGGCTAAAACAACACATTTGACCACTTAGGACTCTGGTAGATAATTGTAAATAGTAATAATGATAATAATAATAATAAAGGTAGTAGTCTTGATCATTTAAAGTGAAAATACACCTGAAACCTCGTTCAGTGTGTTTTAGTATTTTTAAATGAGTAACCTTGTGTGATGTGTTTGCTGTGACTGACCCTCAGACCTCAGGTGTCACAACTTGTCACCACCAGATATAATAAGACATGCTTCCTCATTCTCTCCAGCAGCTCTTGATTTGTGGCTGCATTTCAATTCAGTTGCATGCAACTTAAGTAATTATTTTTTTGAGGACAATTAAACACAGCAGCTCAGGAAACACATCGGCGGATGCATACAGTAGATGAGACTAAAAAATCTCTATTCCTCTATTTCTTCCAGCTCTTGAATGTAACACAGTGTGAACCAGGAGCTGTCAAAAAATTAGTATGTTTGCTCTTCCTCGTCTTTGAGCGACTGTGTTTATTAGACTTTATGACTTAATCGGCTTACAGGACGGATTAGGTTATAAAAACAAACAAACAAAACAAAACAAATGATGTCACTGAGTGACATGTATTTCAGTGGGAATATCTCATGTACACCCCGATGGTGCGCCTCTGTGATCTGCTCATTAATGCTACATCAGCATTTCCACTGTCTGCTGTGTGTGAGTTCATTGTGTACGACAACGTTCAGAGGTTTGCAAACACCAGCTCTGAACACTGTCACATTGTACTTCACCTTAGACTTAATTCAATTATATCTAATTGTGTTTGGTACATTTGCAGGTGAAATGAAACACGTTTTCTCACACGTTTCACCTGTTTGCTTCACATGAAAAGCTACAAAGAGCAAAGTTCAGAGTGGCCTCGACAGCTACTGATCAACCAGCCTGTCAGATGTGGTTCAGTGGGTGAAGGCACTCAACACCACTTACTCCCAATTCATCCAGTTTATTTACCCAGTATCAGGCGTTTTTGTGTTTGTGTTTTTTTTGTCATCAGTGCTATAGTTGTTATTTCCACACACACAACACCCCAACGTGGCTGGAAATTCACTTGTGTGTGCCAAAAAATATTTCCAGGAAACAGGCAGAGAGTATTCACAGCAGCAAACATGACTTTACAACATTTAACTACATTTAGCATTTGTTTGAATAACCACCAACACTGTTGGCACTATAGGCCTGAACAATTTAAAATAAATATCTACTTGCGATTATTTTGTCTGAAATTGTGATATCATTCACTATATGAGATTACTGTGTGATATTTGTGCAGATCTGTGAGAAACAAAGATGTTTTCTTCAGTCTGTAGAATATAATGTGTGTAGGTCAGGACAATATTTAATCTAAAAATGGTAATTTTTCACACATTTTGGCTTTAAGAAATATTGCAGCAGGCCGTATTGCGATTTTGATAAGATTTCGATTAACTGTTCAGCTCTAGTTGGCAGCTTTTCATATTTTGAGTTTTCACAATTATTCTGTGTATTCTTCCTTGTTTCCACCTAACACTACAGCACAAGTTATAATATCGCAGAGGGTCACGATGACTAAGATGCAGACGTCCCACGCAGGTTGTGGTTACAGAAGGTGTGTGTGAGACGCGGGGGAGGGGGTACTCTCCCCTGCTGCCCCTGGTATGACTGGCATCTCTCTTGACATTAAAGAAACACACACTAAATAGACCAGAGCACTGGCACGCAGACATTTTCACACACACAGAACACTCACATGGTATTTGGGTTACAAAAATCTAATCAACCAGTCACTGGTCAACAACACTTCATTGCATGCAGGAGCATCAGAGCAAAACAAGCATCAGAATGATGTAGAAACGGGATTTCAGTGACTTTGAATGTGGCATAGGTGTGGGTGCCAGACGGGCTGGTCTGTGTTTTCCGAAAAATCTCAGAATGGTCCTAAAAAGAGAAAATATTCAGTGAGCAGCAGTTCTCAGGCCAAAATGCCTTGTTGATGCCAGAGGTCAGAGGAAGATGAATAAACTGCTTTGAAATGACAGAAAGGCAACAATAACAAGAGAAACTCATTACAAGCAAGATATGCAGTAGATCATCTATAAACGCACAACACTTCAAACCTTCAGACAAATTGGCGACAGCAGCAAAACAACACACTGTTTGTCTCTCCTGACATGTTCTCTGGTGTTTTGTGTACCTAATGAAGTGGCCACTGAGCGTCCTGGCAGATGTCTGTCTTTATTGGCACTCACAGGAAGTGTGTGTGTATGTGTGTGTATGTAGGCCAAGTGTGGTGTGAGTCATTTGTAGAAAGGTTTCTCTTTCAGTGTGAAGATGCTGTCATTGGGGCTCAGCTGTAGATCTGTGGCTATTGATCAATATGATCAAAGTTGAAACAGTAACAAGTGTGAGGTGGCGGTTTCACTGCATGTCGAGTGAAAGGTTAGACACATTTAAGTCACAGTGTGTCATCAGTCATACACAACATAAGTGTGAAGTTAATGGGCCAACTTTTCTGTGATGAGCTGACGTTGCGACAAATTTCCAAATTTACTTTTCAATGCTTGATTTTACATCTTTTGGAAAGAACCAGCTTTGTGTTATTGCCTTTCTACACCACACAAAGGAAATAATTTCAGGTGAAAAATGTGTAATGATATAAGTAGGAGAAAACAAAAAACATCCAATAAAAGGACAAAAAAGTAATCATTAACGCACAGTTGCAACAAATAGTCTAAATGATAAAGTTTCTGCTGCTTTTCTTTCTTTCTTTTCCTTTCTTTTTTACATTTTAATAATGGTGTGAATAATAATTATTGAACTTTCTGTAATTATTTAGCTTGAAGGGGTCAGGGGTTAAAATGTCAGGTTTTGCTGTGTCATTTAAAATGAAGTCCTCGGTCAGTGCAGCTGCTGAGGCCAGTGGTCGTGTGGTGACCAGTCTGAATGAACACAGCAGCAGGTTTGCTTAGTCAGCCCTCTGAGGATTAAAGCAAACAAAAACAGGTTGTTCCACAGCTCTTCACTCAGCTGTCATGTCACTTTCATGTCGCATCACTCCTGATAGTGAGCGAGGTGTCACTTCTGCCTCCTGTCTGAACATACTTCATCTCTGCTGTATGTCCTCAGGAAGTCTGGTTTCATGTCGAAGTCAGTCCTGCATCCATGGCCATGTGGACACATCCGCCTGGCGTGTGGACTCCTCTTCCTCCTCCTCCTCGCCTCCTCACCGCTCCTCACTGCAGGTACGACCTCGGAGTCCACTAAACTCCTGTGTGTGTGTGTGTTTGTCTCTGTGGTTTGTAGCAGATGATTAGCATTTAACAGTTTTGACAATTCAGTAGTTTTTCCTCAGAAATATAATTTAAAAATCATCAGGAAACTGTTAAATTTTAAGTCATCGTTTTATCTGAGAACCATTTTAATCCTCACCTGAGGTTTCTGCAAGGGATTAGAACAAAGGTAATGAGGTAAATTGTGATTTATGGATATGGGCTATACAAATGAAACTGAGTTGTTAAACTAATAAAAGGTAGGGTGAGATTTTTTCTCATAGCAATGCATATTCCCTCTGCTTTTTTTGCTTTTTTTTTGTTGTGAAACCTCAGTTAAATTGATTCAATAAAAGGTAAAGATAAAAAAGAACCAGTGAGCTGAGTTCTCCTCATCTCATATTATGAATAATAATAAAACTTTTAATAGATCCTTTAAAAACAGTCACGGTTTATATACAGTAACAGTTGCAATATATGAGAAACTAAAGTCACCTAAATAACATCTCTCTAATTTATTTAGTTAGAGAGGTTTTGTAATCTCTGAAGTTTATTTGAAAATATCTTGTTCCTCTTCTAATCTGAACCACATTTTTTTTTCAACACGTTTTCTGGTGACACAGTCAGTTTGATCCATTACAGTTTTTCAAAATAAAACCATGAAACGGCTTCAATTGTGATTACTTGAATGCTTTTTTGTTTGCTCTAATGTTGTGTCAGTGCAGACTGAATTAATCTCCTGCTCTCAGATTATAATCGAAATCCACTGAAAGACTTGATGAGACTTTTCCACCTGAAGCTTCATTTAAAGACATTTTGGTGAATTTCCTGCTCCCAGCCTCACACTTACCAACCTACTCTCCATTTGCTGGTGTTTGTGGTGAAGGAGTTTGCGCGGACAGTGGAAATTACAATTGTGCAGATGTAGAGTTCTAAGGTGATGACATGGAGGAAGTGGGTACCAGCCTTGGTTTTGTCTGGCAGAGCTGCTGCATTGAGTAATCAGAGGAAGACTGTGGCAAACATTTTGACGTTTCATCATTTTGAGCAAGAAAAATGTGAACAAAAACATTGTTTGTGAAAACCTGGGCTGCAACAATGTAATACATGAGTCAATAAGTAATAAACGTAACCAGCAACTACTCTGATAGTTAATTCATCAGTTTGAGTGTGTTTTTATTCACTCAGTGTGTTTGCTTCTCCATGACAGTGAACTGAATAGATTCAGACTAAATAAGTAATTTGTGGATTTGGAAACACAGTTGACATTTTTCATTCATCAATTCATCTGGAAAATACTCATTAGTTGGAGGGTAACATTGCCTTTTGCGTCCTTTGTTACTAAACTGCTGAACTTCTTTCTGTTCCAAACTGTTGTCACACTCACTCGTCATCCATTACTCTCTCACCTTGACACTGGGTCTGTGTGTCGCTCGTCTTGCAGAGCAGTGAAACAATAACATCAGCGTTGTTACCCTTTCACTCTCAGTCAGATGTTGCCCAGTAAGTGACCATTATCTGCTGCTGATGGACACTGAGTTAAGTTTTTATTGTCCTGTTGGTGACATTTTAAACCTATGTGACTTTCAGTGCCATTGAACCTTATTTCAAACCTATCTTGTTGTTTTCACAGGGAGACTGAGCAACTGCACCCACCCTCTGGTGCCGGAACATGGAGGTTTCCGCTGTGATCCATCTCCGTGTCGAGGTTTCCCTCAGAAGAGCTCCATCCATTTCTTCTGTGAGCCTGGTTACCACATCAACAGGGCCCGTGTGTCCAGGTGTCGCCAAGGCAAGTGGCAGCCTCCGATTCCTACCTGCATCCCTATCAAAGGTAAGACTTTAGAAGACTGAACACTCTGGATTCTAACATTATACACAATATTTATGTCGCAGTATATGAGCTATGAGTGAAGTAACTGACATGAATCAACTGGTTTGGGTTCAGTTTCTTTGATCAGATACACATCATTACCTTAAGCTCTGAGAAAATAAAAAAAATCATTATTTTCATAAATTTTATGGACGAAAAAACTAAGATAAACAGTAAAGTCTATCATGGAAATAAGTGTTGCAGCCTCACATGATCCAAACTGAGCCTCTTTGATGCTGATACTGAATCAGTTTCTTAGCATTAGCCTGCAGAAATAAATAATCTATGCCCTTTCCTGCTTAGTTACTGACAACATGAAGTTTAGCAGGATCAGAACAAAAGTCAGTCCTGTGGAGCTCATTGTTCCAGTAGTTCACTTCCCTCTCATGGTCCCACTGCTCTCCTGTCTGAAGTTTGGATTAAAACCTCCTGCAAAGATGACACAAGTCAGATTTCCCAGTTGCAGCAGCAGTGGCAGCAGCAGCGGCAGCAGCAGCAGCAGCAGCAGCAGCAGTAGTGAGCGCCCCAACATTCCTCAGCGATTACTTCAGTTTATAATCTACTTGTGATTCATCCGCGTGGTGATTCAGACAAGTTAAAGGAGGATTACTCACTTTATGACAGTTCCTTCTTGTTTCAAGTTGAACAGACAGCATGATTTAGCTCCATTCCGGATGTTTATATTTTAATTATATTTTTTGTTGTGCTCATATTAATGACCCACAGCTTCACCACTGCAGTCAATTCAGAGTTTTAATCCCTGAGGCACTGAGAGTGAAGCATCAGACGGTGTCATCACAGCACTAATAAACCATTGATAACCAAACACTCATAAAATGAGGCCCGATCCCTCTATAATATTCTCAACAGTTTATCTTTTGACCTACTTACAGAGATGCTCAGACTCTGCAGGAGAACAAGAAGCTTAACAGTTTCCTTAGTCCTGGTTACCACTCACTCACTGTTGTGACAGGAAGTCAGAGTGCAGAAAGAGGAAGTGGGCCGAGCCACCATAATAACCATTAAACATTTCCTCTGTGACAAATGTGTCAGAGCCTCATGGAAAACCACTCTTATATTGTCATGGGTACAGAGAGACCACATAATCTGTCTAAAATAAATGTATCTTCCTGTCATAGATCTCATATTAGATAATCTCTTGATCACCTTTACCACAGAATAGTTGGGTTTTCCCACAGTTGGACAAGAAAGGTAATCATTTAACTTGTTTTATAGCTTCAGCTTCTCATTGACAGCATTGTTTTTAAAAGTAACATAAATTAACCTACAACAAACACTGTGGTTCTGGGAGCATATCTTCCTTTTAAGAAGACCAACCAAACCCCCCCCAAAAAAATATTCTATTCTGTCTGTAAATATTCTGTAAATATTCAGTCTAAACAAAATTATAAAAAGAAAAAAACAAAAAAAAGTTTTACATTTGTGAAGCTGCATCCAACACAAACATTTGTTTTTTTTGCTTGATAAATGACATAAACAGTCATTCTCTGACCAGTATTGTTGATAGTGGTTTAAGGATCCAGTATGTAACATTTATTGGGTTTAATATACCACTGATAAATATGTTAAAAAAAAAAATTGTGCTTTAACGAAGTCCACCATTTTGTGCCGTCATGTTTTATACACCGGCGTTTTTTAAAGTGGAAGCTTAATAAGCTCCACCCACTAAAACCCAATAAATAAACCATTAATGAAGATGATGGAAAAGGCAGCAGGAATAGTTCTTTTCTACGAATGGAAAATGGAGGATGTGTGGACAAGTCACTAAATCTTACACACTGGACCTTTTAATGATGTGTGTCCACCATCATTTCATCCAAAAGGTTTTGAAATGTGTCTTCTGATTGTCTCAGTTCCCCACAATCTGACTAGTGTCTCTTTCCTCAGAAGGTCCCAACATGAACCCTGATGACAGATCAAACGACTCGATGCCCAGCATGGCTACCACCGCGGTGGGCGTGTCCATCTTCTTGCTCACCACCACGGCCTGCCTGGTTGCCAAGTCCCGCCTCTATCCCTGTCAATCGCACAAGTAAGAAGATTATTTACTATAGACACTGGTGAACGTTTAAGAAAATAAAGAGATAATATGTAACATTTTAGCATTCAAATATCATAAAATGACAAAACAAATGTATTTTTTTGCATAGTGTGCTTACATTAGCCAAAACATTTACAACACTATTTAAATTTATAGAAATCAATTTGATTTATTTAAGTTAGCAGGCCACTATTGACCATGAAGACTTAGCAGAACTTTATTTAACAACATGAACAGCACTTACCTCTGTCTCCACCGTGCAACCACATTTGTACACTACCATTTATGACAGTCATAAGGGTTAGGGTTAACTTGAAACATCAGAGTGAGGATGGAAATACCAACTACTCATTGGCCAGCGTGTTGTCATTTTATTGTGTGTATTTGTCACTAATGGATCACAACTACTCGTTTTCATTTGCTGTGCATTCTGCCACTGAATCACCTCAAACACAACGATTCCCATGACTCTACACAGCAAACTGACTCTTTTTGATTGAGAAAGTGAAACAGTTCAGTTGTAAACTTTAAACGAGGTTAAAGGTCAAGAGCTTCTTCACCTGTGGCTACAACACACACTGAGACTCTCTGTCTCTCTCTCTTCCAGCAGCCGTCGATCCTCTGACCAACTTGACCTGATGGTGGACGGACTTCCTGTCTCTCTTCCATCCTACGAGGAGGCGATGTATGGCAGCTGGGGACAGCGTCTTCCGGCCTGCTCAGCACCAGGACCCACCCAGCTCCTTTTGGCTCAGGAGGCTCCCGTGTGCCACCAGCTGTCCCGCTGCAACCAGTCGGACAACAGCCACCGCCCCCTGCTGTCCTCCCAAAGCCCTGACAACCCCCCGCCCCCTTATGAGGAGGTGCAGTCATCGCGTCTCAGAGACAGGACGAGTGATGGGGACGTGCGGCAGCTACATGTTGCCGAGGACAAAGACACTTGATTGACTGACTGTCTGGTTCATTTGTGACTACACTTCGAGCACACGGCCTGCAGCTGTGAAACAGTGAAAGCATGATTTTGATTGACAGCTAAGTGGTGCTGTGTTTACAATGCACATGATGGCTTATAGCATAAAAACACAGAACATGGACATGACTGCAGACTCCTGTGCTGCCTGCACTTTCCCTGGTTGGCTGTAGCTCATCAGGATTAGGACACTTGTGTCCTGTCACATGCTATTTTAGATGAAGCTGATAAGCTGTGATTGGCCCGAGGTCAGGTCACAAAGGCCCAACTAAAGAGGACTGAGGTGCATTAATTAATTAAATGTTGATTGTATAGTATTAATTGCTTGTACAGCACGAGGAGGGAGTTTATGTGCACATGTGTCTCTGCTGTCAGGTGAAAAGCTTATATCCAGAGTCTCATCTCTCAGGAGTAAAACTGCCTTGTTTTTATTGTGATGACACAAATAATGTTTTTAAAAAGATCCTTCATTTTAAATGAAAAAAAAATTATAAAAAGTATGAGGTTTTTCACACAAGTGTGTGTGTGTGTGTGTGTGTGTGTTTTTGTGTGTGCGTGTTTTCAGTGTTGTTCTGAAGACATCATATATCCCTCCCGTCAGTGACGGGGTTGATTGAGGCTTCCTTCATGAAGTCACTTTTGCGCTGTTATAGAAACCATTGTTTCCATGGCAACCGGCTCTGTTCCATCTCTGTTTGAAACTCTTGTGCAGTCGCATTTCTGGTCTTGGCTTGCTCATATTGTTGACTTGAGGCCAGTGCGGTACAGAGACACTGAGGGGTGTACAGCAGGCATATTTGCAGGGATGTGAAATATAATTGGAAACTAAACCAAATGAACTAAAAACAAACCAACAAAAAGTACACATTTAATAATAAAAGTGAAACTGACTCTGATTAGTGACCAAATTCTCTCTCACCTCACTGGCTCCCACTCTGTGACTCAGCTGAATGAATGTATCTTATGTTTTGCTAAAGAATATTAAGTATTATATGATTGTAATATTTACAGTTATTAATTGTACATTGTAATATTGCACAGAACTGTATGATGAATAAATGTTAATGAATGTTTATTTCTTTGTAGTCTTGACCTCATTTGGGAATTAACTGAATTTAATGTGTGAGGGCAGAGTGAAAATATTCTGGGATTTTGTTTGTTTTCGTTTGTTTAGTTTTTTGGTATCAGCCTGCTCTATAGGAGAACAGTTGGAGATCATTTTAGCACAGTTCAGATGAATAATAACAAGCTACATAGAAATGAATTAGTGTCATTAAAATAATGATTTAATGTTAGAAACAAACAGCTGCAGCAAAAACAGACTGACGCCAATACATTTTCTTTCCATATACCGTATATATATATCTTTTTAAAGAAAGTTATTAGCTATTCACCTCAGTATGAAAACGCACACACAGACATTAGCAATAATTTGAACCGTTGTTTTACTCTGTGGTGATAGAGAAATGCTGGATAACCTCATGTTAATATGGGAAATAATGTTTTATACACAGACTCTTTACCTCCAACAAATGCTGCACATCCCTTCCTGTGCAGTACAATTTTAATTCAAACATCCCTCCATTTGGGTTTGGGATGTATGAGGTCTTTTCCTGAGGGTTAAAGGTCAGGCTTGTGTCTCACTGTGAATCCTGGGTCTGTGTGAGGGCCCATATCCAGTTAGATCAGAAGGAGAAGTTGGGCTGGACTCGCTGATTGTCAGGAAATAAAAAGGAGAAGTGTCACTTCTGTTTACTGTAAACGGTCAGCTGAGGTTACACTCAGCTGAATGAATGAATGAATGAATGAATGAATGAATGACCACAAGTCATTGATTATGAAACTTGGAAAGAACATTTTCTGAAGAAATGTACTTATTCACACTTTTTAGGAAATTTTCTGTCGTAAACACTGACTTTGTTAGCACCAGTAGTCCTCATGGAGACTGAAACCTGGTCCTGATGAGGCAGAAACTAAACCTCTTCAAAAGAGCAGGTTAAGTTTAGGGCTGTGATCTGAATTGTAGTTTAGGCATGAACTAATTATGGTTAAAGTTGGGGATGTGCGCACCGAGCATCCACAGAGGCGAAGCTGATCACCTCTGACAACATCGCTGCTAAACTATAAATACGTCATACCTTAATACACAAACCACATTTTTTGATTCTAAATGACTAATTTCTCGCCTCAAATGATGTTAAAACTGCGTTCACAGAAAAATATTTATATTTATTTATATTTGTTTTCTCTGTTGCTATATTTTTCGGCGAAATGCATTCTGGGATACATGGCTTTCCCAAGTATGCTCAAGTCACCACCTTGATGCATAATTGGTAAAACGGGCGGAGCGAGAACAAATCTGGGTATGAGAACTGTACTCACTGCTCACGTACTTGAGAATTGGAACAGAGCTTGGACTGAGGCTGATTACGTTTCACAAGTACGGATAAGAATGAATAATGAAAAAACATTTTGAACGACAGTACAAAAAATGTGTACTTTTTGTCACATTTTGAATGAAATACTGAACTATGACTTTTTTTCACTTTTTGGACGACATACTAACCTTTGACATTTTTGTCCCTTTTTGGATGAAATACTAACCTATGATATTGTTGTCCCTTTTTGGATGGCATATTAACTATGACTTTTTTGTCAAAATTTGGACCACATACTAAAAAATTACTATTTGGTCAAAATTTGGACCACATACTAAAGCAGGACTTTTGTGTCAAAATTTGGACCACATACCGTATTGACTTTTGTGTCAAAATTTGGACCACATACTAAAGTAATACTTTTTTGTCAAAATTTGGACAACATACTAACAATGACTTTTTTTTCACTTTTTGGACGACATACTAACCTATGACTTTTTTTGTCAGTTTTTGGACAACATACTAAAGTGTGACCTTTTTTGTCAAAATTTGGACGACATACTAAAGTATGACTTTTTTTGTCAGAATGTGGACGACATACTAAACTATGATTTTTGTGTCAAAATTTGGACAACATACTAAAGTATGACTTTTTTGTCAAAATTGGGAGACATACTAAAGTATGACTTTTTTGTCAGAATTTGGACCACATACAAAAGTATGACTTTTTTTGTAAAAATTTGGACCACATACTAAAGTATGACCTTTTTGTCAAAATTTGGACCACATACTAAAGTCTGACTTTTGTCTCAAAATTTGGACAACATACTAAAGTATGACTTTTGTCTCAAAATTTTGATGACATACTAAAGTATGACTTTTGTCTCAAAGTTTTGACGACATACTAAAGTATGACTTTTTTGTCCAAATTTGGACCACATACTAAAGTATGACTTTTTTGTCAGAATTTGGACCACATACTAAAGTAAGACTTTTGTGTCAGAATTTGGACCACATACTAAAGTATGACCTTTTTATCAAAATTTGGACCACATACTAAAGTATGACTTTTTTGTCAAAATTGGACGACATACTAAAGTATGACTTTTTTGTCAAAATTTGGACCACATACTAAAGTATGACTTTTGTGCCAGAATTTGGACCACATACTAAAGTATGACCTTTTTATCAAAATTTGGACCACTTACTAAAGTATGACCTTTTTATCAAAATTTGGACCACATACTAAAGTATGACTTTTGTCTCAAAATTTGGACCACATACTAAAGTATGACCTCTTTGTCAAAATTTGGACCACATACAAAAGTATGACTTTTTTTGTCAAAATTTGGAACACATACTAAAGTATGACCTTTTTGTCAAAATTTGGACCACATACTAAAGTCTGACTTTTGTCTCAAAATTTGGACAACATACAAAAGTATGACTTTTTTTGTAAAAATTTGGACCACATACTAAAGTATGACTTTTGTCTCAAAATTTGGACCACATACTAAAGTATGACTTTTGTCTCAAAATTTTGATGACATACTAAAGTATGACCTTTTTATCAAAATTGGACCACATACTAAAGTATGACTTTTTTTTTCAAAATTTGGACCACATACTAACCAATGACATTTTTGTCAAAATTTGGACCACATACAAAAGTATGACTTTTTTTGTAAAAATTTGGACCACATACTAAAGTATGACCTTTTTGTCAAAATTTGGACCACATACTAAAGTATGACTTTTTTTGTCAAAATTTGGACCACATACTAAAGTATGACTTTTTTGTCAAAATTTGGAACACATACTAAAGTATGACCTCTTTGTCAAAATTTGGACCACATACTAAAGTATGACCTTTTTGTCAAAATTTGGACCACATACTAAAGTATGACTTTTTTGTCAAAATTTGGACCACATACTAAAGTATGACATTTTTTTTCAAAATTTGGACCACATACTAAAGTATGACTTTTGTGTCAGAATTTGGACCACATACTAAAGTATGACCTTTTTGTCAAAATTTGGACCACATACTAACCAATAACATTTTTGTCAAAATTTGGACGAGATACTAACCAATGACATTTTTGTCAACATTTGGACCACATACAAAAGTATGACTTTTTTTGTAAAAATTTGGACCACATACTAAAGTATGACCTCTTTGTAAAAATTTGGACCACATACTAAAGTATGACCTTTTTGTCAAAATTTGGACCACATACTAAAGTCTGACTTTTGTCTCAAAATTTGGACAACATACTAAAGTATGACCTTTTTGTCAAAATTTGGACCACATACTAAAGTATGACCTCTTTGTCAAAATTTGGACCACATACTAAAGTATGACCTTTTTGTCAAAATTTGGACCACATATTAAAGTATGACCTTTTTGTCAAAATTTGGACAACATACTAACCAATAACATTTTGGTCAAAATTTGGACGACATACTAACCAATGACATTTTTGTCAAAATTTGGACCACATACAAAAGTATGACTTTTTTTGTAAAAATTTGGACCACATACTAAAGTCTGACTTTTGTCTCACAATTTGGACAACATACTAAAGTATGACCTTTTTATCAAAATTGGACCACATACTAAAGTATGACTTTTTTTTTCAAAATTTGGACCACATACTAACCAATGACATTTTTGTCAAAATTTGGACCACATACAAAAGTATGACTTTTTTTGTAAACGTTTGGACCACATACTAAAGTATGACCTTTTTGTCAAAATTTGGACCACATACTAAAGTCTGACTTTTGTCTCAAAATTTGGACAACATACTAAAGTATGACTTTTTTGTCAAAATTTGGACCACATACTAAAGTATGACCTCTTTGTCAAAATTTGGACCACATACTAAAGTATGACCTTTTTGTCAAAATTTGGACCACATACTAAAGTATGACCTTTTTGTCAAAATTTGGACCACATACTAAAGTATGACTTTTTTTGTCAAAATTTGGACCACATACTAAAGTATGACTTTTTTGTCAAAATTTGGAACACATACTAAAGTATGACCTCTTTGTCAAAATTTGGACCACATACTAAAGTATGACCTTTTTGTCAAAATTTGGACCACATACTAAAGTATGACTTTTTTGTCAAAATTTGGACCACATACTAAAGTATGACATTTTTTTTCAAAATTTGGACCACATACTAAAGTATGACTTTTGTGTCAGAATTTGGACCACATACTAAAGTATGACCTTTTTGTCAAAATTTGGACCACATACTAAAGTATGACCTTTTTGTAAAAATTTGGACCACATACTAAAGTATGACTTTTTTTGTCAAAATTTGGACCACATACTAAAGTATGACCTTTTTGTCAAAATTTGGACAACATACTAACCAATAACATTTTGGTCAAAATTTGGACGACATACTAAAGTATGACTTTTTTGTCAAAATTTGGAACACATACTAAAGTATGACCTCTTTGTCAAAATTTGGACCACATACTAAAGTATGACCTTTTTGTCAAAATTTGGACCACATACTAAAGTATGACCTCTTTGTCAAAATTTGGACCACATACTAAAGTATGACCTTTTTGTCAAAATTTGGACCACATATTAAAGTATGACCTTTTTGTCAAAATTTGGACAACATACTAACCAATAACATTTTGGTCAAAATTTGGACGACATACTAACCAATGACATTTTTGTCAAAATTTGGACCACATACAAAAGTATGACTTTTTTTGTCAAAATTTGGACCACATACTGAAGTCTGACTTTTGTCTTAAAATTTGGACAACATACTAAAGTATGACTTTTTTGTCAAAATGTGGACCACATACTAAAGTATGACTTTTTTGTCAAAACTGTACGACATACTAAAGTATGACTTTTGTCTCAAAATTTGGACCACATACTAAAGTATGACTTTTGTCTCAAAGTTTTGACGACGTACTAAAGTATGACTTTTTTGTCAAAATTTTGGCCACATACTAAAGTCTGACTTTTTTGTCAAAATTTGGACCACATACTAAAGTATGACTTTTGTGTCAGAATTTGGACCACATACTAAAGATGACCTTTTTATCAAAATTTGGACCACATACTAAAGTATGACTTTTGTCTCAAAATTTGGACGACCTACTAAAGTATGACTTTTTTGTCAAAATCGGACGACATACTAAAGTATGACTTTTTTGTCAAAATTGGACGACATACTAAAGTATGACTTTTTTGTCAAAATTGGACGACATACTAAAGTATGACTTTTTTGTCCAAATTTGGACCACATACTAAAGTATGACTTTTGTGTCAGAATTTGGACCACATACTAAAGTATGACCTTTTTATCAAAATTTGGACCACATACTAAAGTATGACTTTTGTCTCAAAATTTGGACCACATACTAAAGTATGACTTTTTTTGTAAAAATTTGGACCACATACCAAAGTATGACCTTTTTGTCAAAATTTGGACCACATACTAAAGTCTGACTTTTGTCTCAAAATTTGGACAACATACTAAAGTATGACCTTTTTGTCAAAATTTGGACCACATACTAAAGTATGACCTTTTTGTCAAAATTTGGACCACATACTAAAGTATGACCTTTTTGTAAAAATTTGGACCACATACTAAAGTATGACTTTTTTTGTCAAAATTTGGACCACATACTAAAGTCTGACTTTTGTCTCAAAATTTGGACAACATACTAAAGTATGACCTTTTTGTCAAAATTTGGACCACATACTAAAGTATGACCTTTTTGTCAAAATTTGGACCACATACTAAAGTATGACCTTTTTGTAAAAATTTGGACCACATACTAAAGTATGACTTTTTTTGTCACAATTTGGACCATATACTAAAGTATCATTTTTTTCTGTAAAATTTTGGATGAAATACTAACCTATGAAATTTTTTAAATTTTTCGGACAACATACTAACCTGTGACTTTTTACAAAATTTGGACTAAATTTGGACTGAACTATGACATTTTTGTCAAAATTTTAACAACATACTAAACTATGACTTTATTTTCAAAATTTTGACAACATACTAAACTATGATTTTTTGTCACATTTTGAACAACATATTAACCGAGACCTTTTTTTCCTCATTTTGCGCGACATACTAACCATGACTTTTTTGTCTCATTTTGGACGATGTACTAAACGATGAGTCATTTCTCAGCCCGCTTTATGTCATCAGGAGCCATTTACTGCTGGTGTGTCACAGACAGGAAGTCACGTTAAGTCACTGGGTACAAAAAGCAAACACTAAGTTACTCAAGGAGATGGAGAGGAAAGACACGGACACCCTCACACTGTCTACAGAGA
Source organism: Solea solea (assembly GCF_958295425.1). Taxonomy (NCBI): domain Eukaryota; kingdom Metazoa; phylum Chordata; class Actinopteri; order Pleuronectiformes; family Soleidae; genus Solea; species Solea solea. The sequence goes on along the minus strand of NC_081140.1, from coordinate 20,981,405 downwards.
GAATGTGCAAACAGTGAGTGAGCAAGTGAGTTTACACAAACATCCTCACATAAACCTTTCCGTGATTTCCATCTTTGAGGTCTGGATCCTTTAAAGGGCAACAGTGTGAATATGACGGGTCATGAAGATTATAAATGAGGGCAAAATAAAACTTTATAACATGTAGCTCTGGTACAGCAATTTGTTTAAATTTTCTATGTGACTTTTAAACAAGAATCTTTTTGGTTTTTGATGGTAAGGGGTCACCAGTAAGACAAAAACAGTAAAATCTTAAGATAAACTCATTATTAAATTAACAAATAATTGAAAATATCTGATAAAACCTCTGACATGAACAGCTGAACATTTACGTTTTAATACAATTGTAAGTAAATAAGCATGTTTGATTAATACTGGACTTAAATGTTCAGTGTCCTCTGAGATACATTCTGTAGTAGAAAAGTATTTGCGTAAAAGTTTACTTTTCACCAGTGACCGTTTACTAGAATCGTTTCTTTCTTTCTATTGTTATTTCTAGTCCTACTAAAATATCTGTCAAAATAAAAGCTGAATTCCTGTGTTTCTAAATCCCGGCAGCCTGTACACTGGTGGTGTCATGATGCCACAGTTTGAAGTTCTTGGGCCGATGGTCGTTCAGTGGTAGTGCGAGTCGTCTTTCAACTTGAAGGCCGTTGGGTCCATATTCCCCACTTGGTTTGATTCCTAGGGGAAGACGCTAAAGCCCACGTTTCTCCTGATAACTGTGCCGGCAGCGTGTGAATGTGTATGAAAGATGAGAAAAAGTGCTGCACATATAGATGCGCTGTATAAAAGTGAGGGTGAATGGGTATGAATGGGTGAATGGCAAAACTGTAGTGTAAAGCAGCTTTGTTTTACAAGACTAGAAAAGCAGTACATAAATACAGACCATTTATCAAAGTTAAAAGCCAACTGCTTTAATATTTTACATTTACTGATGAGCTTCTGCATTTTTTTTTACACACAGACCACAAAACTGCTTCTGCTTCAGCAGCTTTAATTAGTTTAAGAATGCAAACAGGATAACAATTAAAAACAAGCGGTAATTGACGGGTTCGAGCTTGACGGCTCGCGAGTCCCCGTGCGTCCACGTCGCAGCGCGAGTCCTCTTCCTCATCTTCCGTTCATTCACCGCTTGTGGTACTGGTTATTTTCAGCTGCATCCCCACGCAATGTCAGGCGTGTCCTTTTAAAATGGCCGTCTTCCTGTTGGGTTTAAGGCGTGTCCGTAAACGTGTTTAGGGAAGGTACCTTGACTTACATAACAAGTTTCGTGTGGATCGGAGAATGTCAGACTTTACTTCCTGTTTCGGGAGTTGTACTTCCTGTAAGGAGGTCATCCTTTACAGACATGTTCAGGGCGGGTCTGAGGTCTGAGGTCTAACAGTGTGATTTCGTCTGTAAGTTGTTATTTTTGTGAAAAACAACTGATGGTATCAGAATTGAAGCTGAATTTTAGAAATAACTAGTTATTTTTGTGATAGAACATCTGATGGTATAAGAATTTAGGGTGCATTTTCTCTTTTTTCCCTCTATTACTTTTTCTCTCTTCCCATTTTCCCTGTTTTTTTTTTCCTTGGCCCCTCTTGCAGTACCTTTTGCCCCATCTTTCCCTTTCAGAGCAGCATGAGAAACTGTAAATGTTAGATTTGATAGATTTGTAGGCAAATGCCTCCATCATGTGGCGAACAAAGGTTACTGCACTGACGAACAACTCAGTAGAGTGGATCCTGTGTAGTGTTCTTATGTCAACACCATTGAACGATTTGTTATCATATTCAGCAAGCATTATCTACCATGTGTTTTACATGTTTTCATTCATTTTGAGTATGATACAATGAAATTTGTTAAAGTTATAAGGGAAATTGTGAAATTGTATTTTCTGTTACCACCAGAAGGCGCTGTTTTTAAAATGTACAGTTTTTGCATAAGCATCTTCAGCAAGATCCCATCATCGATCGTCACTAGTTTGGTTAAGATCTAACCTTTCATCGCAAAGTTATAAGAGTTTGTTGTTGTAGCGAAATACCAGACGTCATATTGTCTGCCGTCAACAGGGGGCGATGTTTTCAAAATGTACAGTTTTTGCATAGACATCTTTAGCAAGGGCCCATCATCGATTGTCACTTGTTTAGTTAATATCTGACCTTCCATGGCAAAGTTATAAGAGATTGTTGTGTGTTACGAGGAATCGTGATTTTCGCCAACTTTGCCGCCCTTCTTCTTGTTAGCCGTGATACTTAATGAAAAGATTTTGATACCTTTGGATCCTCAACTTGTCCACAGTGACCTCACAAAGTTTGAAGGTGATCCCATTAAAGCTCTTTGACAAGTGCGTTCACATACCATTGGTGCGAAATGGCCAAAATCTGCTAAAAATGTACTTTCAATCCAAGATGGCGGCTTTCCTGTTCGTTTCAGAGCTTAGGCTGCTTTGAATTTTTTGACCGTCCCGACCTAAGGAACGCGTGAGTACCAAGTTTAGTGCATGTACATTAAACGTGCTCCTCAGGAGGACAAGTTTTACGGGTTGTAAGAGTTTTGCCTTTTGTTGTGAGAAATATGAATGAACGCCAACTTTGGCGCCCCCTATCTCGAAAACCATGGGACATTTTGAAAAACTTTTAATAACTTTCGATCCTCAACTTGTCCACAGTGACCTCACAAAGTTTAAAGGTGATCGCACAAAAGCTCTATGACAAGTTAGTTCACATACCATTGGTGCGAAATGGCCAAATCTCCCAAAAACTTACTTTCAATCCAAGATGGCGGCTTTCCTGTTCGCTTTAGAGCTTCGGCTACGCTGACTTTTTTGACCGTCTGGACCTAAGGAACGCGTGAGTACCAAGTTTCATGCATGTACATTCAACGTGATCCTCAGGAGGACAAGTTTTACGGGTTGTAAGAGTTTTGCCTTTTGTTGTGAGAAATATGAATGAACGCCAACTTTGGCGCCCCCTATCTCGAAAACCATGCGACATTTTGAAAAACTTTTAATAACTTTAGATCCTCAACTTGTCCACAGTGACCTCACAAAGTTTAAAGGTGATCGCACAAAAGCTCTAGGACTAGTTCATTCAAATACCAGGCGTCATAGTGTCTGCTGTCACCAGGGGGCACTGTTTTTGAAAGTGAATATTTTCATATAGGCATCTTCAGGGCTGGACGATCATCAATCCAAGCAAGTTTGGTTCAGATTGGACTCGGATTCGCAAAGTTGTAGCAGTTTGTTTATTTGTCACAAATATCTGACTTTGCAGTGTTGCCATGGCAACACCGTTGGACGATTTGTTATCATATTAAGCACGCATCATCTATCATGTGTTTTGAACGTTTTCACAAATTTTGAGTTTGATACGATTAACTATGTAAAAGTTATTACCGAAATTGTGTATTTTTTGTATTTTCTGTTACCACAAGGAGGCGCTGTGCTAAAAATGTACGTTTTTTTCACAGACTTCTTCAGCAATGGTCCATCATCAACCCTAGGTAATTTGGTTGGGATGTGACCTTCTATCGCAAAGTTATAAGAGTTTTGTTGCCTGTGGCGAAAAATTTAAATTTTCATCAACTTTGCCGGCCCCTTTCTCGTACGCCATGATACTTATTAAAAAGTTTTCAATAACTTTAGATCCTCAACTTGTCCACAGTGACCTCAGCAAGTTTAAAGGTGATCCCATGAAAGCTCTAGGACAAGTTCGTTCAAATACCGATGGTGCGATATGGCCAAAATCATCAAAAAATGAACTTTCAATCCAAGATGGCGGCTTTCCTGTTCGTTTTAGAGCTTCGGCTACGCTGACTTTTTTGACCGGCCCGACCTAAGGAACGCGTGTACCAAGTTTCATGCATGTACATTAAACGTGCTTCTCAGGCCAACGCGTTTTAAGGGGTGGAGCAGTTATTTGCCCCGCCCACTTTAATTTTTTAACGCACATTCCCGGAAACACTAATAAACGTAAATTTACACCAGGTCTGATGCGGTTGCAAAAATTGGTGAGTTTTGGGGCATGTTCAGGGCCTCAAAAACACGATTCATTTGGAAGGCGGAAGAAGAAGAATAACTCTTACGATTACAATAGGGTTCTTGCAACCAAGTTGCTCGAACCCTAATAAAAATAACTAGTACCGCGCGCGGTTCTGAACGGGTTCGAGCCGACCCACGCGCTCTCACCCGTTCATTCACCGCGCGCGGTACTAGTTATTTTCAGTACTAGTTATTTTCAGTACTAGTTATTTTCAGCGGCGTCCCCGCGCATGTCGATCCAAATTTCGGGGGGGATCGGGCAACGTATGGCAAAGTTATAGGGCACTTCCTGTTTAAAATGGCCGACTTCGTGTTCGGTCAAATGCGCGTCCGTAAACTTGTTCAGGGAAGTTCCCTTGTCTTACATATCAAGTTTTGTTTAGATCAGACAATCTTAGAGGTTACTTCCTGTTTCTGGCATTCCACTTCCTGTTGGGAGGTCATCTTTTGCAGACATGCTCAGGACAGGTCCCTTGTGTCACATATAAGGTTTTGTGCAAATCGGACAACATACGGCAAAGTTAGAGGGCACTTCCTGTTTAAAATGGCCGACTTCCTGTTCGTCTGTGGAAACATGTTCAGGGAAGGTCCCGTAACTCACATATCTAGTTTTGTGTCAATCGGACAATGTAAGACTTTACTTCCTGTTACGGGCGTTCCACTTCCTGTAGGGAGGTGACCTTTTACAGACATGCTCAGGACAGGTCCCTGGTGTCACATATAAGGTTTTGTGCAAATCGGACAATGTACGGCAAAGTTAGAAGGCACTTCCTGTTTAAAATGGCCGACTTCCTGTTCGGTCAACGGCGTCTCCGTAAACATATTCAGGGAAGGTCCCATAACTCACATATCTAGTTTCGTGTCAATCGGACTATGTAAGACTTTACTTCCTGTTTCGGGCGTTCTACTTCCTGTAGGGAGGTGACCTTTTACGGACATGTTGAGGAAGGGTCTGGGGTCCCACATACTAAGTTTCAAGTGGATACAACAATCCCTGTTGGAGCAGCATCAAAAACTATAAATGTAATTCTGTCTGCTGTCACCAGGGGGCGCTGTATTTCAAAATGAATATTTTCATATAGACGTGTTCAGGGCCGGACTGTCATCAATCCTTGCAAGTTTGGTTCAGATCGGACCAGGATTGGCAAAGTTGTAACAGTTTCTTTTTTTAGAATTTTCTACCACCACCAGGAGGCGCTGTTTTAAAAATTACCGTTTCAGCTGTACAGTCGTCTTCAGCAACTAACCATCATCAACTATAGCAAGTTTGGTTGGGATCAGACCTTCCATCGCGAAGTTATAAGAGTTTCATTGTCTGTTGTGAAAAATTATTATTATCTCCAATTTTGGCGCCCCCTATCTCGTACGCCATACAATATTTTAAAAAGCTTTTGATAACTTTTGAAGCTCAACTCGTCCACATTGATCTCACCAAGTTTGAAGGTGATCGCACAAAAGCTCTAGGAGGAGATAATTGAAATACAAGCTGTCATATTGTCTGCTGTCACCAGGGGGCGCTGTTTTCGAAATTGAATATTTTCATATAGACGTCTTTAGGGCCGGACTGTCATCAATCCTAGCCAGTTTGGTTCAGATCGGACCAGGATTCACGAAGTTGTAGCAGTTTGATTTTTTGTCCCAAAAATCCGACTTTGCGTCGTTGCCATGGCAACACCGTTAAACGATTTGTCGTCATATTGATCACGCATCATCTACCATGTGTTTTGACTGTTGTCACCAATTTTGAGTGCGGTACGATTATCTGTGTAAAAGTTATTCCCGAAATTGTAAAAAAAAATTTTTTTTGTGTATTTTCTTTCACCACAAGGAGGCGCTGTTTTCAAACTTCACCGTTTTTTCATAGACGTCTTCAGCCATGGCCCATCATCAATCATAGCAAGTTTGGTTCGGATCGGACCTTCCATCGCAAAGTTATAAGAGTTTTGTTTTTCTGATGCGAAACATCAGAATCATCACGAACTTTGCCGCCCCCTATCTCGTGCGCCGTGCGACATTTGAAAAAACTTTTGATACCGTGAGCTCCTCAACTGGTCCACAGGGACCTCACCAAGTTTGAAGGTGATCGCACGAAAACTCTAGGAGGAGTTAGTTCAAATACCATTGCTGCGAATTCGCCAAAATCGCCAAAAAATCGCCAATCAACCCAAGATGGCGGATTTCCTGTTGGGTTTGGATCATGGTCATAATGTAGTTTTTTCTTCATCCTGACCCACTACACATGTGTACCAAATTTCGTGCATGTGCGATATTTGTGTTGGTCATGGTGAATTTGGACAGGTGGCGCCGCACTTATTGGCCCCTCCCACATTCAATTTTCGACGCACATTCCCCGAATCTTTTTCAGACGTAAATTTACACCAGGATTGATGCGGTCACAAAAATTGGTGAGTTTTGGGGTATGGGAAAGGCCTCAAAAAGGCAATTCATTTGGGGGAATAATAAGAATAATAATAATAATAACTAGTACCGCGCGCGGTTCTGAACGGGTTCGAGCCGACCCACGCGGGTCGCCGTGTGCCACGGCTCCCCGCGTGCCTCGCGCTCTCACCCGTTCATTCACCGCGCGCGGTACTAGTTATTTTCAGTACTAGTTATTTTCAGTACTAGTTATTTTCAGTACTAGTTATTTTCAGCGGCGTCCCCGCGCATGTCGATCCAAATTTCGGGGGGATCGGGCAACGTATGGCAAAGTTATAGGGCACTTCCTGTTTAAAATGGCTGACTTCCTGTTCGGTCAAATGCGCGTCCGTTAACGAGTTCAGGGAAGTTCCCTTGTCTTACATATCAAGTTTTGTTCAGATCGGACAATCTTAGAGTTTACTTCCTGTTTCGGGCATTCCACTTCCTGTTGGGAGGTCATCTTTTGCAGACATGCTCAGGACAGGTCCCTGGTGTCACATATAAGCTTTCGTGCAAATCGGACAACGTATGGCAAAGTTAGAGGGCACTTCCTGTTTAAAATGGCCAACTTCCTGTTTGTCTCTGGAAACATGTTCAGGGACGGTCCCGTAACTCACATATCTAGTTTTGTGTCAATCGGACAATGTAAGACTTTACTTCCTGTTTCGGGCGTTCCACTTCCTGTAGGGAGGTGACCTTTTACGGACATGCTCAGGACAGGTCCCTGGTGTCACATATAAGGTTTTGTGCAGATCGGACAATGTACGGCAAAGTTAGAGGGCACTTCCTGTTTAAAATGGCCGACTTCCTGTTCGGTCAACGGCGTCTCCGTAAACATGTTCAGGGAAGGTCCAGTAACTCACATATCTAGTTTCGTGTCAATCGGACAATGTAAGACTTTACTTCCTGTTTCGGGCGTTCCACTTCCTGTAGGGAGGTGACCTTTTATGGACATGTTGAGGAAGGGTCTGGGGTCCCACATACTAAGTTTCAAGTGGATACAACAATCCCTGTTGGAGCAGCATCAAAAACTATAAATGTAATTCTGTCTGCTGTCACCAGGGGGCGCTGTATTTGAAAATGAATATTTTCATATAGACGTGTTCAGGGCCGGACTGTCATCAATCCTTGCAAGTTTGGTTCAGATCGGACCAGGATTGGCAAAGTTGTAACAGTTTGTTTTTTTAGAATTTTCTACCACCACCAGGAGGCGCTGTTTTCAAAATGTACCGTTTCAGCAACATAGTCGTCTTCAGCAACTAACCATCATCAACTATAGCAAGTTTGGTTGGGATCAGACCTTCCATCGCGAAGTTATAAGAGTTTCATTGTCTGTTATGAAAAATTATTATTATCTCCGATTTTGGCGCCCCCTATCTCGTACGCCATACAATATTTTAAAAAGCTTTTGATAACTTTTGATGCTCAACTCGTCCACATTGATCTCACCAAGTTTGAAGGTGATCGCACAAAAGCTCTAGGAGGAGATAATTGAAATACAAGCTGTCATATTGTCTGCTGTCACCAGGGGGCGCTGTTTTCGAAATTGAATATTTTCATATAGACGTTTTTAGGGCCGGACTATCATCAATCCTAGCAAGTTTGGTTCAGATCGGACCAGGATTCACGAAGTTGTAGCAGTTTGATTTTTTGTCCCAAAAATCCGACTTTGCGTCGTTGCCATGGCAACACCGTTAAACGATTTGTCGTCATATTGATCACGCATCATCTACCATGTGTTTTGACTGTTGTCACCAATTTTGAGTGCGGTACGATTATCTGTATAAAAGTTATTCCCGAAATCGTAAAAAAAAAATTTTTTTGTGTATTTTCTTTCACCACAAGGAGGCGCTGTTTTCAAACTTCACCGTTTTTTCATAGACGTCTTCAGCCATGGCCCATCATCAATCATAGCAAGTTTGGTTCGGATCGGACCTTCCATCGCAAAGTTATAAGAGGTTTTTTTTTCTGATGCGAAACATCAGAATCATCACGAACTTTGCCGCCCCCTATCTCGTGCGCCGTGCGACATTTGAAAAAACTTTTGATACCGTGAGCTCCTCAACTGGTCCACAGGGACCTCACTAAGTTTGAAGGTGATCGCACGAAAACTCTAGGAGGAGTTAGTTCAAATACCATTGCTGCGAATTCGCCAAAATCGCCAAAAAATCGCCAATCAACCCAAGATGGCGGACTTCCTGTAGGTTTCACGGGAAAGTCGTCATCGACTTTTTTGACCGTCCCCACCTAATGAACGTGTGTACCAAGTTTCGTTCACGTACGTTAAACCCGACATGAGTTGACCTAATAGAAGTTTTTTGCGTGACTTTTTAGCCCCTCCCACCTCCAATTTTCCACGCATTATCCCCGAACGACTTTCAGACGTAAATTTACACCAGGATTGATGCGGTCACAAAAATCTGTGAGTTTTGGGGTATGGGAAAGGCCTCAAAAATGCGATTTACTTTTAGGAATAATAATAATAATAATAATAATAATAATAATCTTTTGCATTTCAATAGGGTTCTTGCAACCTTGTTGCTCGAACCCTAATAATAATAATAATCCTTCCAGTTTCAATAGGGTTCTTGCAACCTTGTTGCTCGAACCCTAATAAAAGAAAAAATATAACAGTATTTCTCCATCATGTTAAATCACCATGGACATTTAGAGCAGATCCTGTGGGTAACACAGGCTGTTACTGAAATGCCTTCTACTAAAAAGATAAAAGGCACAAACAGCTATGAAACAGCTATGTGTTATAAAAAAAAAAATCCAATTTCACATTAAATGTGGATAGTTTGAGGGTTTATGTAGCAAATGTATCCGAGTTGGAAAAAAAACCAAACCTACACATCTCTTTGTAGAAACATCACCGTACAACTGAGAAACACTAGTCTACAATCATCTTATATATGAAATTTATGTGACAAAAACAAGATTACTAGTGTTACTTACACTTCTAATGAGAATATAAGCGAGCTAACTCTGTTCATCTCATTAACTGCTTCAGCACGGAAATTTAATCAGATTATATATTTGAAATTATAATCAAACTAAATCAAACCATGCATCGATCGACATTCTGATCGCACGTGAATCAAAACAGAGGAAACAGTTCAGTCACACCTCATATGTCTGAAGATTCCCGTGACCTCACAGGCAGTATTGTATAAGCCCCACCCACCCAATAACTCAGCATGACAAACACCCTGACTAACTAGTTGCGGACTCATCTGTAGTTAACAAAATAAGATTCACAGTTTAGAACTTCGACTAAAAGAATTAACTGGGAAAAAAAAAATATATATATATATATTTTATTAAGTGTATAAAAAGATGTAAAATATGTCACTGAAGAATGACGCCACTGATATTCGCAAGTCTGTTTGTTGGTGTGATTGATTTGATTGTAACGGCAGTGAGAGCAATTTTTCACAAATGAAGAGAATCATGGGAATAACGGGAGCTCGTTCTTTACATGGAAAAATGATGACAGAAGCACCAAAACAGATTACAAGTACAATTTAGCTGCAAAAGTTTGTCTCGCTGTTAAACTCATGCAGGATTTTTTATATTTCACCTTTAGCACCACCTGCTGTTTCCATCAAACACACCGACCACATTAAATCACAGATAGCATGTAACATGAAAAGAACATTGGACTTTGCAGTATTATGTTAAAGGGAGAGAATTCTCACACCACTTCTCTCCTCATCTATGAAACATCATTGGCTCTGGTTTGATAGTGAGATATGGATGAGAAAACACATTAGTAACCGGTTCTGGTTCAAGCTACAAGCTGTGACGTCTAGTCGACCGTACAGCACAGTTATACAGCATGTGTGAGTCTATAATCATGTATATACATGTTTGTGTTGCATTAGCATATGTGCGGATGAGTATGGCATTGTCTTTTTTTGTCGAAACCTCTGTGAACTGACAAAGGTTCTGTCAAGTCATGGGGGAGAGAGGTGCAGACAGGTCAGGTGGGCGTGGTATGAATACTTCCTTCATCAGAGCTGGAAGAGAAAAACACAAAAGACAAATGTTGTAAGAGCAAACCACAAACATCAACGTGCTTCAGTTCAGACGTCAACCATCTAAACTGAAGAAGCCTCTCAAGCTCAATTCAGAAACGAAAAAGCCTCTTGGATGAGAGACCAAATGTCTCCAACTTAACCCAAGCCAATCCAGTTGCCTACAGCCAACACCTGAAGCTGCATGCATTTATTTCGTCCGCCAGAGGGCATCATGTCCCATGGAATTTGTGTGATCAGGGCCCTGGGCCTACAGTCACAAATCTGGGTTTTAAAATGCACAGTGATTTTAAATTGGACGGTCAAATTGGTGCAGTCATGAAATCCAGCATTTTTCACTTAAGACAAAGGTATAATCTATCCTTTGCGAACAGCACTGAGACTGACACTGAGTCGGTCAGACGTCCCTCTCACGTCTCCAGCTCGTCCAAAATGCTGCCGTGTGTCTTAACTGGAGCATGTAAGAAGTAACACATAACATCTATTTTAGCCTCACTTCACTGGCTGCCCGTGCATTTTAGAGTTAATTTTAAAATGTTTTTATTTGTTTTTAAATCCTTAAATGGTCTTGCCATGCCTTACACTCCTGCCCAGTCTCTGAGGTCAGCTGATCAGCTGACCAAAACCTAAATGGAAGCTCCGAGGAGACAGAGCTTCATGTTAGACACGCTCCTTCACTGTCCACTGTCCAAACGCATCTTAAAACCCATTTTTACTCTTTGGCTTTCGACCCAGTATGAGACATTGGTTTTATCTTTTTTATAGTTTTATTGTATGGCTTGTTTATTTGTGTGGTTTTTCTACTTTCTACAGTGTCTTATTGTTTGTTCTTAGGTCTATTAGGTATTGTGTTTTATTTATAGCATTTTGTTTCATCAGTTGTTGTTTTTAAAGTGCTTTATAAATAAAGTTGGATTGGATTGGATAGAGAAGGGTGCTGTGTGTCTGTCTTACCTGCAGTATCACACAGTCCCTGCATCCCTCCTAAAACAGGGTCTCTGTCTGTGAGCAGTTGGCTCCGCCCTCTTGGGGTGAGGTCTAAGATCAAATCTGATTGGTCGGTATCCTCCAGACAGCCCTGAACATAGAGTTTAAAAAAAGACAGACAGGAAACATGGAGTACAGTTATACAGTTGAGATAAAATAGAACACAAGTGCACACTGAAAACTTTATATCAGGGTTCATGAAAGTTTTAAACTCTACAAGTTTACTTAACGTGAGGGAAAAGTAAGAACGTAATGTAAAGTGAGTAAGGATGAACCTGGATTAAATCACCCGTGTGTGGTGCATGTAGCATGAGCTTTTTATCACTTTCTCTTAATAGGCTGTGTGGCATTTTGCTGCTACACCCATGTCCTGTGTTTTTTCCCAACATTTCCTGTCATTAAATATTGAGGAAATCAATATTTGTCATTTGTTTCAGAAAACCGTGGACAAACGTCAACTTGTTAACTACTTTCATTTTCTTTCTTTCTTGCACTCACCAACATTTTGTGGCTGAGAAGAATTTCCTCTTCTGTTGACAAAGAACCTTGTTTGGGCCTCTTGTCCAGAAACGACAGGTCCTTGTCTGTGACAAGAGCCCTACAGAAACGTAAAGATTCCAGTTTTATTGTACTTGAATGCAATTTTCATCAGGCACTACCCTCGGGACATGTATGATTCTTCATTTCAGGTGATTACATGATGAAACATAATTATAACTTTAAATATTTAGTATGAAGCACATTTTCTACCTTGTATCAGTGTTATTCAAGACAAAGACATCAGGTACATAAATATCTAACTGCTGTCTTTGACATGTGCCTCATACCGTTTCCTGTTCAGTGTGATAGCAGGAGACACAACTGAAGGTTCTGAAGAAGGGCCATTGGTTTCCTCAGGTAAACTGCTGAGGAAGGAAAGCTGGAAATCGTCGTCCATAGAGATGTAAGGAGCCAACATTTCCAGATCCATCTCATCCATGTTCTGAGAAAAGACAGGAAAGTGAAAAAATGTCCAAACATCCACATACCAACAGAAACCAGTCAAGAACAGAGGTGTATTAGTATTTATTACAAGGGGGCAATTGAGTTATAGATTTTTTTTCCCCCGCTTCTCCCTTTAGGGGTCACCACAGCGCATCGTCTGCCACTGACTTACATTCACAGATGTGAGAATGTTTATTGTTTACTACCTTTATCTTTATTGTCTTTGTTGCTGTGACACTGTACATTTCCCCATTGCCAGACTAATAAAGGACTATCTTATCTTATCTTGTCCTTTCCCTTGTGTCCTCTTGTGTTACCCCAATTGCCCTCATGTCCTCTTCACAACATCCATGAACCATGGCATTTTATTTCTAAATGGTCAAAATTAATTAATTAAGTATTTCTTTTATTTCAAAGTTCAAACATTTCTTGATAAAATCTGAATCTGACCTCGTCACCAGTAAGGATTTGAAAAGATAAGTATTTCATATTCTTCATGGTCGATTTTGACAATTTTTATCTATAATTTCTAAATTCCTACAAGACAGATTTTCCTCTAAGATTTATGCTCCTAATAATTGTTTGCAATCGTTTGCAATAAGTCATAGATAGGTGGATAAATAGGTTGATGTTATTAGTGACACAGATGCAGTTAAAAAAGACCAACTAAAAACACAGTTGTAAGAGGCGACGGCATGTTTTCTCCTCTGACCTCCAGGTTTTTTTTTTGCTGTTGCCCATCTTCTTGCCAAGTGGCGAAGAACTTCTCCACTTTACTTGTGTCCATCTGCTCCTTGTCCTCACTGGAGTTCTGAGGAAGATCAGCAAATTCACAGACAAAGAAAAATATGAGTTAAACCAAACAGAGATACTAATACAGTCATTTCCTAAAGTTTTTGAAAGATTTCAAGGCTTATTACAGGGACAGCATCCACTGAGGGGACTGGTGATGCAGATGGTGGTGGTGTGATGGGGTCAAAGATGGGTGTGAGGAGCTGTAGCAGCTGTGGAGTGCATAGTTTCTGAGGTTGTTCCGGCACCGAGTTCGTAGTCTTTGGACTGATGAATGACAGCTCAACAAAGCCTGATGGAGACAGAAAACACCAGAAGCTCAGAAAATAGAAGATTTAAACAGATATAATAAACCAATGAGAGATTAGGTTAAAAATGTAAAAGATGCCATAATCACTGCTACTTAATACTAATCCCATTTGTCCATCTCACCTGCTGGTGGTTTGACTGCATCTTTATCCTCAGAAGCCAAGTCAAGCTCCTCTGGTTTCTCCTTCTGTTTGATGAGGAGCTTTGCAGCACTGCTGGATTCTGAACCCACCTCCTCGGTCTGACTGAAGTTAGTGAGATGCCCCCCTTCCGAGTCAGGGGTCTCCAGTTCCTCTGGTGTAGGTGGAGGCGCCGGTGACAGGGGTTCAGCTTTCGTGAGGCGGTCACAACGGAGCTGCTCGACTGAGAAAACAACATCTGGCTGCTCCACAGCACTGCAGAAGAGTTCCCCATTTTATCAATTTGAAAAATATATATTTTTATCTGAAGAAAACTGCTTCCTATCTAATCTCTTTTAAAATAGGATACACTGGACCAATCATTACTAAAGTGTTAGGTTACAGTAATTTGCGTTCTGTTCTTTGTGTAATACTTCCATATGCCACATGAGGGGGCTCATACACGTTACTGTATAGTATCAGTCTGCTTAGGAGCTGTAATTGTGAAGTGACAAAGTAGTGAATAAAGATGTTGCACAAACATTTGTTTTTCTATTGTTTGGCTTAAACCTAAAGATTGTTTTAAAAAAAGTAGTGGAATTCTTTTTCACATTTTGAAGGAAAAGTATTTAGGAAGTACCTGAGGATGAAGTTTAGGCAGACAATGGCCTCGGGCTGCGACGTCTTGTTGCTGTAGAGGACAGTCGCCTGAGTCTCTGCCCACACAAAGCCACCGCTGTTCGCCAGAAAGCGATAGTGGCTGGTGCTCACCTGACCTTTGGTCAGCACTACAGGAAGCAAAGACACATACAGAAATACAACAAATTATTTAACTACAGATACAAAATACAGTGAAAAACCTGAAATACACTTACGTTCTTGCAATAGTGTCTGGTTCAAAGTGATTCATCTCTTCTAAACACACACACACACACTCACTCACTCACATGTGTGCAGACTTTTGTTGACGTGATCAGAGTCGAGTGCATGGTGGAACTCATAGGCTGAGCGACCAATCAGATCATCTGGTTTGTATCCTATCAACTCTGTTACCCTGGAAACAAAGGGAACAATACACATGAGAGAGTTCTAGTCTTTTCTCTATCTGTAATATTCAGTTTGTCTTGACTCCCACACAAAGGGAGAAGGTCAAAGGTGACGGTGTCATCCTACCTGCCCTCGCAGTGTGTGAACCGCAGGTCCATACTGTGGCGGCTCAGGAAAGTACATGTATCCAGAGGGAACTCAACACTGGATGGGTGAGGGATGGGCTCACACAACAAAGTCATTACTCTGGCAGCAAGGGGCAGAGTGGAGCTACTGCCAAAAGGACGCATGTGACCACTGCAGTGGAGAACCTGGAGAAAAAGAGGACATAGAGTTAAGATGGGGGAGGAAGAAACCAAGTCTTTTCACATCTTACTTTACTGAAAACAAACAAGTTATTTCGTTTCATTTAAGTCAAACTTCAGCAGTGTTTGAAGTTTTCATAACATTTATAACTGGACAACAATGATGTTTCTATATTACAGTAGTAAAACAAACCTTCCAGGTAGCAGACTTGATGTTGACTGTGCGCCCCCTGCTGGTCAGGGTGCTTTTTATTCGCAGGAAGAAGTTTCTCTCAGTCAGATGTTCTTTTGCTGATTTCTTATTCAACCCTAAAAACAACATGAAAAAATTAACAAAATAAGACAGGTGTTCATCAACTGAAGTTGCCTTTGTTAGTTTTGTTTCCAAAATGTGTATTTTTACATAACCACTCTTCAGTAGTTAAAGGGTTTGCAGTCAATTTTCATCCAGTTTAATTACTTGATAATACCAAAACAATGAGCAAAAGGACTAAAAGAAAAAATAAATAATGCATCTAATCATCTTCTAACGCAAAAAAACAATGTGACTGACCTGGCCGTGGGGTCAACATGTCTCTGAGCTCCTCTTGATCGCAGGGATGAACAAAGTCGTAAACACTCTGACCCAGCAGCTCCAGCTGTGGACAACAAGAACAACAAGTGTCACTCACAAACAGGTTGACTGATTGTAATCATCATTGTAAAGTGATCATCGTAAACATCTGTAAATAAATAAATAAATAAAATATAGACAATTTTAATTTGTTTAAATATTAACATTTTCATATGGACATGTATCAGCAAATATAAATGGTGATAGCTATATGTCCATGAAAGGCTCGGTCAAGCTCTGACCTTTTTTTTTTAAAAGTTCTTATATTATTCAAATCAAATGCAATCAAATGAAATTACTGGGAGGAGTATGGATTTCTGTTCTACGAGCAAGAATCACCACAACTGTACAGAAACAAAAGCACAGAACATTTATCTCATTCCCCGTCTATATTTAGTTATAACATACAGTTAAAATGATTAACTTGCTCTCAAAACAGAGCTAAGAATACATTTCTTCTTCCTACTGCTTACCCGAAATAGCAGCAGTACATACCGTACATTAAGTCACCAGAGCTTTAAGTGAACGTACAAACTGATTTCACAAACAAACTTATAAACACGGTGCCAAACCAGTCCAGAGAAACCGCATTTTAATTATTTTTTCCTATTTCACTTGAACTGACGCTGAATCTAAATCAGACTTTGACCTACTTATACTATATGATCTGTACAATGTATGACAACAATGACTGCTCAAATATTTGGCTGTGTCCTGCAGCCAGTGTTCCTGCTGTACCTGTGTGATGCCGATGTGTTTATTGACATTTTCTGTCAGGTAGATCATGTCTCCTTCCTCTGTTAAAACCATGAGGAAACCTGCCAACGCCTGAGGATAGAAAGCATCCATTTGATCCTCCTCCTCCTCCTCCTCCTCTTTCTCCATGTCCTCTGTATCCTCCTTCTCCTCCTCCTCCTCCTCCTCCTTATTCTCACCTGTTGTTAAAGGGACTTATTATTTCAGAGTGATGTTTTCAGTGGCCTATTAAAACATTTCCTACGACTTATGATAGCATGGGTCTTACCGGATCGCAAGAGGCGCCGCATGCGTAGGGCACTGAGGGTGACTCTCATGATGGCAGCTTTGTCCAGGTGCGTGGACACCCGTCGGGGGAGCGGAAGAGTACGAGCAAGCTCATAAAACACCTCCGTCTCTTGACTCCGCCTACACCTGGCTGCATCACGAGAACGCAGCTTCCGCTGCTCCGAACTGCTCCTGCGAGAGGAAGAAGAGGATAAAGATGAAGGATGAATATAAAACCAGGAACAGAAGAAAAGACTTTAATTACTGCTCACTGACCCCTGCAGCTCAAGTTGAAAAAAAATGTCTTTTTACAGTTTGTTGACGTAAAATACATTGTACAAGACTTAGACTGGTGTTATTGTCATTCAGTATACAACAAGTGTACCCAAAACGAAATTGTGTTGCAATTTGCTCAGCAACAGAACAGGGTTAAATTTAAAATTATGTCAAAATATATAACACGGTTAAAAGAAATACATATAAGAGTATATTGATGAATACAGGAGCAGAATACTATAAACTGCAATAGTAAAGTGACCTGTTGAGTTGGCACTAGTGTTTGGGGCAGATGTGTAGGGATTATTTTCAAAAGTTATTTATTATGTTTTCACAAGGCAGTTTCTAGGGGTCAGAGTGACTACTGTCAGAGTCAGAGTTCCTACTGTTCATAAAAACATGTGACTTTCGAACACTAAAATAAGTTTGTTAAAAAAAATTAAAGAAAATTCCCTCACGGCATCTTTTAGATACTGATTTCACAAGAATGGGACCCACAGACAGACAACCAAACATATAAAAAAGAAAACAAATGAGGGAGAAATAAGGATATGAAGAACGAATATGTGTGTATGTATTTGTGTGTGTGTGTGTGGGGGGGGGAGAACACAGGTTCAGTGACAAAAAAGAACAGGCATTTGTCCAAGAACAACAGACATTCCTGCTCATTTCACATCTTTGCCTTATTAACAACATAACCTCCCTTTCAGATCTAACACGTGTTTCACCACACAGTTCTTCTGCTGAGCAAAACCAGTTCACAGTGTTTACTTGGACTCAAAAAAAGAACATCGCTGTATGTAAACAGATGATCAAAGGGAAAAAATGTAATCGTGACATCAAAATCACTGACTGTTATGAATTCTTTCATACTGGTACATGAGTGCGCTGTTTTTACTTTTAATGTCTCAAATCATCATAACTGTAAATACGGCAACAATATTTACAGCATATACACTGAACAATATGTATATATAAACTCAACACTCTGGAATTTTGAACTGGATTGTTAAGGTCTTTAGTAGGGGTGGAAAGGTTCACAAAAGCCACAGTTCGGTTTTGGGTTCAGTTCTGTTGTTTTTATTCGTATTTTTTTACACTCATACCATGTATCAGATCTACAGCCTTATAATTAGATTTTTTCTGAAATGATGAGGCAGCTACAGTACACGTGTCCCGAACCGCGACAAGCGTACTAAACGGAATGGATTTTATTAGCGTTCCATCCATAGTCTTTAGTTTTTTCGTGGGAACATTTCACTTCCCCTGAGTTCTCCCACTCCAAACAGCAAAAACCACAGCCAAGCACTTACGTCATGTCATGCAAACTTATCTATGGTTTGTCGGAATCTTTTTAGACCTTAATTTCTACAGGGACTGAGGAGTTCAATTCTATAACATTCCTGTATTTTCTGAGCGGACAAAGTGAGAACACGACTCGTAGCAAAAATGTCCAAAACTAAAAAGGAACAAAATGTTATTTATTTCAGCTACTGGGAAACTGGCCAGATCCTGCCCGCCTTCTTCCCCCCTCTTTCCTCTTCCAGCTCTCAGTCCACCCTGCACTGCCGTGACCTCCATCAGAAAACATGTGCTGACAGGAGAAAAACAGGGACTTTTTTCTATTCTTTTTCTCTTTTTTTACACATTCGATTTGACAGAGTTTGCACAGTGGTCCTCTGCACAATCACATCACATTAGATGCAGAAACCATACAAGAACCCATTTAAACAAAGTAACAAACCTTAAACAATGACTGTCCTTTGCTATTTCAGAAACTTTTATGACATCAAAGCAACAGCAATCAAGTTATCAAGGAAAGCAATAAAAGGGAGGATTAAAGAACTGTGAGCACAGAGCTCACTCAGACAAACTTGGCAGTCAGCAAACTGCAAAAATCCAACCGGACTCCCAGTAAATTATTAATCAGCATAAGGATAGGACAAAGGATCACAGCTGAGAGTAAGTCTACTGTTTAACATTCAGGGATTATTGTCAGAAAGTGAATGGAGTACACATAGGTATGTTAGTATAAGAGTATAATCCTTAAATAATGTACTTTAGGCAAAGTCCTTGCTTTGGGATGGCCGTCATCTTGTGCCACTATGTTTATACAGCAGCCAGCATGGACAAACCAGAAAGAGTCTGCTTTAAAGCAAAACATTACTATGCAAAAGCAAGCCCACATAAACCAGATGAATGAACCACAATCAAAACATCTGTAGCTAAGAACTGTCAAAACTTATTGTGGACAAAATCCTTTCCAGTATATGAGAGTTTCCTGATGTGCTCATAGGAAAGGTGTGAGTGGAGGAGTCCTTTCATTTGTAATCAGCAGACCAAATATTAAATGTCACAAATTCTTACACCCCAGACCTCAATCACACTTTTAAATGACAACCCAAAAGACTGGAGGACATGTACATGACTGTATATTGGGATGACACCTGACTTTCCTCATCATACTTGCTGCAGTAGTTCACAGTCCTTTCAGTGAGCAAATACAAAGCATTTGTTCATGTTGTCCCATAACCTGCAGCAGCACAGACGTGTCAAATAAGGTGCAAGGACACAGTCTACCAAAGATAACCTACAGTATAAATGTCCTGGGCAGTAAGTGTTTGGCAGGTTGAAGAAAGATGGTTAGCAAATCTGGTTAGATGGCTGCCCAGTCCCTGAAGAACAATCTGAAGACTGGTGTAAAAATATTATCTCTGCCATCTGTTAAATCAATACTAAGTATCAATAAATAAATCAAGTTTTAATTTTCTCAACTTATTTTCTCATTTTTGTCAAAAAAAGAGCTTAAAACCTTTTCTTCAAAATTTCACTCAAGAACAAAATATTCTATCTTAAAAAATATTAGATATCTGCTGATTTATTATTCATTGTGATCATATTATTTTGACAATGCTGCACAGTGAAACCTTTCCACTGCCACATGTCCCTGGTCACTTTTGCAGTAAACGAAGCAGATGACCTAACTGTGTTGACATGATGAGATGTAAAAAAGTGACCTTTTACAGAAGTGACAGGCCTCAAATTACAGGATGAAAAGGGTACAGCCAAGCAACAGAGAGCCCAACCACTTTGCATACTTCCTGCACATTTTCAACTGCTTTGAAATTGTATTACAATTCTCAAACCACTTTGAGAGAGGCAATTGTAACAACAGCCGTCATAATCCATCATATGTTGTCCCTTACGTGAGTGAAATGTTTATCAAGTGCAATAAAATCACTGGCACAAAAAATTCATTAAAATTGTTGTAGAACTTTCTAGCAGGCAAAGCTATCATTCCATTTATCTATTTATTGTTATAATTGGTATCAAAGCCCTTTTTGTTATATATTAACCTTCGTATGTGCCTTTGTAAATCTATCTATCATCAGAACCTGTACGACTTGTGGGTTTTACTAACTAACTGACTAGTCTAACAGCTGTTTAATTGCTGTCTAGCTACCGCTAACTGTCTGTGTGAAATAAACCTTCAGAAAGACAGTCGAGTTGTACCCCCCGTACTTGTTCTGGTTGCCCCTTCCAGAAGGGAGTATTGAGCTGAAAGGATCAGCCAGTAAAAATCTGGACAATTGTATAACACTAACTGACCAAAACGTCTAAAACCCTAAACCAGGCCCTAAGAAATTGGCTTCTGTGCCTCTATACCTGGTATAAAAATTTTCTGTGATCGAAATTGCAATCCGATAGCACCTAGCAGGATCTGACAAACCGCTTCGGGAGGTGGTTGACCAAATTGAACAGAAATAGAATACAGTACAATAGCTCAACTTCATGTGCCGCTTACGTTGTTGATATAGCAACACACAGGATGTGACGCTGTAGTCTACTGCTGGAAATCCGTGATACCGTGATTGGATAGCAGTCGGATCTTGATGTGGACACCGGTGATGCATGTAAATACCACGTGTAAATGCATGTGGTGAAGCCAATCACTAATGATTCTAATGCCAAGTGTAAAGGGGGCCTAAGACCAGGCTTCCATCCCCATAAGGAGTACTGGTCTCATACAAACGTACATGGGTGTCAGGTATTAAGACTTGGGTTATAGCCTAACAGATTATTTATGGGGAAAAGCCCACATGTTTTTCTATTTATAGTAACTTCTGTATGGCTGCAACTATCTTGCCTGTTAATAGTACTACTACCAATGTAAATATAATACTGCTGCCTCTGCTGCTAATAATAAACTGCCAAAATTGTTCAGTGAAACAATCTCTCACACAGGAACATGAAGTCTGCCAGCTGGGTGGAGAGTAAAAGAACAGCATGTCCTTGGTCAGAGTGCAGAGCTGTCTCTTATTGCTCAATACGAGTGTGTATTTGTGTGTGTGTGCGTGTGTATGCAGGAGGTATATTAAAGCCTGATTGTTCCACAAACACTAAAGGCGGTGTGTGCACTGGAGAACAAACAGTGGTTAAGTTGTTTATTTGCAGAGCGTTCACAAAGACATGGAAGAGGAAAACACACCCACTCAATACGTCAAAAACAGACATGCCAGCAACTTCCTCCAACACACAGAAATGTAGGCTGTAGGTGAAAGTGTGGCTAGATGTCTTCTTGAGGACCAAACCAACTTAAGAAGCAAAAACATTTTTAGGAAAGTAAGGACATTTTGGCTTGTCTTCAAAACTTTCAAATGCCTCTTAAGAGTAAAGACGTAATTTAACGGTTAGGATAAGAATTAGCTTTATGTTAGGTACAGCAATGTTAGGGTTAAGGTTAGGCATTTAGCTAAGATGGTTGAGGTTAGAGTAAGGGGCTAGGAAATGTATTAGGTCAATGAGTTTCCTCATTAAGACTGCTGCACAAGAATGTATTTGTACAGTATACACTGTGGTAAAAGAACCAACATTACAGTTTCGATACAGAGAACATAGTGTCCTCGGCTGTACTTAAGTAGAGAAGGGGAGGGAGGGAGGGAGGGAGACAGAGAAAGACAGAGAGTTCTAAAACAGATAGAAGCACAATATAAGGAGGTCTAAAACAAAAACCATGATGCTTCTTGCCAAATGCACATTTGCACTTCCTGTGATTAATGCATGTTCATGCATGTACACAAACACAAGCACACATACACAAATGCGTGCGCACACAGACATACAAACTGAGAAGTCTCAAATCCCTGTTGACGTTTGCTGTAAATTTGAATACCAAGCTGAGCCCTGCTTTGTTTAGGTTGGAACATGATGTTCTCCAAAACAAAGAGTGTTGCAACAGTGAGGCTTTAATGTTAACTCAGCATTGTGGCACACTGCATGAAACAACCTCTGAACTCAAATGTTGAAATTAAAACAACTATTTACTGACTTTTGGACAACAATGATATCAATATACTTTGGACTAAAACAGCTGCCAATATTCTCTCTCATGACGCAATATCCACATAATAATAATACAACTAGTATTCTTGCCATTATTGCTAATTAAATGATTAAAAAGATAGATACATAATTATGTTATGATTAATAAAATAATAATTTATTTTGATGCATTTTTCAATAACTTCACAGTCACTGTTCTCTACATAATTATCAACAACTAATTCTAGTTATTAGTAAACGTTTACAAATCATTATCAGCCTGCATCAGAAAACTGCAGCATCAGAAAAAAGGTCCAATGTGTAAACTTAAGAGGAATTTCTTTTTGGCAGAAATTGAATAATTATGCTTAATTGCTTTAAAACTGTACAATCACCCAAGTGTATGAATAGTTGTTTTTTCATTATCCCAGGATGAGCCTTATATCAGGAGCCGTCAGCTCTACGGAGGCCGCATTTTGGACCAGGGCTGATATTAATGACGTCAGCAGCCGCAAGCCACCACTCTGGCCGTGTAAATGCCAATTCATAGTTTCTGTGTTGAACTACTGCTGACATAACATTTCTAACTGCACGTACCCATATACTGGAAAGAAACAGAATTTGAAATATGTGTGGTACGCCAGCCTTTTTAATATGAACCAACTTCTGCCTTCTGACGACAAAGGGCCAAACTCCAATACGAGCACCAACCCGTGGATGAAATGTGACTGATCCTTTCAAGTGGTGTGCACAGCCGCTAGACTTGCACTACTTTGAGGATTAAATATACAAAAAATAAAATTGTCATTACTGAGGGAACATTGTGATGTAGTTTAATTTCAGTTTTAATGCATATTCTCTCTAAAAGTCAATGACATAAGCACGGAGCGAACCCGTTTTCCGTAATTGATCTAAGATCTCAGATTGAAAGACCAGAAGGCATTCAGGACCACTGGTGTAAACTAAAATGTGGTCCAGATATAATGCTTTGTACCTCTACTGTTTATGTTGCTTTTCCCTTTTTTCAGCTAAGCAGCAGGTTTTATGTCCAGCTGATCAGGGGGGTGGGTCATCTTTGGTTTGTTTTTAATAGGCCTCTTAACCTAATGCTGCCCCAGCTCTGTCTGAATGGGGATACCATTTTACGTTTGTTAATCTGTGGCTCAAATCTATAACCAAACTTAGTCCTTACTGGCCTCCATGATCTCCGATAAAGTGACATCCTGCAGTTTAACAGCTTGGGGCTGCTTCTCTGTCCTACTACTACTACTGTTGTGATGTGGTGATAGAATGTTAAACATTAATCCCCCCAAGGTGGTTCTGTTTTCAGGAGTAATTAAATTTAGGTGGTGATTCATATATTTTTTTTAAATAACTGTTAACCTCGTGAGATTGGGGCATTTATCAACACTGTGTAAATCTGAGTGGCCATTGTGGAGGTTTGCACTTTGCGAGTGCTTCCTCTACTTCTTTTTATACATTTTCGATATTTTACTGACTGATTTTTTTCACATAATTTCATTTACATTTTCAATTTCATATTCATTTTTAAATTTTTACAACTTATATTTTACAACCAGATATTGTTAAACCAGTGAATGTATTATGCATAAGATAACAAGAACATTTTGCACCCTTGTGTCCTGAACACCATTCAACTGTACGAAAACAAATGAGACAATGGTAAATGTGGTTGTTAGTGTGCCATACTGCTAAATTACAATGGAACTAGGGCTGGATTATAATTCTATTATCAATATAGATTGTAATATAATTTTATGTTATAATATACTTCAAAATCACAAGTTACTGGTTGCTTTAGCTGTCATTCCAGATCAAAACGTAATATTAATTTAATTTAATCTGTGTCTTACGTACACACATAAAAATAGTGACATTATGCCAGTCAACAACTGGACCAGATCTCACTGTACCACAATATGACAAGTTATTACTCATGAGTAAAATGACCAGTCCTAGGCATTAACAAAGACTAGTGTGGACGACGACAACAACAACGGACATGAAGCATCCTCTCGTAAAACGATAATATACCACAGGACACTTAAGAAATGTACATGTTTATACATTGTTGTATTTCAATATGTCTGCATATTAATTTCCTGCATTACACAGGACTGAGTCTCGTGGTACTTTATGTTCTTACAAGAGGATACTTATGCACATTTACAAATACAGATCCTATTTTAACCATGAGCCTCGGAATTCTTTTTTTTTTAAAAACAACATAGACTGTCAACAGCTGTACATGAACACACTCCAACGCAATGAAACAATATAGTGCACACGTGTTAAATGAATGATTGCATATCACATAAATTGCATTAACTGCACCTGTTTTTGTAAAGCAGTACCAGTACCGGTAAAAACAGACCCTGAATACACCATTTACTAGAAAACATATTTGACTAAAAGCTGTGAATACTGCTGCTCCTCAGCTCAGTGCTACTCAGCAAGCTAGCTGTTGTTTTCCACACTGTGTTTTTGTCCATAGCTGCATGAGACTCATAACGGACAAGTTGCAGACTCCAGCATAATGAAAATGACACAAAAAACCCACATCGGATTCATAACACGTCGAGTGAGAGTTAAATAAAACGCATTCTTACCGTTTGGTCGTTACCGTCCCGTCTTTTTTCTCCATGTTTGGACTGAATGCTGAGGTAAGACTCCGCTTTCTTACGTTGTTTACAGCAACATGGCGAGATCCATATTCACCAACCCCCAGTCGCGTCAAGTTGGATAAAAATACGACTTCCGTTACAGCTTTCAAAATAAAAATCTAAACGCTTCCGCGTAGACGGAAATATTGTTTGCCATCGGCCACTGGGTCGTGATATAAAATAATTCAATTCAGTAACATACGCACTTGGGTAGATTATAAGATTTGAAATTTAACTCGACTTTACCAAAGTGAGGCTCTGTATCATTTTTGACGTACATTTGCTCATCAGCTTCAGTTAGATGTTTTGGTTGAAGCTTAACAAGGCTATGGATGCTGACATTTACTCAATTTATAATTCATAATAACGTTTTCATTTGTCCTACTTCAAAAATAATTAGTCTGATCACAAAAGAAAATTAAAAAAGCGGGCTTTTATTTTGTCGTACGGAAGCAAGACACTGGCGTTTCTCAATACTCAAGTAAGCTGGGAGTATATACTTGCCAAGTAGTACACAAGTATGTGGCTGTTTCTCAATACTCAAGTAAGCAAGTATGTATGTATTGTTCTACTGTTTGAATGGTGGCTGGCGCCAAGGGCTGCAGCCTCATTACCGACACCTAAAGTGTTGATAAATGAACATATGAAATACTTTTAATAAATGCATATATATTGTTATTATTTTCACATTTTAAATATTTAACTTCATTTATTAATTCATTTCTATTAACATATACAATACAATGTGGAAAATAGATATTACAGCATTGTATTGTATGTACTGTATTGTAAACGTGCAACGTGCAACTTTCCTCTCCTTTTAAGTGCAATATATAAAATAACATCCATCCACTCTGCTGTACAATGTACTGTATTCACTATCATATACTGCATATTTCCCTTACTGGCTCCCACTGTAAGTACTTGAAATACTTTTTTACATATCCTTCTAATTTTTATCGAAGTTATTGGTGCACTGTTTTGTTGTTTCTTCTTTTCTTCTTTTATCTCTTCACTTGTACTACTAGAGCTGTCCTTTAATCTCGTTGTACACTGTATAATGACAATAAAGGTGATTCTGATTCTGATTGTAGAGTAGTACATATATATGTGTGTGTGTGTGTGTGTGTGTGACGTTAATTGGTTTAAACGAAAAACGGACGGTCAGAACGTACGGACCAGCGCCTCTTACCGTTCACCAACGAGGGAGGCACTTGTTATTGTGAATGAACAGATAGATACAATATTGTACAGAATGAATCTACAGTAAATATGTGCTTAAATAAACTAGTTTGAAACCATTAGTTTGATAAAACATGTCTGCTGTAAAAGTTATATTTGCTGAATGAACTGGAATGAAAAACAAAAAGCAAATGAAAATAGGGTGTCTGTTTTGGTCCGTGTACGTTTTGACCGTCCGTTTTTTCGTTTAAAAAAAACGAAAAAACGTTTTCTCTTTAAACTTTAAACCAATTAATGAGAAAACGAAAAAGCACCGTTTTTTACGGTGGTAAGTCCACCTATATTATCAAATATTTTTTTCATTTCAATGCTGAAAGGCCTTCATTTCCCCACGAGCCTTACATATTAAGAAATATGATGTTATTTCTGTTTGTCCTGAGCATGGATAAGTGTGACCATCAGACTATTCATCTCATGCCTTTGAGTATCAGACACTCACAAAAGGGAAACTAATGCTGGAGCCATTTCATCTATGTGTACTGTACTTAATGTGTATAGAATCTTTAGACCATGTATATTTTTCACACTTGTTTCAAGATTCCCGCTTTTTTATAGATCTCAACCTCAGCTGAACACTTCACACCACTTCCCTGGTGAAGAAAGCCCAGCAGCGCCTACACTTCCTGCAACGGATGAGAAGGGTGTCTCTCCCCCCTCCCATCCTCTCCACCTTCTACAGAGGGACCATCGAGAGCCTGCTGGAAGTCTCTGCAGAAGGTGGTGAGGACATGTCAAGGATATTTTCATAATATATAATTTCATATTCATATAATATGAAATTATATTACGATTACTCCATTCATCGAGAATTAATTGATTATGAATATAATTGTTAGCTGCAGCTCTACTACGGTGGCCTTGAAGTGCAAATCACCAACACAAATAGGAAAACAACGTCAACTGAAACCCAACACGTCAACCGAAACACAACAACGGTAACTGAAACACAAAGGTCAACTACATCAACTGAAACAACAACCAAAACACAAGAACATTAACTGAAACTGGTTGTTGCATTTCAGTTAATGTTGTGTTTTCCCATTTGTGTTGGTGATTTGCACTTCAAGGCCACCGTAGTAGAGCTGCAGCTAACGAATATATTTATAATCAATTAATTTTCTCAATGAATGGAGTAATAGTTTGGTCCATGAAATGTCATGAAATGTAGAAAAATATTGATTAGTGTTTGTCAAACCTGGAAATGATGATGTTCTCAAATGATTCTGTTGTAATGACGTCTTTTTTCTAATGAGCAAAGAAACCAGAAAATATTCCAAAAAATAAATAAAAATTAACAGTTAACTTATTGTTCACAAATCCAAAAGATGGAACAACTCCCAATGCAGCACTTAAGTGTGAATAATAAATGAAGTTAAAGTGTCAAGAATCAGGTGACTTTTCAAAGCAATGGAAAAAAATAAAGAGCCATTTTCTATTAATTTATACAAAAATAATTCTTCAAACTTCTTAATCCACGCTGATGGGGTGAAATGGCTGTGACGCCCCCAGCTGGCCGCACTAAAACTTCATTGAATCAAAAAAGAAAAGAAAGAAAGGAGAGGAGAGAGAATGGATAGAAAGAAAGTTAGACATAAATAACAAAAAGTGGCATTGAAAGAAATATGGTGACAGAAGAAGACAGTAAAAAGGAAAGTAATAAAGGATGTAAGATAAGGAAAGAAATGAAAGAAGGGATGGAGGAAAGAAATAAAAAAAATGAATGAAAAGAAAGGTGCAATGGCAGAAAGAAAGAAAGAAGGGCTGGAAGGAGGGCCCAGAGTAGAAATGAAAAAAGAAACGATGGAAGGAAGGGGAAAAGGACAGCAATAAGAGGATGAAAGAGGACAGAAAGGAAAGAAAGAACAAAAGAAAATAGAAGGAAATCTGTTTGTCTACTCACACAGGTAAATCACATCCAGTCCAGTCACTGAAATCCAGTCCATGTGTTTCGCTGCTGGTTTCTGTGAACGCATGAAAACAGAAAATTAACTTGGGGCAACTTCACATTATCGTCTCCGTCCTGCAGAGGCTGATGCTGCTCCATCATCCTTTCCTCGTCTCCTCTTTCCTCATCTCCTTGTCACGCAAACATGGACAAAGTGTGTGCTTTAAGTAACTTTTTGTTTAAGAGCATACATTAATACATTAATACAGATGTAACAATGTAACAATGTAACAGTGTACCATGTATTGGCGCGAGTATTGGCGCACGAATGCTCAAACCAATCAGGAAGAAGGGAGAAGGGAGAGTCCACGTTCACTCTCCCTTCTTCCTGATTGGTTTGAGCATTCGCGCGCCAATACTGAAACTTCCTTTAAAAGCCACTTCCGCGATAAAAACATACAGATAAAATACATGCTGTATACAGGCCTAAAATGTTGCAAATAAACCAACAAATACCAGATGAAACGAATATCATTCAGTACATCTCTATCAATAACCTGGACAATTATAGGCCTATGAGCAAACCAGGCATACAGGTCAGGCACATCATACTGCCACCTACTGGTAGCGAGGGTAAACATCACTCTATCTATCTGTCTGTCTGTCTATTTTGTTTCTTTGCTTTTACTTTTGGGTCACATAACTTCCTGTCCTTCACTTCGTCCCTCAGAAGGAAAAAAGGCAAAATAAATAGCCAAAACAAACAAAATTGGGCTGTTTATTTGAATTTGGTTTTCTCATTTTTTGATATTGACAACGAAAACGAAAAAACAGCGTTTTTTCGTTTTCTCTTTAATTGGTTTAAACGAAAAACGGTCAAAAAGTACACAGACCCTGAAGTAAATATGCCTTACTTGGAAAAATCCACCACATAAAAGCATGTTAAAGTTTTGTAAGTATTCAATAAGATAACATTTATGGTTAAATGATTGATTCTGTGTTTACCAGTCCTGGTCCTCAGGTTGCACTGCTCCAACACACCTGATTCAAATGAAGGGGTCGTTATCAGGTTTTTCCAGAGCTGATGTCGAGTTGACCATTTGAATCAGGTGTGTTGGCGGATTGAGAAACACAACATTATAGTATTAGCTATATATCTGCCCAAAACCAGCTTAATACTTAGCACACGTACACACGCAAGAAACAAACTTAGTGTTTAAGCTTTAATCAATTTTAATAACAGATCTCCATATACAAACTGGATACAGTGATGTCATTCTGTGTTATAACTCCCACCAGAACAGGCATCAAGTGTGGGAAGGTGTGTGTGTGTGTGTGTGTGTGTGTGTGGGTTTCAGTCAGTGCATGTGGTCACTGAATGGTGATAATGGAGAATGCATATTTTACACTAGCACACAGGGACAAATAAGAACATGTGTAAAAAAAACAAAACAAACAAAACACCCAAAATATGTTAAGATAATGTTTCTTGTGGCATTAAATAGTTGAGTTGCTTTTTGTGCAGTACAGTGCATCAGGAGGAAATGTTTTAATTTTCAGTTTGTAGAATTGTGTTGACAGAACATGCAGGTTGTTCCTGTCCACCCTGCCTGTGAACAACAGTTTACTAGTTTACTCTGGCTGCAGCGCTCAGCTGTTCATGTGATCAGAGATCCCTGTCAATAATATCATTAGAATGTTGTGTTCACAGTGTGGTTCATCTTCACCTCCCTCATTCAGCTCTGGTTAAACACTCACATATCGTCACCATCCTCCTGACAGAAAGAAGCACATAATTGTGGTTTATAAATGGCATATAATTATTTAAATCCTTGGATGACTGTTTTGTGAATGAACAGGATAGTACTGGATGAAACAGGATCAGCACAGCAGTCATAGTAATTAGGCTGACAGGTTTTGACATGAGGATGTCACCCTAAAAACAAACAAATATGTTATTTGGGAATAGATTCTTTTTCTTTTTACTTCTGGTTGAATATATTTGAGTTAAACGCATATGAGCAAACACTTCTTCTCATCCGCAGTCACTGCTATTGTAGTTCTGTAATGACTGTGATAAAAAGTAAATAAAAATGCAATTAAAACTGACAATTAAGTTGTTTTTTTTCCTCCCATCTATTATCTCTAAAACAGTTGAAGTTCACACATTAGCCAGTCACATTCAATCAACGTGTGTATCATGAGCCAAAAGAAAAAAACAAAATAAGACACAGTAATGAGAAAGAGAAGAAAAGGAACAAAAAAGGTTTCAGTGTGATTGCAAGGTAACGCAATCCAAACATGTGACCATACTATACTTGGATTCAACTGCACAACCTGTGTGGAAATATTCTAACTGATTGACATCTGCTTGTGTCAAACTTCCATCTTAAGGAGAAGGTGGGTATGGATGTTTTTCATGTCGGGTTGAATTGTTTCTTTTAATGACTGACTCAAGCAGGTTCAGGTTTGTCTCATCTCTGACGTGATGAAGCATTAATTTAACCTCACAGCCAAGATGCACTTGAAAACCCAGGGGCGTATTCAAGATACACTTGTAGACGTGCTGTTGCTATGACAACAAAGATTAGAACAATAACCTCAAACTGCAGTGCAAGGAAAGGGGAGGTTTGTCCATTGCTCCAAGGGCATAACCCTGAATCCTGCAGTGTTGGAAGTTTCTTTGCTATTAATAGAATGTAAATCTATCTCTCTCTCTCGCTCTCTCTCTCACACACACACTTACTAGGACCTTGCACTGGCATATGTGGCCTAGGCTTTGGTCCCATGATAAGAAGTTGACCTCAGGAGGTTGGCATGTTCACCAGAGAAGGTCCCAAATAAGTAACAACAATGTGAACACGTAAAAAACCCAAAACACAAACCCTGATAAAAATAAACACTGCTGGCACGCTGCACTAACATCGTCCAGCTGGTTTTGATATGTCATAAATCACAACACAAGATGAGTATATCGGTTGTATCTATGGCATTTACCATCTAATCGTTTGAGCAGCCTCTGCTGCTTGTTGCTGTTGACTGGGTCGTAAAATGCTCTAAACACTGGCTCAAGCAGCTGCTGCTCTGTGAACTGAACTGAAGAACAGAAGAGGAATCCAGGCAACATGATGCAGCAAAGTTTCAAGCAAGAGTTTTTAGTCTGTTCAACGTGACAAAGCAATTCATGTTGTGTTTTTAATGTCATATTTATAATCATATCATATAATCACACTTCATCTCATCGTGTTCAGGAAAAACTATTGCAAAATGGCAAACATTGAACTTCTATGTGTCAAAGGAGATTTTTTTTCACCACACAAAACACCTTTTCACATACTGATGGCAGCTCAAACCAGGTTTTTGTTTGCAACATGTTTAGATTGTTTTCTCACTTAATAATCTGAGGAAAAATTTCAACAAGCACAACATTCAATAATCGCCTGAGACCCCGCTAAGCCAAATTTCTAATCTAGTGAAAGGTAATAAATCTTTTCCTCTCAAGATGCACACCCGTTGTATCCTCTGCAGCAAACAAATCCAAGGCAAGGTGGGGACATGGGAGTGGTTTTACACAGAGATCAGATCAGTCAGGAAAATAACACCTTCTAACATCAGCCATGACAACTCAGGATGAACTGTGAGTTTATTGTTTGTGCAAATTTTTGCAAGAGGCAATTCAGGTGCAACAGGAATGAAGTCTAAGACACAGGAAATGATATATGATGCTACACCTTAAAGGGGATTGTGTTTGTTGTGTGTGTGTGTGTGAAAGCCGTTTTTACGTTCGGAATGTGCCAGAGTGTTTGTTCATAAGACTTTTTTTTTTTTTAAGATGACGTATGTCCACGCATGTTGTTAAGCAGAATTAGTTATAACGTGAAGCTGATATTTGCTCTCTGTGCTCCACTTGGGTCAAACTCTAAAAAGTCGGACCCAAAATGCTTCCGTCCCTACTGACATATTAAACCCAGCTCATGTTCAGGGACAAACTGGAGAAACTATCACACAAAATAAAAAACACAATGACATCTTCAAGTTCCATAAAACAGCAGACATTCAACTTATAACTGTGTTCTTACATACAATAGAAGGATCTTCATATATTAATATTCTTCATCTTTTCTGCTTCTTCTTCGCTTCCTTGCTGCCGAGTCGTTTCCATACACATTTACACATTTTTTGTATTTATAGAGTATTTTCAGTATTTACAGTATAAATTACTACACAGTCTTGTGATAAAATAAATAACTTAAATACAATGGCCGTGGCTTTTGCAGTGTCTTTTTGCATGAATGAGAAAAGGGATGGCTTGGATGAAGGCAGGGCTGAGCATGGCCTGCCAATCACTCCTTGTCGCTTCAGATGAATTCTCAGAAAATGACAAATGATGTGTTTGATTCAGTGTTTGGCTGAAGCACTGAGAACACATTACTCACACGGTGACATGAGTTGAAAAACACTTCCGGACAAACAAGCAGTGCAGATCACCATAGAACATTAGGATTCATACCTGTAGCATCTCATTTTTATGACAATGTCAATGAAAATGAACCCACATGAAAAGTGAAGGATTAATAATAAAACACAGCATGTGCTTTTGGAAAAAGGACAAAGTTGTATAATAGAAAGGGCTCATCTAAAGAATCTGTACAAACAATTAATACAGATGAGTTTTTTGAATTTGTGGATCTAAACTTTGCTATGGATGACTCAGCCATTAAACTTGAATTTTGAACAAATCACCCACAGTAGTTGCTACTGTAGGACAAAATAATTATAAAAGTACAAGTTTTCAAACATTATATGGCCACAAGTATGTGGGCAACTCAACATTAGCAGCAGTGAGGAGGACATCAATGACATGTGATGGCTGATCATGCAACATAGCATCTAATTTGCTGCTGATTTTTCCAATAAATAAATAAATAAATTGGATTTTGGAATCTGTTTGTATTTTTTCCCCATTCAGCCAAATTAGCATTAGCAACACAAGGCCTTCTGCAGTTTAAAATCTACATCCCACCTCATTCCACAGCTGCTGAATTACGTTGATGCCAAGGCTCAGTGCAAGCACATCAGGTTCTCTCATACCAAATTGTGGAAAGTTTTCATAAATGACCTGGCTTGTGCACGATGGCTCTGCCATGCTGAAAGATGACAGCTGTCAGAGAACCTAGTCTATCTGCTTGTTTCAGAAGTGTTGCTCAAGAAACTGATGTCACCATGAGAGTTAAATTGACAGGAAACAGGTTTTGGGTTATGGCAAGCGCACAGAGTTATAGTGAGGGTATAATACTGCACTTGTAGTTTGGGCACAGTCTAACAATTTGAGGATAAACAGAGAGAAGATGACAAAGAACAAGGTAGGAGATGGAGGGAGGAAGGGATGAGTGCAAAGCTTCTCCTCCAGCTATACCACTGTGCCACTCGGAGAGTTCCCATTCTGTGCTGTCAAGTTCTGAGTGAGAAAGACAAAACATAAAGGACATTCAGACACAATGCACAATCAGACCTGGAAAATCCAGACTTCACTTTTAAGTGCAGGAAGTTGAGAAGCCATTATTGCAGTGCAGTGGAGATGTGATCAAATCTCAAGCTGAGTCATTTATTTGGCTTTTGAAGAGGTGAAGTCTCACATGTTCACTCAGGTTTTTTTATGTTGAACTATAAAGTAATAGTAAGTAGGCTAATTAACAATTCCATAATGAATTTCTTGAAATAAGGAAATCCACAGTGGAGGAAAATGGAATGACCCAAATTTATGTTGAAAATTGTATGAGTTAAATTCTTTTAACTAAAATAAGTAAAAAACTGACTAATATTTAGCAATTATGTAATATATATTTAGTGGAGAACTCAGAAAGGTAAAAATGTAATTTGAGAAAAATACACCAAAGAAAATCCGACATCCACTCTTCATCTTGTCTGTTTGACATCACTCTGTTTTAACTTCATGGAATATAAAATACTATCAAAATATTTTCTATGGAAAGATTCAAAGACATACCGCCTTCCCCGGCCGTGCCCAGGTGCAGATGAGACCCTCTTGGCAGGCGGTGATGATACAGTCGTCCATAAACACCAGTACTGTCAGCCTCTCATGTGCTATCTTCTTGCACACCAGTGGTTCCAGCAGTGGCACCTCATGCATGCGTGGGCACAGTGTGGTGCCTAAGACCTTAGCAGCGTCCAGACGATTGCTCCTCGGCGCCACATTGATTTTATCGTTGCTTTTGCTAATGTTGCCAAGGCTATGGTAGCGCTTATGCTCCTTCTCCACACCACCACTCCCACCAGACTTGTCTGACTTGCGCTCCTGGAGTGACAGTGTGGCAAAACGACCTATGCTGAATGGAGTAGTGTTTCCTGCTCCACTGCTTCCTCCACCTCCTCCTCCTCCCCCACCACCCTCTGAGGCACCCTGACTCTTGGAGGTATTTGCCACAGCCGGGTGGGGTAGAGAGTTGGAGCGTGAGAGGGAGCGAGGAAGCGGTAAAGGGAGTGTTGGTGGGTTGGATGTGCCAGTATTGGTGTTTGGTGGGTGATGATGCCCCTCAACCCCTCCACTTCCTCCCCCACCTGAGGTGCTGTTGACAACTCCACTGCCAGAGTTGGACAGTGATGGTCCAAAAGTGTTAGTAAAGGCGCGTGACAGTGGCAGGCGTGGGTACAACACGTCATCTGTCAGGTCCCACAGGCAGAACTGGGTGTCCTGCCCCACTGAGCCAAACCGGTATGTGACCGATGCCGAGCCACCACCTTTGGAGCTGTGCCGAGAAAGACGCGACAACGTGCTGCTTGTTCGGACACGCCCAAAGTGCATGGAATTGTTTGGCACCCCCTGGTGGAGGTCCTCCTCACTGCCACTAAGCTCCATAGGCTCATCGTCTTCGAGGGAGGTTGTGAAGGGGTCAAATGCCACCACATTGACCCACGACTTGTGGCCATGCCCCCTTGCTACCACTCTGCTCTCTGCAAATGACCAGACGGTAACCAGGTCATCCTCTCCACCCGTGGCGAGATATTTCCCATCTGGACTCCATGACACACACAGTAGCCCACCAAAGTAGCTCTTCATTACACCCTGCAGCTCCATCGAATCAAAATGGAAGACTCGCAAGCAGCCATCCTGACCAACACATGCTACATGCACACCATCCGGGGAGAAAGCAAACTCATTGAGGCCCCCCTCACCCACCGCCCATCGCAACAGCGGGTTGCGCGGCGTCTTGGTTTTACAGGCGTAAACTGCGAAGCCTTCCCCCTGCCGCAGCAGAGAGTACTGTGGGGCCGTGGTGCCACATGGGTGATCCACGTTGTAGAGGTAGAGGTGTCCACTGGCGTGGGAGGCCAGGAACAGGTTCTCTGACTTGGGAAGCCATTTTAGACATGTCACCTTGGATTTGTCTATCAACCTCTGGAAAACAGAAAGGAGGTGAGCAAGGAAAGGTTGGAGACGAGGAGGAGAACAGGGAAGAAAGAAAGACAAAGGATAAAGACATTAGGATAAAACAAAAGAGGGAATAATAAAGGAGGTGATTGAAGGAACCTATCAGAATGCAGGAGGTATGGATGGCATATTGACATATTGTATGTAGGAGCTACATTTATGTAGATTCTAGATTAAGTGATCACATTGGTACCATGATGCATGAGCTAGAATCATTTAATATAAACTACCGAGAAAAACACATGCAAAAAGAAAGAATGGGAGGTGAGTGACCACAGAGACCACAAAACAAGTGTGATTTGTAGCAGCAGAAAAAAAGATTTGATTTGCAAATCCCAGGGAGGTTAAGAGATTCCCCAATCTATCTAATTTAATTGGGAACCCCATTAAAGAGAATTCCATTTAACGGAAAAAGCCAGTTTAACACACTCTCTAAACTATAAAAGACTGCAAAAACACCTAAACATGTTAGGAGAAACACATCACATCACATCACATCACAGCATCTAAACTTGATTTAAAAAAATTGTGTAACAACTTATTTGTCAGCCTTAATCCCATCAGCATGAAAGACGTGTTTCACGTTCGGTATGTTTTGGAACAGTAAACATTGATCCACTGTGGGGCGTAAAGGCCATAGCTGCATCAGCTACTTTAAATGAATGTGCCGTCACACCTGTTCTGACATTATTCATCACAAAATGCACAAAACCAGCGTTTAATCTTCTCTCTGTCACAAATAAAGGTTTATTTATATATAACACAGTTGATGATTCTGTCGACCAATCACCGTACTGCAGTGTGACTAGCTCTGACCTTCATGTGCTAGATCACAGTGCTAGATACTATAACAGAAAGCTGGCAAAAAGTGGCATTGCATGGACTGGTTATTTTTGTACCTTTCACAACATTTGACGACTAAAATACAAATAACTGTGTTACATAAAGACTGTAGGGCTTGGTGAAAATGGGGCAGGAACCTCTGCTCTTTGGCAAGTACAGAGGAAACTACCATGCAGGCAATAGAATACCTCCTCATTGAAGAGTTTGCTGGTCTCCTTCTTAATCGGGTCGAGATACTGGACTTGGCCTGCTGAGAAACCAACAATGAGAGCAACACTCTCTGCTGTGGCCGAGTACTGGTTGAAATCATGACATGTTGGCTGAGTCCCCTTGTAGATTCTCTTGTCTATCGGCTTACTGAGGTCTACGGCCTGCAGACAAAGTGAAAAAAGACAACCATGATGTACAAGCAAGTGAGTGATGGATCACAAGCTGAGATTTGGGGCAAGAATTCACACAAAAACATAAAGATTCAAAATTTGTATTTCCACACCAAAACGCTGCTAATGTTGCTGCCCTCCAGACTTACCCCACACATCAGCTTTGAGAGAGAACGACTCTAGGTCCATATTCCAACCGTTGTCTTTCAACATTCATTTCAGTATCTCACAACCATAATCATGTTTCAGAGAACTAGGGTTAATTCCTTGACCTTAAGTTTACTACTTTACAGTGGTATATTATGCCTCTGCCTTCTCTCCATCATTTGTGATGTAAAATGCATCTATCTGTGTTACCACATACACAAAAACAACACACTGACATTTTGAGGAACAAAGACAGAGTCGTGTGGAGCTGATAGACTTAATCAGCATTGTGTGAAGTCATCTGACAATGGTTTGAAAGTAATGGATATTTGTTTACATTATATGATATTAGGTTACACACTACATCTTTAAAGAGTATTAAAGTTATTGCACAGGAATGACACACCACACTGTGATGGGGCTGTTTTCAGTGAGTTGTTTATTAAGCAGTCTTATGGCCTGGCAAAAGAAACTGTCTCTTTAGTCTGTTGGTCCATGTTTTTAAGTTCCTGTACCTCCAGAGGGCAGGAGGGAGAACAGCCTGTAGGGAGGGACGGTGAGATGTGACCTGGATGAATGTCAGGGACTTCCTGAAGCACCACTGTGTGTATATAGATCCTATCCTGTTGGATGGGGAGCTTCCATCTGATGATGTATTGTGCTGTTGTCTGTGGTGGTGCAGCTCCCAAACCAGGTGGTGGTGCAGCCTGTCAGGAGGCTCTCCATCGTGCCCCATAATGTCCCTAAGGATTTGTGGCCTCAGGTGACAACAGCAGTGGTAAGGGCGGTCATTGTCAGATCCTTGTGAAGGTGTCCACCTTCTCCACACTGTGGTGGTCACAATGATCCACTATTTTAATGCCTAAATATATACATCCTTTCTTATTTCGTGATGACTTTTCTTATTTTGATGAAAAGTTAAACAGATATTCTCATGGCAGTTTCAACTTTGATTGGATTTGTCATCTATGCACAAGATCAATGGTAAACATCAAATGTTAGTGTCAGAAAGAAAGATGTGATGGGAGAGATCCATCACAGTAGATTCAGAGTTGATCACGTTTTTGTTTCCAACTACAAAGGCCAGAAAACAACATGGCCGACAGCACAGTGAATGTCTGAGGATTTGGTGAGGTCATCCTGCATTGAATCATGACATCAACAAAACCCTGACACAGAGAGTGAGGATGATTAACTGAATCTGCAAGACAGAGATCATATGTTTCACACTGTTTTTATGTCTGACAGTTTTGCCTTGTCATGATAATTTATCTTGTTAATTCTTCTGTGCTGCCAGTGTAAATGACAGAAACCACTCGAGAGTTTATTTGAAGCTATTTTGAATACTAACAACTGAGCCAGATAGGATGACTGTGTAGTTTGTTCTCTAATGGAAGAACATTAGGAGGTTAAGTCTTAAAAGCCCAATGTGAGCACAAGGAAGGATTAAAGCAGGTTTGTATGGGCATTTGTTTTGAGGCTGTGTGCAAGCGTCAGTGAGTGAAGACAGTCCATGGAAGGAAACTACCATGGGAACTGTAAAAGGTCACAGGGAGACGTGGAAGTTGCAGTGATGAGACCTACAGTTCAAAAACATTTAGGCCTTAATGTTGTTGTAATGTAGGATCTAATGTATAATATGAAATTCAGTCACTGAAAAGCTGGTAAACTGTACAATTAGCATCATTTTATTGTTCTTGTTTCTCTGTTTTATGCATTTACATTTAGTAATCTACAAAAAACTATATAAAAAGCTATTTTTTCAGTTCTACTCCACACACACACACACACACACACACACACCTGTGTTTGAGGGCAGTCACAGTGTGATCAGAGCACATGATGACAGTGAAATGCAGCAGCAGTCTGTGGTTTGACATTGTTTCACACAGAGAGAAGCAGCAGTGAGTGGAGCAGTGTCAGAGGTTCCTGTCCCGATCACTGTGACACTGATGCCCGGCTGCTCCTCCACTGGTCTGCCTAAATATCAGACTCTCTATGTTGCACTGCATAACAAATAGAGTTGCAATGGGTGCATGTTTCCAGCATCAGCAGAAGAGGCACGGGAGACAGATGATGAAATACAAGCTAACACAGCATCAAAATAGCGGCGCAGGCTAGCACGGCTGTAGCACGGCTGTAGCACGGCTGTAGCACGGCTGTAGCACGGCTGTAGCACGGCTGTAGCACGGCTAAGCTAAGCCTGACCATGCAATCTGT
The DNA here is from genome assembly GCF_958295425.1 of Solea solea. Classification (NCBI taxonomy): domain Eukaryota; kingdom Metazoa; phylum Chordata; class Actinopteri; order Pleuronectiformes; family Soleidae; genus Solea; species Solea solea. Next base: position 20,942,271 of record NC_081140.1, on the reverse strand, counting down.
CATCCTGACCAAGAGAGGAGGATGAGGGGGCTCATGCTCACTAACCTTCTTGATGTTAGTGTAGGTGTAGAAATACAGCTCCCTGCCGATGTTAAAGCACACCCGCTCCGACTCTTCGCTCGGATCTTCAGGCTGCAGTTTGACCATAGACACCCGGACCGGCGGCAGAAAGCCCGCCGGAGAAGAGTTGGCTGCAGCATTGGAAGAAGAGGAGGCGGCGGCGGCAGCGGCGGCGGCAGCAGCGGCGGCGGCAGCCCCGGGCCCCTGCAGTAGCCCGACCCCTCCGCCGGGTATCGGACCGGGTCCAGGCCCGGGGCCCAGCGTGGCTCCAGCGGACGGACCCCGCGCCAGTCCGCCCCGCTGCTGCGAGTCCGAGAGGGTGAGCAGCTTGTAGAAGCCCTCTCTGGTCCGGAACTGGGACTTAATCTCATTGATATCCTTCAGAGCGCCACCATCTCCGGCCATTTTTAGTACAAACAAGCCGCACAGGAAACTGAGGTTTTGACCTGGAAATAATAAAAAAAAAAGTACTAGGATAGAAAGAGGAGAAGCGAGCCGAGCTGAGCTAGGCCGACCAGCACGCCCGGTCTGCTCCAGTGCATTTTACACCAGGACCGGCGACCAGACCGCTGCTACCTGGTAAATAAACCCACAGAAGAAGCCACATTGAGCCAGTGTCAGCAGCATCCTCCACCGGGTCCCTGCCTCCGTTCATTCACTGACTGTGCGTAAAGTACGTGTGACGCTGCTGCTGATGCTGATGCTGCTGATGCTTCTCTATCCCGACCCCGGCCTGACTCCTGCTGCTCACACCTGTATGTGTGTGTGTGTGTGTCGTTCAGCGCACAGCGTCCAGATTTATCCCTCATTTCAGAGTGAAACTCAGCTCATCTGATGTAAAAACTACACTACAATCCTTATTTAAAAACAAGTATATTATTATTCATTAAAGGGACAGTTCAGGTATTTTTAGTGAGGCTGCACAAGTTATCTACACATTATCAGCACATTTACAACAACACGATAACAAGTCTATAATATCAAAATGATATGTTGGCTGTTAGACAATCTTTCTGACTGCACCACAATCAGTAGAGACAATCATTGATTTTTACATCACAGCACACAGGCGTTGTCTCTGTGGACTTTGGTGCATGAGGATGAACAGTTTATAAACTCCAGTTTTCAGACAGTAAAGTCTGTAAAACACTGAGATAAAGTGGTGATCATATTCTTTAGATAATGTAAACTGAAGCAGATGTTATGAAAAAGGTTAAAGGGACAGACCACGGTTTTTTGTTAAAGGTAAAAATAATTCCTCTGTGCGTATTAACGTGAAGAGATTGGTGTCACAAGAAATGACTTATGAGTTTTTAAATATTGAAGAGATGTATGGAAACAAATATAAATGTGTCTGGAAAATTGAATTGAAATTGAAAAAAAAATACATTGACTGTCTCCCTCATGTCGTTTTTTTAACAAATCAGGGAATAACAAACTAAAAATAAAATCTCTCACATGCACATACTGTATATATTAAGGATGGGTGCTCACACACAGATGGCACCAAACTACAAACAGACATGACTTAATTACCTCTAACTTTCATTAACAGTTACTTATTTCCCTCATGTCCCCTCCAAGATGGACCCAGCTCACCTCATCTTGTGTTAATTAACTTTATTACAGTGTAACAGCAGTAAAAAGTGTATCTTTGATGCAACACTGATATGCAAACACAGGTAACAAAAACAAGCAGCAGCAGCAGCACTGCTATGCTCCAGTCCTTTATCTTTGTATGTGGTGTCTTTGAAAAGCCACACATTTCAGTTCCTGCAGGGATCGACCGCAATACTGTGGCTGAATCCTCTTTAGTGCAAAAAGAGGACCTTTCTTCAATAACAGTATTGGGTAATCTCAGCTGTGTGGACTTCTGCATCTCACAAACCATGTAGGAATAAACGTGAAAAAGAGCATAACCCGCTGGATTGATGTATCCAAGCCACACAAAGCTCATGATGGTGGACCCAAATGTCTGCTGCAAGTCCCATGTGGAGGCATCCATGAAGAAGTGGAGTTTGGGGTCTCCCATCATGCCTTGAGGCAGCAGGTTGACGTTTTAGCTCAGCAATACATAGTTCTCTGCATTTTCCAGGATGTACAGGTTGGACAGCCCCGACTGGTCCTCAGTCTGATGTGTCTCCAAAATGATCATCCTGCAGGGACAAGGTCAGAGGATGTCAAACACAGATATATTGGAGTTTATCAGTTTCGCCATCACTTTACTCTGGAATGGATGATGACACTGTACAAATTCACAGTTCTCAGAGGATTGCAATTATTGACTTTGGTGATCATCTGACTTCTACCTCTTTTTTTTTGCCAATATTTGGTTTACAGTAATAAACTGTGTTTAGCCTCTGATTTGAACACCTCAACAAGCTCCTAATCCGTGTGCAGACTCTTATCTTGACAGACTCAAAACCCTTCAGAAATATGAGACAGAAGCAACAAACGCCAATGTGTCTGAACAGACAACAAAAACAGTTGCACCTGCAAAACTCAAAGCCACTGCAGCATAGAGTGAAGATACCCTGTACCTGTCTGACTGCACCAGTCTGTAGATCTTCCTGGGGTCAGTGGTTTCCTCCAGCACCTCAGTGAAACCTTGTCCTCTCCTCTGCCAGCCATGACGCCACACTGCCAACAGCGTGTTCTGGAAATACACTATACAGACCAACACAGTCAGCACTGAGCTCTAAACATCTACAACACCAACTGTCTCTGGCTTGTCAGTGGATGTTGTCAGTGGATGTTCTCACCTACAGACTCAACCTCAACAGAGAAGGTGGTGTCCTGCATAAGATGCCTGCTGCTCTTCAGCTCCCCCCTCAGATCAACTATATGTACTGACTCTGTGGATGAGAAAAGCTCAGTGTTGGTGTTTTACCAAAAAAAAAAAACATCATCAAAATTAACATCATAAATGTGTATCACTTACTTTCTACGAGGACAAGCAGTGAGCTGCTGTCCAACTGGTTTACTTGTACTGTGTCTGAGCAAGGTTTCTCTGTGGTGCGCACACATACACATACACACACACACACACACACACACACACACACACACACACACCATAACACTGTCAACAAAACAATAAGGTAAAATGAAGAAGAGAAAAAATCATGATGAACTGATTTCAACATCATGAAATCAGTTCATCATGAGACACTTAAAAGTGTGTCTTGCCTTGTGTATTTATACTTTTTTGAGTATTTAAGGGTTTTAGTTCTTAGCTTTTCTTTTTTTTAATTCTATTTATTACATTGTGTATTTTTGCACTGTCAGAAGCTGGTGAGGAACATTTCACTGGATTAACTGGATTCTAAAGTCTTATATGTGCTAATGTGTTGTCAACTCACCCAGGCCAGAGCTGGTAAACCAGGATGTGTTGGAGTTGAGGTTCATGTATTCCACATTGACTGGCACGTTGGGGCTGGACCCTCGAGTCACACCGATGCACACCAGTGGATACTCCTGCTGGGGGGACACAACCATCTCAAACACCCGCAGAGGGCTGGGAAGAGGGAAATCAAAAGTCTGCAAGCATGAAAGAAGAATGATTGAAGTTAAGAGTCTGATCTCCTTTCAATTGTTTTTTTTGTATTTAGCTGAGGTTTTTAGCTTCATTTGTGGCAGCTAACAAAGCAGCAAGTTCAGCACTTTATAGATAATTAAACCTGCAACACGTGTTAATCTATAAATGTTAATAATATAAATGTTTTGTTAATCTCTGTCTATAAAAAGTGGCAGCAGGCATTTATGAGCTGTTGTCAGTGCTGTCTAATAAAATGCTAAACACCACCTAAGTCTGTCTCATGTGTTATTCTGCTGCTTTTGGGGTTCAGTCTTTTAGGACACATTAATAATAACACACTTTGACACAGTTTGATTGAAAAATCTCTTTTATGCAGCACTTACGGTTTAAATAAGTCAAACTTTTATACCTTAATGAGCATGAACTTGTGCATGGGCTCGTACCACTGCAGCAGCACCACACTGGACTCCAGAGCACAACACAGGAACACACATCCTTGCTGCAAACTACCTGCTGCAGAACACAACAGTCACTGCAGACGATTTTCTCTCTGAACACAATGAAAGTGCAAGAAACCACACCAACTATCTGATCTACATATAACGCAGTATTTGGTCTCACCTACTGAGCAGGTCTTGCAGCCTTTCGTATCAGGTATTTTACACGTTACTGTATATTTCCTGAAAGGTAAAAACAGACGATTATCTTTTTTATCACGAGCAGATGTGGCTTAATTTATTTATTAATTTTTTTAAGACAAACTTTTAAAATAAAATTTAAAAATGCAGAATGAAATCCAGGTAGAGTCTAGTGTTACCTTGGTAACAGTCTGTGAGTTGGCAAGGCAACCATCCTCTGGTCTTTCCGAGCCTGTTCAAACAACTCCTTCAGTGAATGGGAGTGAAGCTGCGATGATTTGCCTATAAACACAGAATTTGGTGCAGTTTGAAAGTGAGATCATCATTTAAGGGAAAAAGAAACAAGTGTTAAAAACATTTAAATAAGCCATTAAAGCATTAGCAGTCTCTGTTCAATTCAATTTAATTTTCAATTAATTCCGGTTAACACAGACACAGAGCTAAAGCAGGGTTTGTTATTATGTCTTTTTTATTATTATTTACCTGACACAGACATGAGGACATTATTGATGGTGTAGACCCAGGTACATTTTCCAGGATACAACTGAAAGAAAAAGAGAATATTTTATTCAAATGAATTCCCTGCGTCGTCCTTGCACAATGTATTGTTTGGGAATTTGCAGCAAACAACTTTCAGAGAAGACTCTATAGTAAAGATAAAGATCCTACCAGCTCCATCGTGGCCTCTGAGCTGTTGAGGTTCAGGGTGTAGATCCCTTCTTCTGCTCCCAGGATCAGATGCTGGTCTGAGGTAAGAAGGTGGGGAAACAGGCTGGTCAGACAGATACAACACACGTTTGTTAGAAGGACTTGAAGAGAACTGTGTTCAGTAAATGAAACAACCTTTGGTAGCTGGGTTTTCCCAGGCCGTGGAACAATTGATTTTAAGAGGGCAGCCATGGAAGATCTTTTTAAAGTAGACCTGGAAATAGAAGGATGAAATTCAATTATTCATTTTGTCCGATCCACGTTTTTTTTACATCAATAACAATAATAAAGAAAGATTTTTTTTTTTTTTTAAATATCTGAATATATTGACAGAAATGTAAAATTACACCAGTTTTTTATCTACCAGTCTCAGGATTCCACAGTTTTCCACAGTTTGGGTGCATATGTGCAATAATTTGAGAAAATCCACATCTGAGACTTAGATAAAGGGGAAAAGGGGAGGAGAACAAACTCACAGGAGGTTTCTTTATGATGGGGCTGGCACACTCAGCAGGGTCCTGAGAGCAAAAAGGAAAACTCTATGATGAATGTATCAAAAATCTCAAAAAGTATAATATAACCAATTCCCTTCAATATCTATCACTGATTATTGACATGCCTCTATTTGCATCACATGCAACACAACTCTCATAATATTGGGCTCTCTCAAACACAGAAGTGTTTTTCATATATTACTGTTTGTCCGACCTTTGATGGAGGCGGCCGTCTGCGTATGCCTTTAGGAGGAAGTTCAGGAGGGAGAAGGTCCGGCGGGTTGACATTAAACTGGACAGGTAAGGATGCAGGGTCTGGATCACACACACCCCCATGATCATCATCAACAAAAACACTTACATTCAGCAGCTGGAAAACCAATTTCTGAAGTGATTATCAGTCATCATTTCCACACAGTATATAGTATGTGAGGAGTGATAGCAGAGGATGAAAAACTACACAGTGAAGGTGAAGTAAGTCACCTGAGTGTCGTGATGTCCGTGGTTGGGGTGTGGGTCTGACATGTGTCCCACTGGAGGTCCTGAGGAGGGCAGGGGCGTACAGAGAACTGCCGGTTCTCCTTGCCAGATCATCTTCCCCCGGGATGCTTTCCTCTGAGCTTGTCCGCACTTTGGGCTAAAACGTGTCAACATCAATAAATCAGTCAGGTCTGCTAGTTTTGCTTGTTTTCAGCATGACGTTGCATTGTTTCTGTTCACGAAGTACAAACAGAGGCAGAACATCAATGATGAATTCACCAAAATGTACTACAGCTTCAAAATTAAAATAGCGGTCAAAGGCTGATGTGTTCCACGGTCCATTTAATGATCAAAGACCTAAATCTGACATTTGCAGTTGCAGTTTGCATGTTTGAGTCCTTCTATCTAAATTCACCTCTGATCTTGGACAACATTTTAGTGGTATAATTATAAAATCTTCCAGATATTTCATCATAAAACAATAGCAAATTAATTTATAATCAAATTATTTGTCAAATAACGTGCTAATATTCATTCAGCAAGATTAATGTGTGGAGAGAGATATTCAGATTTGAATACAGGATAACTGTGTTAATAACTAATAACCAAGAGTTAACTGAGGTTAACTGCTGTCTACTCACCTTTGGAGGAAGTGGAGGTGGAGTTTCATAGCTGATGTCACTGTCGGCAGAGAAACTGTTGGTTCAGTCTTTTGGTATGAATGATGCAAATTCACATTTATACAGGTATGGTATGTGTTTTTATTCAGCTTACCTGGCGGCTTGTATCGTAGGGCTGAGGTGGACAAGAGACAGAGAGAAGGCGTCAATGCAGTGCAGTAGAAATCATTTAATAATGTGAGTAAATTTATGGCAAATGAATCTTCACATGAAGTCTATTAAAGGTTCAGGTCCTGTAACTTATAAACAAATGGACACATCGGCACTGGGATGGTGCATTCACATGCTGTGACTTATATGGAGTTGGTGAGTTTTCTGTGGCGTTTTCTTACATATCCACATCGTCATAGTCATCATCTGAGTCTGTGTCCTCATCCCTGAGAGATGACAATAAAGTCATGGTTAAATATTCTTCTTTTTAATGTGACTCCTCATTAAACAGTGACTGATCTGCGCTACATTTACCTCTCTGGACTCTTGCAACTGCCAGTCGATCCCAGTGAATGCCTTAACTGTAGATAAAAGAGAAAAGAAAACACTGAAGTTATAGTCTGAAAATTATTATTACTATTGTTATCATAATTTTTTTTGTTTTATTTGTCATTTACAGGACATAACAACTTCAACTGATAATTGTAATTATGGGCCTTTCCCTGTGGCACAAATGCTCAAACTACACAAACTGTGGAACCACAAAGTACTTAGTTTTTTATCTTTGCTAGTACAAATAAATGCAATATAAATATGCGCCAAGATAAACAATAAAACATGAAAAACATTGTATGCATGTACATTTACATACTCTATATCCGGTTTGTGAGCAGAAATGATGCATAGAAATGTATATAAGTAATTTGTCAGTACACAACAGTTTTAAAATGTGTCACATGCTTACTGTAACGTTTGGTGACTCTTTCCGTAATGTCCGCTGAGTGTAGATCTGTTCCACTGAGTGACCACAAGTGAACAACGTCACACACTGACATGGATATGCTTCATGTATCACATTTCAGTCTCTGTCTACAATACACACGATTTCAACTGTGGTGAAGGCAGAATACATTTGCATTCTTTCTTTCTTATTGTATGAGTGAACAGGCTGACAGTGGGATCAGTGAAATGCCTCAGTAACCTGAGAGCAGAAGTGACTGACTAAATAAAGATGAGGAATCATAAATCATATAACTAGACACAAATACTACTTTATTTTTACAGCTTTTCAACACAAAAAAATTAACTGTACAATAAAAATAAAAATGTCTTACAGCTTATGTCAGAGTTTGTTCTCTCTGCCCGGTTGTGTTTGTTGATGGACTGGATCCTCCTTAAAGATCCAGGAACTAATACCTAAAAAATCAACAAGAAAAACTTTAAATCCCAGTTTAACAAGAAAGATGATCGGACAGACAAAAGTATTACACATCCTTTAGAAATGATCAGGAATAAAAAAGGATCACAGACATCAACATTAATCAAAATGAACATCATTATCAAAATCACAGTTACAATGTTATAAAGAATCTGACCTCCATTTCTTCATCTTCCGTCACCTGACAAGTCTTCAGTTTCTCAGGATGGTGAAACTTCTCCAGCAGGTCCAGGGTGAGCTCTCGGTTTAGACCCGGCTGAGTCAAAAACATGTTCTGCAGAAGGAGGGCGACGTGGAGAAAAGACACAGGAAGCAGAGACAAATTTAAAGAAAAGTGAGGCTCAGACCTCCTTAGTCAAGTCCAGGTAAAGTAGGCAAAGGCTGAGTAGAGGCCAAACCCTGACTTAGACTATGTCATTAGGGGGCACTAGAGTGCCCTTTAATATTTACTAAATAGTGGCAGCCCATGGCCTAGTGGAAAGGGAACTTCGCTTGCAGAGGTCAAGGTCTGGACTGGGTACCCAATCCCCAATGCTCTCCATTAATTAGTTTAACTGGACAACTCTAAATTGATCCCAGTCATGAGAGTTCTCCCAGTGCTGGCCCCAAGCCCGGATAAATGGGAGGGCAAAAAAATATAATCTCTGAGAAAAACTGAGTTATTGCAAAGTATTTTTAAGATGCAATACCTGCAGGAAACAAGCTGTTAACACTTGTGAGGTCATGTCATAAACCTCTTCACAAATAAGAACTGTAACAGATGACGCAGATAAGGAGCAATGTTAACCTATTTGTTTTTGTTCACCTGGTGAATTTAAACCAGCTTGTCTTTTTCTCAAGATAAAAACTTTTCACTTTAGCTGCTACATGCTCCACTGTGTCTGGCCGCTGTTTTATGCTGCGTTAGTCGTGTACATGACAAATGACACAGTTAATTGTACACTGGGGAGATAAATGAGCTGGAACTCACTCTGAAGCTTTGTAGAGTCAAAGGAGGCTGCAGCGATTCATCATTATGAGTGACCTTTTTCATTACCATTGCACTTTCAAATAATCGGTGCAGTGATAATTATTATCATGTGCATAATGTGCAATATTTATTCACCCTATTTATCACACCACTCAACTACACGGTGCAATATTTATATTATTTTTGTACATATGAGTCCGTTTCTTTGCTGCTTTTTAGGTGCTCCCGTACATTTTAGTTGCTGCTTTTATAGATTGTACATTTTCTTTGAATTGATTTCAGAATGACACTTGAATCAATAGACAATATCTTATACATGAATACATGGATTATTAGTCAGTTTAATGCAGGAATAATACTATATAATGGTAAATATGTACTGACTGAGAGAATCTTGGAGGCGCTTGGTCTCTTCTTCGGGTTCCTCACCAACATGGCCTTGACAAAGTTATAAAATGTGGACGACCTGCAGACAGGAAATGTGTTGATAGCTATTTTCTAACATGGAACAAAAAAGAAACATACTATATCATTCTAATAGTTTTCTATTAAAACACATTTGTATTCAGATGATGGTTATTCATTTATATCAAATAACCAGTGTGAGGTATTTTTTGTTTTTGCTTCTAATACCCCTACATTTTAAGATTTAAGATAAACATCATCATTAACATACACAAAGAAACACCTGAGCGTAGCAAAGTGATTTATACTGTAGCAACAAACAGTGGATTATGTTTTGATTTACCATTTAGATTTGTCCTTCAGTTTAGGAGGCTGGTAGCTGCTCTTGGACATAAGAAACAGGACGCTACAGGAAGGAAAATGGAGGCCACAATCAAGAGGAATACACCATACATACATATATATACAGTATACATACATTTATGTGCATGAATGTGAAATACATATCTATGCAGGAAAAGTCTAATTAATGCTTGTGGGCTGGATCATAACATACAAACAGCATGCTTTATGTTTAAGTGAGGACAGTGTGCATGTGATGATTGCATGTATGAGCATCTGCTGGACAGACGTGTGGGTGACAGTGATGGAAACACTTGATCTATGTCATCTATGAAATATTAAGACCATCAGCATATGTCAGTATGTGTCACTGATGACTAGCACTTACGTACTTCTAGCTCTTGTTTGTAAGTCGCTTTAGATAAAAGCGTCTGCTAAATGACATGTAATGTAATGTAATGTAAGTGTAAGTAATGTGAGTGTGTGCGTGTGTGTGTGGTATCAGCCCGATACTGGTCAAAATCACTGGATTGGATATCAGACAGATAAAAATGTAAAATACATCACATGCTTCACTTCAAAATCAGCAAACTCATTTTAGCTGAGTCATGTTTGGGCCATTTATTTCTTCTTTTTGGGAGAACAGTATTTGTAACACAGTTGGAGAATTATGTCTTTGAAATGACTCAGTGGTGGTGTGGAGTGGTATCATCATATTCATAATCATAACGGATTATATCCTGTATGTGCGTGTGTGTGTGTATGTGTATATGAAGTTATGTACCAGTAAAATGTAAACACATGTTTCTGAGCTCTGTGTGAGTATTTACCGTAGAGGGTGCACATCAAACATTGGCGGCTGCAGCTCTGCCAGCTCTATCGCTGTGATGCCCACAGACCAGATGTCACATAACTCATTGTAGCCACCTTTTATCTCCACCGCTGCCACCTCTGGTGCCATCCTGAGGATTTATACATTTAACACAGGGTGATTTTTGATTGTGCATCAAGCATAACCAGAAAGAAGATGGTCACCATGGAGAGAAGCAATTTTATAGGTTTTCTGTGGTGTGTTTACAGCAAATGTGCTCCTAAATTATCACCGTCAGCTGTTTACAGGAAAATATTAACAGCTTTTGTGGGATCTAAGTTTTGCCCTCACCAATATGGTGTCCCAATGAAGGACATCCGCCGAGCCAGAGTTGCTGTGATCTGAGCTGAGATCCCAAAGTCAGCTACACAACAACAGACGAAACACAGGATACAGATTAAAACCACAACCACACGTCATATTTGAAGAGCAAATCTTGAATCTGTCTTGGTAAATATGTATTCATACATACAAAGAGGATTTATGCCCTTATGTTCAAGCACAAATCTAGGTTCTTCACACATGTCCTTCAATGATATATAGATTTTCTTTTTACATGAAAATGTGAATCAGGGTTGTGCATTCACGAAAAACTCAAACACCAAAAGTTGCATTTGCAACAGAATCTTCAGAGCTGGAGTCAAACCACCCGTTTTAACGAGACATGTGTGAATGGAGTTGTTCTGCAGTGAGTCATGTAAACCACAGCGATGCAGAGCAGAACACACGACTGTGCACACATCCACCTACCGAGCTTGACCTCGCCCAGATCATTGAGGAGGATGTTGGCGCCCTGGAAGCAGAAGAGGAGAAGCAAACATCAGCACAGACGAGGACTCTCCTTCGCCCACTCAGTGATAAACATGCACATTAAAAATCTGCATTATCTCCAAATTTTATGGGTTTCATGGAAATCATTTAACATCGAATTTTGTAAAACACTTTATCACCCACACAAAAAAATACAGTTCTTTTCATAGATTTATTGTAATATATAAGCCAATAATACATATACATATTGTAAATATAGATATTTTTACTGTTATATCTCATCTTGCTTGTTTGTTGCTCATGTCTGCTGCATGTGGTGACCTATTTTTCCCAGTTTACTTTAGACTTTTTAGCCTCATCGTGAATGAATTTAATATACAAGCAAACTAAAATGTAGAAATAAAGTCCCATAACATTGTCTGTCATAGTCACCTTGATATCTCGATGGATTTTCTTCTGTGCATGCAGATAATCCAAACCCTGGTCAAAAACAAACAGACAGAAAACATGGAATAAAAGTAGCAATGCTTGACATTTCAATAAAACATAAATAATAACAATTAGAATTAGAGATGTTCCAATACCCTTTTTTCCCTCCCGATACCGATTCCGATTCTTGTGCTGTGGGTATCGGCCGATACAGAGTACTGATACCAATACCAGTGTGTTATAAAAAAAAAATTATACCATACTACGCCTGCATGACTGTGATATGATTATCATTGGTGGTAAGGTTTGGCTCAGGTTAAACCCTCTGTAAAACATGAACGAATGTTGTTTTGACTCTGGTCCAAACACTGCAGCACTGGCAGAACTTCATGTTTCCATGACAACTGACCGGGAAAGGACGCGCGTGCCATCATTTTTACATGACTCCAGATTGTTAAAATGAGTCTCTGAAGTAACGCTAAACTTTAAAAACAGAGGCATACATACGCAGTCACGCTGGTTAGTTGTAGCGCTGCTCTTTTCGTTTAATAAACGGGCCGCTGCCGTTTGACTGTAGGTGCGCTAACGGAGCTAGAGCAGCTAACAACGCTAACGGAGCTAATGGTAAATACTGCCAAACCGCCGACACGATGAGCTAACGTTAGCTGCTTGTGGTGATCAGTTCTTCTTCACACCTCTAAAACAGCACAGCGCAACTGTTTCAAGAGCGCCGAAAAAGAACCGTGTCAGCGCTAACAGAACTTTTCGGCAGTATCAGAGGCATTTCCGATACTGGTATCGGAATTGGAACAACTCTAATGAATGTCATTACCTGTAGCATCTCCCTGCAGATGTAGGCTATCTGTGGCTCAGACAGAGAACCTGTTACTGTAGAAAACAATGCATTTTTTATTATATTAATAATTTTGATCATGTTATCTGTTTGTATCAGAGCTCTGGAACATGTAATGACAATATAGTTTCATTCACAAGCTTTTTATTCTCCTTGTTTTAAAATAAGGCTTTTCAGTGAACCAATAACACAGTCAACAGACTGTTTAACCGCACTTAGAATGGCAATATTTCGACATCAATCACAAGTTATTGTGTTTTCAAAAGTCAAACACAGTCATTCATTGCCTTGTTTTTTTTTGTTTGTTTGTTTGTTTTTTTCACGTGGTCAACATTCATTTCAGTCACATCTGTAATTTATTTTAACTAAAAAGTGGGCGAGAGTTAAAAAAAAAAAAAACCTGAAGTGAGTAGTATTGCTATAATAGAACTGTACTGATACTGATGTGTGGTGATACCCAGCACACAGAAACAGACAAGAGTTACACTGTTGTTGTTAAAAAAATAAATGATTGTATTTTGATTCAATGTGATGCAACTAGTTAACTTGCATGAATATTAAAGATAATAAAATATATAGGTAGAATAAAAACTTGACTTCACTTGACTAAAAATTGCATTTGTTATGAATTTAATTGAATGTACTTTAACTTGAAATTGCTTCTTTAAGTAATCTTTTAAGTGTATGTTTGCTTGACATGATATAACAGCTTAAATTATCACAAGTTAAACTAAGTTAAAAACTAAACTTCAGCTTGTGTGTTCTGTGATTTTTGTCCCCACAAGGACGACAATCGCCATAATGTGACTGTGTAAACAGATTTAGGTCCCCACAAGATAAGGAATACCAAGTACACACACGCACACACACACACACTCACCATGGTAGATGTCCTGGAGGGAGCCTCCTCCACAGAATTCCATACAGATCCACAGTTTATTAGCTCTGCAGACAGAAGAGGAGATTTCACTCAGAGGTAACAGATTATCACTGCCGCGTTGCTGTTGTTTTTTTACTGAGAGTGAACAGACAGATTACCGTATGTAGCTGCCATAATAAGCCACGATGTTGGGATGTTTGCAGCTTTTCACTATGACGATCTCCTGCTGAATGATGGAGAAATCGTCCTCTGTGGAACCAGAGAGACAACATGAAGAGATGAAGATGAAGCTGGGACACGAGGCATGGTCACATGCATGTCGCCTTTATACAGGGTCATAAACAGGGAAGTCTGCTAGTTTTTATATTGAAATATCGAACTATAAAAATGTAGTTTACTAACAGATAATCAGAGTCAGATGTTAACATGAGCTCCAATGAACTCAAATGATAGAGTAAACTTCAAATAAAGGTTTCACCTGGCTCCATCTTGATGACCTTGATTGCTGCCAGCTCGCCATTTTGCTTGTTACGTGCCTGAAAACACAAAACATGCACAGTTTGTGAGTAGCTTTTATGCTTTTTGATGCTTTTACTGTCATACGTTGTTTGTTTTGATGTTTTGATCTTTAGTGTGTGCACTTTGAGACCATTTTGTGATGTAAAGTGACTTTAAAATGAAATGAAATATTACTATCATTATTATTAGTTTGAGTTGTGCGTTTGTGGAGCCTCATTTACATGTTTGCTGTTCAGATCAGTGGAGGGTAGCAAGCAACTCACACACACACACAGGTTCATGCAGCTATACTTTTAAGGACTCTGTGTTCATTTGCATTCATTTGGACAGACGAACAAAATCCCTAACCATAACTAGTTCTTTAACCAGGTTTTCATCTCTGACAAGATCAGTGTTTATGCCAGAAAATGTCCTAAAGAGGCCACAAATACACATCCACCCACACACACTCTCTCACACACACACACACACACACTGACCTTTAAAGGTTTTATGTTGACTCCTATTTCCTTTATATTTCACATTAGAGTTCATATAAGTAATTACTATCTACAACCCCTTAAAGATTATGTCTGAGAAGTTGTTATAGATAAAAGTTCAAGGGAGTGTAAATTTAGATCCCTGCTTCAAACGCATAGGTTAAAGCTATTTGCACATCAGAGCTGCAGAAACTGTTTTAATACATATTATTTTTAGTATAATATACAACGTAACAACACGGTGATGAGATGAGAACAAATAAACACAACAGTGTCACCATGAATGTAACTGAGAGATCAAGTCAAGTTCATATACAAGTACAGTGTAAATTTCTCTACAATTTTGTGTGTGTGTGTATTATTTTCATTATAAATGATACAATTTAATATACATATATATTTAAAGTTTGAGTTGTTGATGCTATACAGTAACATTTAAAACCTGCTTCAGAGAGTTTTAAACTGTGGGTAAATTGTGTTTTAGTGTCCACCATCTTAATTTTGTCACATCATTTTTAGATTTTACGGTAGCTTAGATATCTAGACGCACCCTAGCGGTAGCAAATTTACTTTGCAGCCAGGGTTCCTCTGGATCCACATATCAAGAAACTTCTTGATGTAGGTCTGGTTTGCCAGGCTAATTTTATGGGTTAAATAAAAAAAATGGAATGATCCCAACCAAAGCCTGAAGATGTCCAACAAGATTTACGGTGATTCTAAAAGAGTAAAAGCCATCATATTATATTATATTATATTATATTATATTATATTATATTATATTAGACATTAAACAACCCAAACACCAACCAGTATTTAGTCTAACACGACCCCCGCTGTGAGTGAAACAAGCTCCTCTTCATTGGCGACAAACCCTAGAACATGAGCTCATAGATGAAACAAGACCTTCCAGTGTGCAGTTAAGCTATGACAGAGTTCACTGATCACCCACTTCTCTGAGAGGAAATACCCATCCTCATCACCACAGTTGTGAAGTTAAGCAGGTCGTGTTCAGTGACAGTGGAAACTCCACTGCCTCCAGAGGGAGTTTTAAAAACAACACTTGTGGATCAAAGATAGCGACTGACGTTCACAGTTACGATTCATTTCGCCGAGTAGACGTCATGAGCATTTTAGGGACATGAACACGTGATGTAATGCGGTGGCCACCACCGCCGCATTTCATTTATCACGTTATCGGAAAAATGAAGGCAACAAATCTGTAATCGCAGTTAACACTTCACAGTTGGTGTTGTGTTGCTCAACCGAAAAAGTTTGACGTTGAAAAGGTGCAGTGGAAAAAGCGTGTGCTGAGAGCAAATACATGAAAATGTTTTTTATGTCCATCCTCCACAGTGACCACAACATCCTGACTTTGAACCCGGCCATTACAACCATGACCAAAGCTAAGTGATGTCTTCATCTTGAGACGAACAGAAAATGTCCCCTTTGTGTGTCCCCGCAGGTACAGCAATATTTGTCAGGGGACAATGACCTCATTTTACAGGACAACAAACTGATGTCACTGTGAGGAGGTCTGTATTTCAGACGAAGTGATTGTTGAGCTCTTAAGTTATAAATCTAAACCCATAAACAGGACCAATCAGGGGGTACTTGACTTGAATTCAGATCAGGACTCTCTTAGGACAAATGGAAAGGTTGCATCTGGCATTAAAGAAAGCAGCCGGTGACCCTTG
Organism: Solea solea; assembly: GCF_958295425.1. NCBI lineage: Eukaryota > Metazoa > Chordata > Actinopteri > Pleuronectiformes > Soleidae > Solea > Solea solea. The sequence continues at coordinate 20,926,091 of NC_081140.1, read as the reverse complement.
TGGTGACAGAGGCAGAAGCTGAAAAAGCCTTTTTTAAAAAAGGTTAAATTACTACACGCAAAATGATGCTATATCTGTGCACAGTGCAGTAAAACATTGTGTACTTTTCCTGTGCTTAGTATTTCCTCTGAGCTCAGACTGAGTTCTGACTCCTGCTGACCAGTTTAACTGTGTAATGTCTGTGCACCGGTCTACATTAAAAAACATGTTGTTCAGCTATTAAAGTAAACAGATCCATTGAGGGCCTGGTCATACTTTCTGCTCAGGTGTGTGGGATATTAAATTTCATGATCCAGCCATTTTCTACGGTGGTCTGCACAGACCCTACACCCAGCCCAATCAAATGGCAGCCAATGGGCTACAAAAGCAAACTCTTGTGGTGGTTCCACCTGAAACAATGAGGAAAAACTAGACAAACACGTTTCACTGTCCCTCATAAATTCCTACATATGGGATATGTCATATGTGACAAATGTTTATCTTAAATCAGACTAAAACTAATGCTGTTGCTAATATTGTGCACCTTTTTGATTGTATGCACTTTTATTTTACATTGCACATGTTTTGTTTAGGAGCAAAATATTTGTATTTCAAAGTGAAAAATATTATTGCTACGACCTCCGATTCTGTTCACGGAGAGTTATTTTATTAAAAAATTAAATAAAATGTGGCCGAGCTGAGTTTGTAACTGAGCAGCACTAGCACACCTACAGTTAGAGGCTGTGCGTGACCACTGTAGCACAACACAACATGTGTAAATGTGAAGCAGCTATCCACATACCTGGAACACAGACAGTACAACACGGCTCTAACGTTAAACCAGAATAACAATCATTTACTTGCCTGAATGCAAAGCTGCAAGACGGCAGCTTTTATCAAGCACTTACTCATCCAGCAGAAACAGAGCAGCATCAAACCAGCTCTGTTCAGCGGATGAAACTATGGTAAAATACTTAATCCGTAAACCTCTGGTGTTGTAAATTTGACAGTATTCTCTAGCAGTGTCTTTTGAGGACATGCATTCACATTCACATTGAAAAAAGGGGGGGGGGGGGGGGGGGGGGGTTTATGAGCTTTATGACCTTGACAGTTAGAACTGTAATCAAATTTCTATAAATATTTTCTATACATTACGTTTATAAAAATATGAAGTCACCTGAACTTTACGTTCACTAAAATTTGATCAGTTCAGCTTTGAGTCCAAGCGAATGTTTGTGTCAAAAAGAGAACAGTGTTTGTGAGATGAGGGAAATGAGGCGTACAAGCGTTTCATAGCAGAACAGTACGATATGGTCAAAAGGGTAACTTATGATCACAACCTGAGTGCAAGACAAAGACACACGTGCTGAAGGAGAGTTCAACGAGGGTGGAAACTCCATTCACTGTCTGTGTGTGTGTGACATCAGAGAGGTCACTGAGAGGAAAGTCACCTGACAGTGATCAGTAAACAACTAAACACACACATATATATGAAATGGATGTGACAGCGGAGGCTGCAGTGCTTCTACAACAACCTTTGGCTGCGTGTTTACCCGTTTATTTGTGATCAAACGCAAACAAAGGAGGGTGAACGACATGTTTCCTCTCACTGACCACTGTAGTGACGCAAAAAAAGTCCACACAAAATAATACAGAGACTCATCAACGAAGCGAATGACAGGCAACACGCTGAGTCACGCTTCCAAGAATGTGTAGAAACAAGAAAGAAAACAAAGGGGAACGAGGAAGTGGACCCTGTTTATGTCTTATAACTATACATTTAAAAAGACAATAACAGAGAATTCATCACAACTGATGGCTTAAAGACCAAATAAGACTGTTTCCTTTGTCCAATTGTCTATAACAAACACAGTGTAAAGAGTGATGTGCACTTTCCTACAACTGCATGAACTTACTGTCCTCTTTATTAGGTACACCTGTTCAACAGCAAAAACGGGCACCAGAATGTGGAAGAAAGATTTTTTTAGGTGACTTTCAGTGTGACATGGTTGTTGGTGCCAGATGGTCTGGTATGAGTTTTTTAGAAAACACTAAAAAAGAGAAATGATCCTGTGGGCGTCAGTTCTCAGAGGTCAAGAGGAGAGACTCGTCTGACTGGATGAAAAACAGGCAACAGTAACTCACAAAGGTCAAATGACCACTTGTTATTATCTATGACCACTCGTTTTTATCTATGAACACATAGAGATATATATATATAAATACTCTATCAATAAACACATTCTCCTCCATGTGAATTAACCCCAGTGTTCATCTGTATTCATTTACACATCCCAGTGAATTAGCCTTATTCTAACATTTAATCATCAGGGGTTTCCTACAAACCTCACACACTTGTGTTTGCACAGCTATATTTGTTTTGGGTCCATTCCTCACTTCTTCTTTTTGTGTCTGAGGTTTTACACACACACACATGCAGGTGCAGCAGCTTCTGTGAGGCGACAGGCCTGAAACTAGAGTTGCACTAGCAGCCAAAACTGCAGCTTAGTAGCACAAGCCACATCAGATAAGCCATCTAAGACTTTTACTGTAAGGTGGGTCAGATGCAGATCTGCAGTCTCAGTCAAGTATGAGTCATTTCCCAGGCTGTTCTTAAGACCTTTTATAGAAAAAATAATAATAATACACATGTATATATATATATATATATATATATATATTCAAAGTATAGATAGGAAGGAAAAATCAGCAACCTTAACAGGGTAAAATAAAATAAAATAAATTGTGAATACATAAAGAAATACATTTTCTTTTTGAGAAAATGACAGAAGCCTCTGAAACTGCAGAGGTACTGAATGAAACCTGAAGTTACGTGACCACAATGATGACTTTGGGGTCATGCGTTGCATTTTTAGTGTCGAGTGCACTTAGATATTGAAGTCATTCGTGTCAAAAACTGTGAACTTTTGAGGTCATATGTGCACGACCCCCTCATATGATCATATGACAGTGTGTTATTTATAAAGATAATTAATGAAATTCATTTTTGCTTATAGCATGACCTGGTTGGATGTAGTGAATCTGTTTTAATTTAAAAAAAATAAAATTATGATTTGATCTTGACACACGTATCTCCACAGTTAGATAAAGATATCCTGTATCTGATGCTGCAGAACAAGTCAAACAAGCTTCTCTTTCCAACACAGTGGTGAGCAGTCAGGACTAAAGGAAGTTTAGATTAAAGTGAAGATTTGCGAGGATTGTGATTTTTCAGGCGGTAGAAATGCTGCTGGAGTGCATGCCATGACTGCCGAGTAAACACGTCACGGGGTCTGAGTCTCTTTCTTTCACAACTTTTTTTTTTAGCATAAGCACATGCGTCATATGTGCTTTTGTGTTTTATTGGTTGATGTGGCGTTAAAATGTGTTTTAATGATATTGAATGCTTTCAAATGAGCCACAAAGCTTGAATAAAAACAAAATGTCACAGATTAGGACACACATGAGCATAAATGATGCAGAGGGAAATACAAACAGATCCTGCACAGAGTCTGTATGTGTCCTTGAGCAAGGCTCTTAACCCCATGTTGCAGCGCGCGATTAGGTGTGAAAGATGTGTGAATGGGTGAAAACTGTAGTGTAAAGCCTAGACTAAAGATTAGAAAAGCTCAATATAAATACAGACCATAATACCAACTCTTCTTCTTCTGATTTTGTTTGGTCATAACGAGCAACAAAGGAAATGTAGTGGCGCTAAAGTAAAAGTTGCTAGAAATATAAACTAAAGCACTGATACGTGAATTTTGCACTTAAGTGCGGTAAACGAAGTATTTGTACTTTGTTACATTACAACACTGACGTTAATCTGATCATCACGTAGCCTCCAACATTTTGGGGAAGCAGTGAGATGAAAGAAAAATGGAAGTTAAATGAGAGTGAGATCTGACATCAAACTTCCCAAGAATGTGGTTTAAATTTGACACATCAGATCCAGTTCATCTGTCGCTCTTTATTCTGATGATTAAAACAGCTGAGAACAATGAGAGGAGAAGAAAAACAGGTTTGAGCGACGTGAATAAAGTTCCACTTCCACTGTGGAAGTGGAGGGAAAAAACACTAAATTAAAATAATGTTAAGACTGTGCTGCGTGTTCATTTCATAATGTGGATAAAATTAACCTTTAATCTACTTTTAGTTGAACTTGAGCACAAAGCATTATGAAGATAAAAGAGTCATTTCCTGTTATATATCACATGGTTCATGGTGAACATATACAAACTATACACAATCTTAACCAGTGGGAACTATGATGTTGATAAATAGAATAATAAAGTTGTATATTTTCCATATTGTACCAAATATTTCAGTGCGTCTGCTGGATTTTTGATGCTGAGGTCATCATTATATCATATCATAGTGTAACAGACAGATATAAATGTCTATCTCTAAATAAACAGCTTCACTACAATTCAATTGTAGTGAAGCTGGTTCTCAGTCAACGTCCAGCAGCTGAAAGTCTGATCCTGAGTCACCGTAAAAACCCCTGCTGTGATAATAAAACTTTAAAGAGGAAACATTGACCAGGATATAGTATGTAACGTCTCATTTCAAGGAAGGCTTTTTCAAAATCCTCTTCACATCCTGATTCGTAGCCATCAATAAGTCGTCTGTCTGTCACTGATGGGAGCGAGTGAATCACAGAAAAACTGTAGACAAGCTTTCACGAGGAGGGAAAGTGTGGCCTTCACAGTCCTAACCTTACCTTCACTTTTGAAATTGATTTTAAAGATTTTAAAATGTAAAAAAGCCATATTGAAGCCTCCAGATTCAGGATTGGAGCGGCACCGTGACAGTTTTTGTAACCTGAGGTTCAAAGATCAGGCAACGCGTATGTGTTTTCCTTTAAATACGAGTGTAATTTACACAATTGACAGCATGTTTCATTGAAGACCTGAAACTAGCTATTGAGTCGAGGAACTCCTCAAAAAAACGTTGACTTATGTTTCAACTAAAATGAGAATTTGTCCAGATTGTACCCGGCCTTTTGCACTGTCCGTTGAGATTGGCACCAGCGCCACCTGCGACCCTCATGTGGGGGATTAAGTGGTAGAAGATGAATGAATGAGAATTTGGTTTATTTTCCCTTAGACTTCTATTCACAGAATGTGTGGATACTTCCTGGCCTTCACTTTGTAAACAAGAAGACTACATCCGTGATTATAAACAGTTTATGAGACGCACACTTGCTCAGTGTCTGGCTGTGAATTATTTCCTCACTCATTATCCTGAGATCTGCCTGAGGGAGACGTTCTGGAGAAACTTCTGCAGATCTTTGCGTCCTCACACACAGAGCCTCACACGATCTCTGGAAAATGAGTTTATCTGAAGCCGCTTCACCAAACTGGAGAAAAGATTTGAAAGAGTTGTTACCCGATCAAGGTCAAGGGTCACGTTAGTCTTCACTGGTCTTTGAAGCTGAATCTCAACATAATCATCGTTCACATCCTTAGAGCTGAAGAATATCAACAGCCGCATCAGCAACAACGGATATCTGTTTCCTCTGGAGTCATTTTCTCAACTACTCTAACTAGAATACTTTCACATTGAGTGAAAACCACTTCCCCAGCGCAGTGAATGCAGTGAACTGATGAAAATAAAAATCAATCACACTCGTGTTTCCATCCAAACTCAAGAACATCTCACAGAGCACGGCTCACTCACAGATTGAGCTCCAGGAAACAGAACATATAGTCATACAGAAATTAGACCAAACTGTGAAGGGACACAAGGGAGCAACTTGCAAAGCAGGCTGAAGTCAGACACGCTTGACTTGTTCTGAACATCTGCCTCAAAGTGAAATAACTCAATCTGAATTTATAGGTTTCAATTTTAAGTTTGAATCATCCTTGTTTTTTACTTTAAATGTTGAAGATAAACAGGATTTTCACATTTGTCACAGACTGTGTGACTCTCAGATGTGAACAAACATTGTGATCAGTGACATTCACAGCACTGAAGGAGCAGCGGCGATCTCTGACCTTGTAAACTTCTCCGTACGTTCCTCCTCCGACTCTCAGCAGGATCTCAAAATCGTCCTGAGGATTCCTGGTGGAGATATCCAGAGCTGCCCTGTGCTGGGAGTCCATATTCAACCAGTGCTGATACTATTCTTCCACGTGCATGTCTCTCTCTCTCTCTCTCTCTCTCACTCTCTCTCTCTCTCTCAGTCTCACTCTCTCACACACACTCACCCTCTCTCACACTCATTCACTTACTCACTCACACACTCACACAGACATACACATTCAGTGGCATTTACATCTATAGACAATAAAGCTGATGAACTCTTCCAGGTGAGACACAGAGCGAAGACACTCAAACACACACACCACACACACACACACACACACCTTCCTGTTTCTGTTTCTTGCTGTCAATCCTCCCTCCCTCCCTCCCCTGATCTCTCACACCTTCCTCCCCTCTTTGTTCAGACTTTTTTTTTCTCAGCTCATTTGCATAATCCGGTTTCTTGTTGAGTTGGTGTGTGTGTGTGTGTGTGTGTGTGTGTGTGTGTGTGTGTGTGTGTGCACGCATGTGCGTGTGTGTGTGGTATTTATGGTTTTCTTTAATGTGAATGAGTGAACAAGTTTGTGTTAAAACGTTTGTGAGAATCAAGGGACAAAATAATGTAAAGATGTGCTAAAATGATGCAGTTGCTGAGGTGCAGGAATAAAGGTTGAGGTGTGTGTGTGTGTGTGTGTGTGTGTAGCTGTGTGTTGGCTTCCTGTTCAGAAGCATAAATAAGGGGAACCCGTAACATCCTGTTGACTAGTTTTAAATGGTGTTATCAGGTACTAGTCTGAAAATCGGCAATCATGTAGACTTTTCACTGACTAATGTTTGAAGTCAGTGTGAAAATCTCCAGTGTGTTTGTTGAAGACACAGCTGAGGATGAGCCTGCAGACCAAGAGTCATCATGTAATGTCACATAATGTTTTATACATTTTTATCTGAATAGAGTAAAAGTAGTTGAAGGAGGAATTAAAGTGCTCTCGCTGCAGAAAACAAGACACAGTAACGCAAACGTTGATGATTTTAAAAAAAACTCGATGCAGCAAAGTACAGAGGTGGAGAAAACTTGTCTCTATTGTGCAGCCAAGTCTAATCATAATCAAACAGTGATCATCGAATGTGACCTTTGTGTCACATGAAAAGTCATCTGCATATTTTGGTCCGGATTCTCTGGAAAGCTGATAAATATTTAATTCTGGAGAAAATAGGAAACTTAGTCAAAGATCAGATAAAGATTACATGACAATACGACAAAAGCAGCTGAGCTGAGAGTGTGTTTCCCATTCAAGGGCTGAGAAAGAAAGAAAAATAAAGACCACATCTCTTTTGCCATCACATGACACCATCTCCACCGTTTGACATTTACCCACCCTCCTCTCTCCTCCTGCTGTGCAGACAAGCAGCTGTCAGAGCGTCACTGCCTACACTCTCACATCAGCCACGAAAGCTTACAACACCCACATGTGACAGACGCACAACACAGGCCGGCATGGAACATGGACCACTACCTAAAAGCTAACAAAGACGCCAGTGTTAGAAGTCAGCAGGATAATATAAATAAAATGATCAAAAAAAAACTTTATTTTCTCAACTATTCTATTCTCATTTCTCCCTGACCTTGAAGGCTACATCACGTCTCAAGCTCAATCATACAATCTTCTTTTATCTCCATGAATATTTTACTTTTTCCCCCTAAAGAAAGGGACATAAACTAACCTAAAGAGTCATGGATGGGAACAAACACTTACCAGTCACAGACAGCATAAGGTAGGACATCTGGTTACTGGTAGAAGCTGGTACTACGAGGTCAGGGACGTCTTTTGTGGATTTCTTCCAGTCATTTTGCTCCAGAAGATACATGTTTTGGTTATTGTCCCCACTCATATTGTTGTTTTTTGCAAGATATTGATGAATCTATTTTCAGAATATTGACCCTGAAGTTTTGCTGTTGAAAATAGTATGAAAATATATAGTTTGTTTTCCCTTTTTACTCTTATACAAAGACAAAGCAGTACTACATAATTATTAATTTGATTGTCTTACTTGGTTAATCACACAACAATAAAGCCGAATGTTATAGCTATGCAAATGAATAAATCAGACAATATATAAACCTCATTCAACACTGCACAAACAGAAAAGCGATCCACGTCCTAAATGTATTTTCTTAGTTTGATATCTGGTCTACAGATCAGTAACCTAGTCCCCTGGCTCTTTCTTCACTTTGTCATTTAGTTCTACTTTTTATGAACATGTATAGCTGTTTTGGTATGTTGACAAAATAAAGTTTTCTTTCAAAACTGAACAAATTAACCAAACAAATAACCCAAAAACTATGTCAGCTTTACAGGAAAATAAGCTATTTGTACGTTTATTATGAAAGTATTTTCCGGAAGTGGTAATCTGCCGTCATTGATGCATGCGTTGATCTTTTTTTTTTTTTTTTTTATTGGTTACAGTTCTTCACTATGACCACTAGGTGGATTATACTGACGTTACCGGACACGCGAGTAGCATTCACACGATTTATGTGCTTACCGCCCCCAGTGGTCACAATTGTATCTGCAACCTAGTAAAATTTGCGGTACACAACAAAGCAATTTCCGGTGAATGTTTTCAAAATAAAATGAGAACCCCCATATTACTTCGAACAGAGTGGGGGAATAAAACGAAAACCACGATAATGAAACACGACAAAGTAAAGTCTTAAATGTTAGTCAGTCAGTCTGTGTCCCCAATATCTACCAACAACACGAACAGCAACGCTTCACGTAGCAGTCCCTCGCTAATTTCGGTCCGTGTTCTTTCCGTTCCACCCTGTTAGCAGTCCTTTCCGTTCCGACCACCTCCTCTTCCCGGTGCCTTGTCTATGCAGCGGCCCACGTGTGGATATAATTCGATTTTTCCTTCTAAGTTAACAATAAACATTTGGACCAGATGTCGTCGCCTATCGAGCAGATGAGGACGAACGTGGGGAAGCTCCTGCGGGGCATCGACCGGTACGGATGGTCCTCATACCGGGCAGATAACTAGACTGAAAAGCTAACTATAGCTTAGCCTGTTTGCTAATGCTAACCTGTTCTGTTGTAATGAACTGTTACTTTGTTCCCTTTTTAAACAAGACTACGTATAGAGGAAGTATTACCGGTGGAAACGTGGTGTTTTATTTATCATTAATAGTTTGTTCCGTGTTGTGTTGAACTTGTGAACGCGTTTTATGGTGAAAGTCTGCTGCATCTTTATAATCCGGTAAAGTCAGAGATGAAAAGTAGTACCAACTGTTTCCACAGTGCAGGTGCACAGGTGTTCATACCTACATCCTTTGACCCTGACCCTGCCTGGAATCATCAGGCAGTAATCTGATTTATGTAAAGGATACTAGTTTGTCTTGCAGATAAACTTCAGCAGCAAAAGACTTTACATACACGATAAACACACTGATTCTCAATAGTATTAAGCTATGTAGCAGCTGTATTTTTTTTTCTGCTACTAGTTACACTAGAAATTAAGATTGAGACAGATTTTTTCTCAAAATGTGTTGAATTTACTGCTTCACTTTCCCCCCTTGAAACGTTTGACCTAAAATGCAATGAAAACAAAGTCAAAGACAACCATTACACATGTACGTAGGAGATACATTTTCCTGTCTCTTCTCTCAGGTATAACCCAGAAAACCTTCCAACACTGGAGCGCTACGTGGAGACACAAGCAAGAGAAAATTCTTATGACCTGGAGGCAAACCTGGCTGTCTTGAAGCTGTAAGTCTCACTGTCAGTGTGCAGGGAACTAAACATTCATTTTTCTCTACTGCTTTATCACCTTAGACAGGTCGCAGTTTAACATACAGATGAACAAACACATTCACAATCTTCACACTCACACCGATAGTCAATTTAGAGGGTCTAATTAATTTAATCTGCATGTTTTTGGAACATGAAGGAAGCTGGAATACCCAGCGAGAACCCACATTCACACAGAGAGAATTATGCAAACTCCTCACCAGCTTGGCTCTTGGTCAAACCCGGATCCAAACCAGTTACCTCCTTGCTGTGAGGCAGCAACTGAGGCAATTATAACAACCAGTTATTTTAAAATTTAGGAACATTTATTGGTTAAGTGGCAGCTGAATATCCCTTACCTCAAGCTTCCCTTTCAAATTGCACCACCTTGTGGCTGCCTCTATTCACTCACTCACTCATCATCTACCGGTTAATCCTCCACGTGAGGGTAGATGGGGAGCTGGTGGCAAATTGAGCTGACAGAGCGAAGTGTGTAATTATGGTCTTGACAGTATGTTTTCTCTCAATTATTTAAGCTTTTACACTTGTTGTTGCTCTATGTTGTGATTCGGTAACAAAATGAAAGTGTATCATTCATGATTACGACATACTGTTGCACAGAAACTGTTATCGCTTTGTCACCTGCCTGTGCAGGTACCAGTTCAACCCCGCCTACTTCCAGACTCAGGTGACCTCACAGATTCTGCTGAAGGCTCTGACCAACCTGCCACACACCGACTTCACTCTCTGCAAGTGTATGATTGACCAGACACACGTATCCCTTTGGTGCTGCTTCATGTGTGACGTCACCTGACGTGCTTCCAGTTTACTGTCTCACCTGCAGTGTAGCTCTGACCAATCAGTTCACACCCTCTCTGTAGAGTCTCACAGGAGAAATTTCCTGTGCAGCTTTAATAATTCACACACACAGGTTTGACTCATTGTCCCTTATTTAATGAAGCTTAATGTTTTGTACACAAAAACTCCATGTTTCTGAAAGAAAAACAGTGTCTTTAATGACCATGTCCACTATGCAGTCTTGGTGTAAAATGTAGTGAGCAATGACAGGTTTCTGTTTTAGGAATATTCCACATGATTTAGATTTGTGTGTGCGTACATAGTTCCCAGCAGTGGGGGGAGGGGTGGTGGGGTGTTTGAGTTGATTTGTCGGCCATTTCCTTGACTACTGTGTCGCAGCAAGAGGAACGCCCCATCAGACAAATCCTGTACCTGGGGAACCTGCTGGAGACATGCCACTTCCAGAGCTTCTGGGTATGACGCATGAATGCACACACACACACACATGCTGCAATTATGCACATATTGGCAGTTTTTTTGATATTCACATTTGATGAAAATGGGTGGAGATTGACTGAGTCAAATGCATTCACTACGGCTGGGAAACGTTGGCCAAATCTTGGCAAGGAGTGACACAGGAGGCAGGACACTCGCCCACTCAGTCATTGCAAATTATACATAGCTTTTCCTGCTGCGTTCTCACATGTTGTCACATGCCGTGTTCTCTGAGAAACGCCGTGATGAGCAGCAGAGTCAAACTAAATAAACAACACAATAAAGGAGTAAAAACAGCAAGTGGAGACACTGCACACAGTTATTTCTTATATGAACATCCCCAACAGTCAATTTGATAGATCTCATAGTTTTCATGTTGGAACAAATTATAAGTGAAAACACGTTCTTATGACGATTAAAATCTAACGGAAACCTTTTGGTATCATTGTCCCTGAATCTGTTAAACCTGTAATAAAGTAACAGGAACTGATTAGGTTTTATGTTGGTGACTAATCCATTATTAAAACAATTTCCTCTTGCTGATCAGAGCACACCATCGTTGATTTCCTTACAGTAACATGTGTTTGTTTGTTTTTCCAAACTTGTGCAACACTTTTTTTAGTCACTGTCTTTGAATTGTGTCCATGTCTTTGTCGTCCTGACAGACGAGCCTGGAGGAGAACAGGGAGCTCATCGACGGCATCACTGGGTTTGAGGACTCTGTTCGTAGGTGTGAGTATCACCGTATTTCAGTAAATACCTGCTAATGACTTCACTGAAAAGGTTGTGGACAGAAAATTAGGAAGCAGCCACACCCGAATACAAGAGCTGCTAATTATATGAATGAATAAGATGTTTGATCATCTACTTCTTCTCCCTCAGTCATCTGCCATGTTGTGGGCATCACCTACCAGACCATTGAGCACCGGTTACTGGCTGAGATGCTGGGAGACCCACTCGGTAAGACCCTTGACCCATGTCAACATGTCTACTTCAACACATGTCCCTTCACTGTGTCAGATAGTTCATGACCTGTAAAATCCCTCAGATCCCTGGTGTAAATACAGAGTTCACACCAAGCTCTGTTCTGTCTGTCTGAGGTTAAAACACTTCTATGTTTTGATATAACAGACACAGTGAGACAGTAAATATGGACAGAGAGAGAGAGAGAGAGAGAGAGAGAGAGAGAGAGAGCTTAGCAGGGACTAAAATATTTAGGATCTTCCATTTAGTCCCTGGGATGTAAATGCACGCAGTTCCTGGTAAAATCCTAGTTCTGGTGAAAGTTCCTGTCGTGGGTTCTCCCTTTTAGTAAAGATTATTTATATATTGTTTAATGTCAATACTGAAGCAAATCATGTAATTGTCTCTGTGTGTCCAGACACGCAGGTGAAGGTGTGGATGAACAAGTACGGCTGGACCGAGAATGAGGAAGGACAGATCTTCATCTTCAGCCAGGAGGAGAGCGTCAAGCCCAAAAACATCGTGGAGAAGATCGACTTTGAGAGTGAGTGTTGGTGTTATGTTAGACATTGAAGCATACTTTGGACAGGAATTTAGAGATTATAACACTGGATTAAATTAACAATTTGACACTTCTCTGCACCTCTTTTCACAGGTGTATCCAGCATCATGGCTACATCTCAGTGATTCAAACACACTCGTATGTTGTCATATTACACACCAGTCACAGCAGATTCAACCATTTGTCTTCAAAATAAAACTTTTCTCAATAAAAGTAATTTATCAATTCCACTCTGTTTGTTCAGTTCTTGGTGCTGTTCTCTGAAGGTTTTTTAAACATGATTTTTTTATTAAACTTATATCAGAATGTATTTACGTCCTCACAGAAATAATTATTACACTACCGTGTTTGGCAACAATAATAACTGAACAAGTGGCAAACGGTTGTGATGTCACCCATAAGAGTAATGTTGACATTTTGCAAATGGAGGTTTCAGACTGTGACCTACAATCAGGCACCTGTTTGTAGGTCACCTGTTGGCAGCCCGTGGCCAAGTGGAAAGGGAACTTGACTTGTAACCGGAAGGTAGCCGGTTCAAATCCCCACCCGGCCAAAAAGGGCTGGGGTACCCCTGAGCAAGGTACCCAATGCTCAGGGGTACCAATGGGTACCAATGGGGTACCCAATGCTCCCTGGGCGCTACTCAGTGTGGCAGCCCACTGCTCCTAATTCTAGGATGGGTCAAAATGCAGAGGAATACTTTCCCTAAGGGGATTAATAAAACTTTAAATACAAGCTGTCAATCACAGTGGGGTTCAGTCATGTGCCGTTCTTTATTGTCTCCTCTAATTGGGAACATAAATGTCAAAATTGACACCATGTGCTATTGAAGAAGACCACAAAACTGGCGATTAAGACCATTAACTCCTCAGGAAAACCTTTTAATCGACTGTTCATCCTTTAGAAATCTTGGTGGAGGATCTGCTGGGAAAGTTCTGGTTCATCCACACAATTCCTTGTTGAAAAAAAAAATCTGCAGGATTAGGCTAGTGTGCTAATCCTATAGAACATATACCAGTCAGTTTGTATCACCGTGTTGGCAGGAAAAGCCTCTGTAAAAATGAAATAGTTTGAATGTTGGACTGTGGAGATTGAACAATATATTGTAAAACCTGACAGATAGAAGTGGCCCGGTTTCTATTCATGAGTATAGAAATGGAGTGGGTGAGTGTTGCATGATGGGATTGCGTGACGCCAGCCACTTGCTACTCCCAGATTAAGAAGGAACCCCTCGTAATTTCTAGAATATTCAGGTATACTTCAGCAGGAAGCCTGGTGTCACCTTCCGGAACCATATATGCATCACCTAATTCGGCGGCGTCATTTCTGTCCTCCACCTTGCGTTCATTGCTGTCAGATTTGGCCATGTTCCTGTCATGAACAACCTCTGTCAGGATTGGCATCAGCGCCATCTTTGAGGTCAAGTAAACCACGTCACTACAACCCTTGTGTGCGACCCACTCTACTGTTCTTCCTCCTTCAGTCTGTGATGGTGCTGTGCTGCTCTCCTCCTCTCGTTGTGCTGTACACTGGCAGTTATGAAGTTGCATGCACTCTGTTGTGTTTCGAACAAGAGCGATCATTGCACTTAGAGTGTGGTATTCCATGCAGTCACACTCGTTGGCCGTGCCTCCCAGATGCCAAGGGTTTGAGTTCAGCTTTTTCGCGACGACGTAGTTCACTCTTCCTGCTGTGTGTTTAGCCAGCAACCTGCAGAATTGGTTTAAGCTTGCACACTTGATCAGGGGAGCGCCGTTTACACATTGAGCGAGAAACTCTGACAGAATGTTCTTCATGTTAGAATAAATGTAGTCCTCATCCACGCCGAAGAAACAGTGGTTGCTCTCTACAAGTGAGTAAATGTGCTGCAGTTTCTCAGTCCACTCTGAAATGAAGGGCAACATCTGGTCAGTGACGTACCGCAAGACCTCATTAACGAGGAGTAAGCACAAATCCACCAGCACGGTTCTTTCCAGTTGGCCTTGCTCCTTCGATCCCACCCCAATGGAGTGACTGCAGATCAGTTTGTTGAGGTCTGGGTTGGACTTGAGGTGGTAAAGACACATCAGTTGGTACTTTACAGTGGCGATCAGCTTGAGTTCTGCTCTGTCCATGGTTGAATCTGACCAATCCCACTCACTGGAAGTCCATGATTCATTTTCTCAGAGACAGATGCCACTTTCATTCTTTGATTGGTACGGTGTGTGGGTTGCACATACAGATCAAAAGGAGATAATGGACAAAGGACAATGTGTCTGTGATCTGTATGAGTTGCCATGGTTACAGGGAAGGTCTTGCAGATCAAAGGCAGTGCAAATATTAAGAAAAGACACTTTTTCCTGACTTACTTTTTGTTCTCTTCTGCGTATGCTTATATCTTTCCAAGCTGCCAAGTGTCTTTCCAGTCGTCGGCGGCCTATTCACGGTTGTCAGAAAGACTATTCCTGGTTATCGGGAAGTTCTCTAATACATCTTCTGATGCACCTGAACACATCTTCAGTGAAGCGAATGCCACCTGAACACGGGCCGTGGTCGATGGGTTGTCTGGAGGACTGTCTGATATAGAAAGACCCCGATGAACCCAGGTTACATCACTGAAGGTGTGTTCAGGTGCATCAAGATGTATTCAATTAAATGTATTAAACAACTGTCATATGAAGGAATACAGTATATCAATATATTCTGTTTTAAAAAATAGTTCCAATAAAGTAGACACTTGGTCACAATATATTGAAATAATGTAAAATAATCTATTAAATAATGAAGTTCAGTGTGGCAGCTCACTAATTAATTTTTTTTAATCAATATCCACTTATTCGCTTTGTTGTGAACTTTTGATTGAATCTGACAAGAAGTAAAGACATAGACATTGACTCCACTGCACAAGACCATGGTACTGTATCCTAAACTCTGATTTAACTTTAATAAAAGTTAAATCAGAGTTTAGGATACAGTATGAATGTATTTACTTCCTCGCAATGGAATTTTTGTTTTGCTATTTTTCCCAGAAATAATCACACTTCCTTGTTTGGCTGTTTTCTTATACATGGCTAATTAGGAACATTAAGAGCTAATATGAATCAACCAGCACTCAATCACTCACTGACTAAGGTGTTGTGTAATAGTCATTGTCGTATTGTGTTTTCCTTGACTTTGTGTTCAGGGGTGTGATAGATAATGGGTAATTCACCCTTGTTCCGCTGCTCAGAAGCATTGAAGCTTCACCCTCCATAGAGAAAATAATCAACAGAACAAGAGAAAACAAACTGTTTGTTCCTCTGATCTCATCCGTCAGGTCAACACTCCTGAGCAGTTCAAGAAGGATTCAGTGTAATTTTGAGAATCATCACATTTGTATGTTTAAATATTAAAACTGGTCAATGTTGAATTATTCGTGAAAAATAGATTAGGATTGTATTCTGTATCCCAGAACCTTATAGTGTTGTTTTATAATCCTAAACTCATTAGCCATAACTTTAAAATCTGTTTTCTATTTTAATAGAGTGACTGGACATTACATTTACATGTATATATGCATAATTATTATCTTATAATGCAATATAACTGCCATTTGTTTAGTACTTTTCCATTTTCTTGTATCATAACATACATTTATCCTTATATATATATGTGTATGTATATGCGCATACATGTGCACATAAACACGCATATACACAATAATGTGCACATCGGTATACACAGGTATGTGTTTGTGTGTATATATATTTATATACATATGTATGCAGTCCTCATCAGATACACATACAACAGCAACCACCATGAGAGGATGCTGAAAAGCTTCTAGAAAGCAGTAGTTAAAGGGCTAGTTCTATTTTTTCTCTAAATAGGAACATACTTTACAAAACTGACATCATGTGCTGAAACTTGTGATTGAGATCAATAATTCAAATCAAGTGAGAAATAATAGACCTAGTTTCCCATAAATTTCCATTCAGAGTTCTTTGTACAACCAGCAGCGTCGCCCCCTAGTGGCTATTAAATGTATAACTACGATAGAACGGTCACCAAGGCCAACATGTATCTATGGAGGGTGCTGGTTTGATTGTGTTGGCAACAGAAGTTAAGAACAATAATAATAATACATTTACACAATATTGCTGAGTGAAAAATGAAGGTGAACGAACTGGAAACCTGCGGGAGTGTCTGACCTGCATTGCCTTCATTACCTCAGGTGAGCGTCCACTCCCAGGGGGCGTGGCCTCTGCGTAGTGTGTGTTTATTACCTGCTCCAGTGAAAGCTTCACGCATTCTGGAAACGGAACAAAAGTAAAACAATATCTCAAGCCGTGGACATGATAAAGTCTCTGAGTGTGTCGTCTGAGAACTCCTTCGACGATGTGGACTCGGTCTGCTCCGACGAGCTGCTCGGCTCTCAGTCCCGCCGCTGGCTGGCGGACCTGCTCAGCGGAGACATGCCTCCAGAGAGCGGGGAGGTGAGCGCGGTGGGGCGGGACGGGCTCTTCGTGGACCATCACTTCCCGCTGGGTGAGCTGGAGATGCAGCCCGGGGTCAGGTGGAAGCGACCAAAGGTACATTTAAAAAATAACAAAGCTCCTTTATTAAAGTGCTGTTATCCATTGTTTTATTTCATTTGAAGTAGAGCTGCACGATATTAGCAAGTCAGGCGATAAGATTTACATTGTATGAGTATTGTATATGCATATATACAACATATGTGTATATACAACACACATACTATGTATATTAGACAGACATTTAAAGTTACTTATATTACAGTGTGGTTCTGTGTATGTGTGTACATGTAGTACGTGTGTGTGTGTGCGCGTTATTGAGATTCAAATGTCTAATTCACTGCGTAAGAAGATGCTGTGTAACCAGTATTATTCTTATTATTCTTATCCCCGTTTAAAACCTTTTTATAGTATGCTAAACCAAACCACCCCTATATATATATATTATTGATGGATTATTGGTATGAATAAATAAGAATCTGGGGGGGGGGGGGGAGTTGTATTTTAATTAAATATTAACATAATAATTATAATAAATTGAATTGCACTGTCCATTCTGGTCTCATTTATCTGCCCACCAAGTTTTGGGGAATGAGGGCGTTGTTGAAACCTGGTCCTAATGAGGCAGGACCTCATTTCTGACAAACAGGTTAAGTCTATTTTTTAAATTTTTTAATTGCGATTAGGTCAAGGTTTGGCATTAAGTGGTTATGGTTAAGTTTGGAGATAATGCTTTGATTAGGGTGTTCAAATGAATGAAAGTCAGGGCGTGTGTGTGTGTAGGTTCTTGTATTTGTCATTTTGTGAGGACCAAACATGTATACACTATATATAGAGTGAGGACATTTTGGCTGGTCCCTCACATGTTTAATGGACTCTTTGGGGTTTAAGTCCTGGTCACAGAAAGACACTCAGATCCCTCTGAAGGTGGGTACAGTGTCAGGCATCAGACTGGCACCTGCTGTTGTGTGTCTTCACTTCTGTTTGTTGCCTCAGGATAGTCTTCACTCTGAGAACACAAATGCCTGCAGGTCAACAGGAACTAATGAACGTGACGAATGCCTCTTCTCTTGAGTTAAATAAATGTGCGACACATATAAAAGGAGAGATAAAAACAGCTTCTTCACGTCATGACACTGAAGTGGAAATGAAAGACAAGCAGTTTAAGATAAAACAAGTGTCAAAGGTTGCATTTATAACATTATTCTTATGAGTCATAGCACTTTGTTTCTTTCACTTTCATGTTAAAAGTAACTTTCATTGAAATTGTGAAAAATGAAGGAAAGCATTTCATCATCTTTCAGTCCTTTAAAAAAAAAGAAACTATCAGATAAGTCTCCAGGATGTTTGTGATGGATTTCAAAGCATACGTGTTGAAACTGCAGAGAATGTTGTCTGAGCAAATGCTGAGCCTCTCCATCAATATCTGCAGTTAAATCATACATTTGTTCTTAAGAAATAAAATCTATTCTAAAAGACCTTTGTCATATTTTGAAAACAATTATTATGAATGATAAAAACCTGTAGGATTATATACAGAACACAATAAGTATGTCAGTTGTCAACATGTTACCACATCGTTTTATCACCACCACAAAGTCAAGCCAAAGCCATTATCATTAATTACGAGACCTTGTTTGAAAATCAATGCATTTCTGGAAGTGAATAAATGTTATCAAAAAACAGCTGAACATAATCCAACAAACCACCAGAGAATGGGACACTTATGTGCTACTTGTTTTGCCCCTGGATCTGTATATTTACCATTGAATTAGTTCCACGTCCCAGTGTTTGCATCTGACCACTTACCAGCTGTTAGCTGTTTTGTTTGAGACCAACGCCATCTTTGTATGTTCAGTACGTCTGTGACGGGTGTGAGGAAAGGTCGGAGGTCATACGTTTGGCCTCTTGTCATTAATGAAACTTTTTTAAAGGTTTTGCTGTTGAAAGTTGCATCAGATTTCTCGTATTGAAAAGGAAACCTAGCAGGCTTATGTTAAATATCTCCTGTGATGTTTGATATCCACAGGTCAAACACAAACACTTTATGTGTGGAACGTAAAGTGAACTCCTCTGGCGTCCGTATGAATCCTTTTGTCCATCGTGTCACTTAATTTCCAAAATACACATTATTCCTGCTTTACTGGTACAGTGGAATGTCACTGCGCTCAAATGTAAACACAAACTCACTGAATTCTCGCACTCTACAGAATAACATGAAGACAGGCGAATTGTCCTGAGAAAGTAAACGTCCACAGAGCATGTGACTGCATGCACATGTTGGTATTACCCTCATTTACTGCTTAGATTAATACAAGATAAGACAAAAATAAGACGCGACTTTGACAAAAGCACAGCCAGAAAACACAGTGATGTCTTATAGTATGCAGTGGTTTTTCACTGTTTTTGCTCATATGTATTTATTTTTAGAGGAAAGTCAGTTTGTGTAATGTATCATCAAAAATAATGTGCTTATTGTTGGAATATGTCCTTTAAATGCAGATTATATTGTACATGTGTATGTGTGTATTTGTCATTTATGCTGTGATTATGCTGATTATTACTAATATTAAAACGTTAGATCCGTTCATAAAAGCAGGTTTAAAGCAGTAACTGAAGAATCGCAGTAACTGAAGTTTATGAGGATAATGGGTCAAAGAATTAGTTAATAAAATTAATTGATTTAGTGTTTAGATCTTTTTTGGAAATAATAATCCTCCTGTCAGACTCTGGATAAGACAATTATTTGAAATATTAAGGCCACATTTTTAGATTGATGGCATTAGCCGCCCCTCCCTTTGGCAGGCCGCTCTCAGACAGGTTACATCCTGTTTTATTTTTCATCATCTCATTTTTCTGTCTTTCATTTCTTCTCTCTTGTTTTCCTCTGCCATTATATTCACTGCTGTTCCCAGGAGATCTGTCCATCACCTCAATTCATCATTAATGGAGCTACACACCTGGACATTTGCCAGGGGAAACTCAGTAAGTAGAAGGATCCAGCAAGAATAGATTTGAATGGGTTCTTTCTTTGTGGAGTTAGAATGGGCTCAGGATGGGGTCCAGTTAATTGGTGAAGGTAAATTGGTTTTGGGAGTGAATGTTGAATTGCACGGCTGCAACGATTAGTCAATGATTACTAAACTAATCGTCAACTACTCAACTATTTATCAAAAATGAGTCAAAACCGCTCAACTTCAGTTCACATTAAGAGGAGAAACAGTACATCATTCTCCACGTCTTGATATTTGGCATGGATTGATTTTATGTGAACTCTTACTTGTACCGTGTTTAGTATTGAATAAAATATACAGAGAAAACATGGAGAGGATAAAGTACAATGGATAATCACAGCTGCTCACAGAGGAGGATATAACGTGAAAGTGTTTCCATATCCTCTGACGTAAACTTGTCTTCTTCAGATGACTGCTGGTTTCTCTCTGCCATCGCATCGCTTGCTGTGCACCGATCTCTGCTCATCAAGGTTGTGCCTCTGGAACAAAGCTTCAAGGAAGGATACAATGGTAGCTTCACCTTCAAGGTAAATACCAGAATATTCCCTGACATGTTGTCTGTGTTGCACAGGTGTTGGTGTCATGTCTTGTCTTGTTGGTGATTTACCTGGAGTTACAGTAACAGGATTAGGAATAATTGTATGTTTGTGTGTATGTATGTATTCCTGAGCACGTTTCATGGTCTTTATTATAAAAACGTGCGTTTCACACTCTGTGTAGTTCTGGCAGTACGGTCAGTGGGAGGAGGTCAGGATCGACGACTTGTTGCCGACTCAAAACAACAAACTGATCTACCTCAGCTCCCCAGACCACTATGAGTTCTGGAGTTCACTGCTGGAGAAGGCCTATGCCAAGTGAGTCTCTGTCATTCTGTGTGTGTGTTTGTATTTATGTTTTAATTTATTTATCCTTCATTTAGTCAGGAAGAGCCCATTGAGATACAAATATTTATGGAGACAAAACAATTTGAGATATAAAACTCACAACAGAACAGAATATAAAATCTGACGGGAAGCAGTTAAAAAAGTGTAAAGAAGAGAGACATAATAAAGTAAAGTGCAGAAGTATACAGGCCATACCAACAAGATTCTTAACCTGAAGCCCTCAAAAACAACATGTTTTCTTTTCATGACGGTCCATTCTTCCTTTGATGGTGTTTAAAGAAGGCAGTGTCTCTAGTAAAGTTATGTTTTTCACCTCATTCCATGTCCATGGTGCATAGAAGGAGAAAGCTTTGTGTGTGTGTGTGTGTGTGTGTGTGTGTGTGTGTGTGTGTGTGTGTGTGTGTGTGTCTGTGTGTGTGTGTGTGTGTGTGTGTGTGTGCGTGCGTGCGTGCGTGTGCACATTATTTCATTTTATTACAGATACAGATTAAAACCTCTCCTTTTCACTTTGTTTGTGTGAAGGTCTATGAGAAACTCCTCACGTGACAATCCAAGAGGTGCACGATTGCAGGTGTAGACAGATGTTAAGTAAACTAGCTGTCAGTCAGACCCACCCAAATACAAGTGATTGGAATAAATGATCAGCAGTGCAGAACATCGTCTCTTTTGTTTTTATAACCTCCTCTAACATCGAGATCAAATTACAACATTCCCATGTACACAAACAATGTCAGAAGGTAAATTCACACATACTAGAAAGTGCTTTTTTACCCTTTTCCTTTTGTGAGCCTTTGTGTGCAGAATAACATTCTGTCGACCCCTATGTCTTATTGTTGATCACTTGATACCGGTCTTATGTTTTCTACCTCCCTGTCCCAGGCTGAAGGGCGGCTACAGAGCTCTGGACATGGGCTTCCCTCATGAGGCCATGGTGGATATGACAGGTGGGGTAACTGAGGTTTTGAACATTTCCTTGCTGCCTCAAGACCTCCCTACCATCCTCCGACACCTGCTTTCTAAAGGAGCGCTCATCAACTGTGCCAACTGCCAGGTATGGTGGAACAGGCGTGACAGCAGGAAGACTTGAGAACAAGTTCCCTCTGACATTTACATGCTGTATATGTGATGAGTCATGCATTTTCTTGTCCTGCCTGACTGTGGGTGGATGTTTTTTTCCTTTTTCCTTTAAGGGTGCTCTGGAAACAAGGAATGAACTCGGGATCATGTTCAGACATGCTTACTCTCTGACTGCAGTAGAGAAGGTAATCTCCACGGTTTGAACAAGTGTCAGCTAAAATTCATCTTTTCTATCTATCTATATTTCTTACAGTTTGACTCTAGCAGGCTTTGTGACTTTTATGGGTTTAGATTAGGTTTTAGAATAAATCCCATTGTTACAATGGGATTTATTTACAACTACAATTTAATTAAACAATCCTGAGGAATCCTGCTTAATGTCCAGAGGTCTGGATCTGGACATACTCCGTAGTTTGCTGTTTTACATATGATGACCGCAGTGGGACATTGTCCGGGTCAGATACTTTAAGCTTGGGGGATCTCTGGAGAATCCACGTAAGGGGTTGGTGGTTGGATTGAGTATGCAGGGGGCAAGACAGTCTCTCATTCACTGGATGTGGATCCTTGCCATGTTCTCACATGAGATCACTCAGTCATGAACTGTCGATTATATAGGGAGAAGGCAGGAGGCTCTTCTGCACATTCACTATTCTGCTGGAGTTTGCGTTCACACATACATTCCCTCTGCACATTGTGTTCATGTGGCAGAGAATATAGGTTACCATGTAATAGAAAACTACAGTGCGGCCTATGTCTGTACAATAGTGTTGCTGTACATGACTGACGCAGACCTAGAGGTCAGTCAGTAGGCAAAGGTCAGTGAGCTGAATTTAATTCCGGCTGCCATTGACTGCCAGTGAAGGTGGATGAGCAGCAGACTGACATGTACCCTTTCAGATCGGTTTAAGATCAGCTGGGCAGCTGCGTTTAGTAGTCTGTGAAAACTTAAATCATTAAATAATGTATGCAGGTAGGTCTAAGGTGACAGGATGAACTTCTATCTGGTGTGCTCATTTTAAACTGAGATCCAAGAGCTATTTTATCCTTTAATTGTGGTGTCTGGGTAAATGGAGTCAGAATGGGTAGATGAATGAGGTATGACAACATTGCCATTCAGACTTCATTGTTGAGTTTAAATGGAGGATTTGTGAACCTCCTTAGTAGAAACACTGATCCTTCTTTGCCTTTTCTTTCTACTGCTCTCACGTGTTCTGTTTTTCTTTGTCTCTGAAAGGTGAAGTCGGCACATGGCACAGAGGATTTAGTGCGAATCCTCAACCCCTGGGGAAACACTGAGTGGGAGGGGCCCTGGAGTGATGTTAATGGGTGGGTACACACCAGCATGAGCCAGATCAGACAGGTTTACAGCCCGATTAGTATTGAATGATAAAGAAACCATTTGCAAACCTGCAGGATTAATGTAATCTCTGTTTCTAAATCTCCCTGAGATGGTTGTTTGTTTGTTTGTTTGTTTCAGGTTGTTATTATTGGTGTCTTGGTCTGCTCAGTCTCATGTTTGTGGGTCTGGTCTGTCTCCTTGATTTAAGTTCAAGTTCAAATTCAAATTAAGTTCAAAATTCAAAGTTGACAGTGATCTGTGCTTGACTTAAAAAGGAAAACGTGAAACACACAAATGTTGCTAGTTATGCATTGTGGGGGGAAGTGAAGCCAATTTCAGCTGACACTGGGTCAGAGGCAGGGGTGACCCTGGTCACTCGCTAAACACAGGACTATGTTTTTTAACTATGGGAATAAGCCGGAGCACATGCAGAGTGAATATGCAAACTCTACACAGAAGCACCTCAGTTGAGCTGTCATTTGAAAATAGTCATGCTGTGAGCCACCTCTGCTGAGCCAGTTGGTTTGCTTTTAGTCTAAAATGATTCCATGTGTCTTGACTCCTGTTGTTGATCTATTTGTCTGTATTTACATACAGTATTTGATATTTAATGATCTTTCTGTACGCTGCTCCCCGTGTGTGTTCAACTATCACAAGGACAGAATCAGATGTTTCAAGATGACTATGAATAGATAATCACCCATGTAGTCTATGAGATGCGCACATATACGCTGTTTACCCACAATAAAAGGGCCAGGATTTCTTAATAAACTTCTTAATTTCAAAATTTGCATTGTCACATATCATCACTGTTTTTTTGCACTTGAGCAATTTGTTTTTGCAAATAAAGGTTAAGGACATTGGTCATTTACATTAGATAACTAGTCAAATATAATAAAACATTATCATGTGCACATCAAAGTTAGTCTGTTTCCCTATCATCATCTCTGAGTTTATGAATCCTGTGGTAAAATGGTAGATAATATGTAATATTTTGTGCAAAACTAAAAACAGTCTCTTTCTTTTTGTGTCTTCACGTCTCTTTGCAGTCCAGAGTGGAACAGAGTGAGCCCTGAGGAGCAGAAAAGACTGCAGAGAATCAGACGGGAGGATGGCGAGTTCTGGTAAGTTTGTGTTGTCCTTGTGATTCAGCGTTGTCTCTATGTGACATGCATCATTGACTTGATTCTTGCTTGTTCATATCCGCCCTCTGTAAACATAAAACAAAAACTCTGCCCCGAGTTTCGCCAGGAACCACAAGGCAAACACGCGTTTTGAAACACAGTCGTATAAAAGCTACACAAACACAGCTGCTGTTACACTGTGCACCGCTGACTCTGTTGATTGAGTTGAACCGAGACAGTGGACTAAGAAGAATATGTGTTCTTTCAATCAGGATGTCAATATCGGACTTTCGACAGCAGTTTGAGGTGATGGAGGTGTGTCACTTGTGTGAAAACTTCAATGATTCAAGCTCCAGTGTGCAGCCATGGTCCTGCATCATGCTTCATGGGAACTGGGTGCCACGCATCACAGCAGGAGGTTCTCCCCGAGGGGGTAAAGCAAATGATGACACATGATGTTTGATAATATCACCGTCCATAACTGCCTTAAGATCATCTCAACTAAAGAGAGAACTGTTTTAAATTTGCACAATTGTTACATTCTTGCGCATTTCCTCTTTCACGTTATAAGAGTTCCTTCAAAATATGATCAGTAATGTCCTTTCCCCAGTGAGGCTTTTTGCTCTGGAGCATTCACAGAGAGTAATTGAATGTTACTGGTTTCCAGGCTTGGTTGCTAAGACCAAAAAGATAATCCCCTTTTATGCCTGTTTAGAATGGGAACTGTTTGTATAGTATTTAATCCGATGTTTCGAGTTGAGTCAGGCTTATTTGTTCCGTCTTCAGTAACAGTTTTAAAGAGGTACTATGTCTGTCTTTCTGTCTGTCGACCCAGGACAACCTAGTTTACGGTGATTAGGCAATTCACTTGCTCCAGGCTCATTTGGCAACGCCAAACCACTGAATTACAACATGTTTATTTATTTGCAGCTGTTGAAAAGAGAGGCACAAGACCAATTTTTCACTTATGTTCATTTTTTCATTGGACGTTCTATATAGTTGTGTAGCAGTTGTCTTTTTGTTTTATTTATAGTTATTTATACATTTATCTTACACACTAATTTATCTTTGCTATAACATGAAATTAATGTGTCCATCTCCCTCAACACCTGGGTAAGATATTCTGTTGTTCATGGCAATGATTTACTAAACAACATCCCAATGAACATCACCCAACCCTAAAATATAATAACGTTCACGTAAAACCATAACATTTCTATTTCTTTGTCACAAGGGATTGATTACAACATCTTAAAAATCTTTACATATTAAAAAAAATTGTACAGTACCGTGCAAGAATCTTATATTTGTTGTTTTAGCACTGCTATAATGAGCATACTGTATAATGTTTTACTCAATCACTTTATTTGAACACATCCACAACCTATGGCAACATGTTAATAGTTTATCTCCATACCGAAAAGTCAATAATAAGACATTTGACGATTTATCACTAATGTTATACAAGTTAATGCTAAGTATAGCATTAGAACTGTGTGTGTACTTGTTTCTTTAGGACCTTTCCTGGAATAATGGTTAAAGTTAAGGTTAGGATTACTGCTTTGTTTCGGCTGTCCAAATGAATAAAAGTCAATGCCTAAAACTGTGTGTGTGTCACCAGGTTGGTTCTGGCAGAATCCTCAGTTCTTCTTCGATCTGTCAGAGGTGGACAGTAACAGCACCGGCTCCCAGAAGACCTGCTCCTTTGTTTTGGCCCTGATGCAGAAACACCAGAGGCGTAGACGTGCAGACCTTGCCATATCCCTGCATATATTCCTGGTACTCTCTCACACACACACACAAACTTGTTTTTATATCTTATTGAGGACACATCATTGACATTGTTCATTCCCTAGCCCCTTACTCTAACCTTAACCATCACAACTAAGTGCCTAACCCTTACCCTAACCCTAATCTAAACCCAAATCTAACCCCTGACCTGCTTTCATCATAGCTACAAAGGCTTTTAAAAGTCCCAGAAAACACACATCACAAATATCAATGTCTGTGAACAGAAATGTCATATGATTGAAGTCCCAGTTCAGGTGAGAGATGTTCAATGCCTCAGCTTTTAAGAGTCAAAACAGCAGCTTAATCTTCAGTTTGAGTAAAATATACTGTATGTTAAATTACAATCCAAATACTGTGTGTACATAATCCTCTTCACACGAACCATCTTGTTATGGCTGATGTCCCAACCATTTGCCGCTCTGAGAACAGACTGCATCAAATCACAGGTTTGTATATGCACACTGAGCATAATTCAGTATCCAGTGCAAATACAATACCAGCCAAGGATATTGATATTGATGATATCATAATTATTTGAATTTACCTTAAACACTGAGTGATGCACTGGAGACGTCATTGTAGTCGAAACTCAGTGACGTACAGACTCGACATGATCTATGGCCCCATTCAGACCTGCTATTTACATCTGTCCTGAATTATACACTTCACTTACATGTGGATCACGTTAAATACAGAATACATCCTCAGATCTGATCAGAAACCACATTTGGAGGTTGCGTTTGACCATATTCCTGCACTGCATGAACACAATCCGTCCACAGGACACATTAGTGATCACCAGCTCAGCTAACATCCTCTGATGCCAATTGAGCTGTTGTATTTCCCTTTCTCTCTTTATTATTGTATGGTCTTGGTCTTACTGTATGAAGTGCCTTGAGATTATGTATATTTGACATTAGTGTTGTGTGTTGATTTGTGTTGTGGTTCGAGTGGATTTTCAGATTTCACTCACTTAAATTTGGGATGGCTGATTTAGAAGATGATGGCAGGTTACATCTGGACTTAACAGTGGAATATCACTCTCATCATCTGTTTTACTTAAAACTACACACGCCTGAACAGGGACTTGAACCCTGGACCCTCAGATTAAAAGTCTGATGCTCTACCGACTGAGCTATCCAGGCTCTGTACCTGATCATTTAGACCTGTCTCATGTTTCCTATTGGTACCATAATCATTATTGTTATGTGTGCTGATGATTTCACATACTCTAAATCAGTGCTCTCCTAACAGGCACAACCATCCCAGACATACCTGTCTTCTGAGGACCTGAAGATTCGCCCTGTCCTCTCCTGCCCTCATTACTCCACACGCAGGGAAGTTGTTCTCCGTGGCTCCCTTCCTCCAGGTCGCTACATCATCATTCCTTCCACCGCTGAACCAAATCAGCAGGGTTCCTTCCTCCTGCGGGTGCTAACTGAACAGGGCAACACAGCCATGTGAGTCATTGGGTCAATTTTATAGCCAATAAATTTGACAATAACAACAAAACTATATTTATCCAACCTCATCTTTAATAAATGAGTAAATTAACACTGTACTATGTGGATTTATTTCTGAACCTCTGAGAATGTAAATTATTTAACATCCTCGTTTTGCATTTTCTTTTTCCTGTGGTCACAAATGATGATTCTAACAATAGAATTTGATCCTTTTCAACAGTGCAGCTCAACAACCGACGCAGGACATCTCTGTAGCAGAGGTAGGAGACAAGTTTAACTGGTTGTCGTTCACACAATGAAGTTAATGTGAAAAATGAAAGGCTGAAAAGTTGGACCCCATTCAGATCTGATGAATATCCTGGGTGATCAGGTTACAGGTGTGAAAGCACTCTTCACATCTCTATGTCAGATCTGATATTGTGTATTTATCATAAGCACAGCTGTGGCTTATTGCAGTCTATGTCAGTGAGATTATTCTATGAGCCTTTGGACCCTCAGATTAAAAGGCCGTCCAGGCTCCTGTAAATAAGTATGTTTTGTTTCCTATCATGTGCCCGTGCTTCACGCATGAATGTTACTGATCAAGGTATTATTTTGGGGACTACAGAAAAATAATCCTAGATTAGCACAGTTTGTAGTGTCTGTGCTGTCTGTGAACGGCCCAAACTCCTGCAGATTAATGTCTGTCAGTGCCGTCATGTTAGCTTTTTGTCACACTTTAAGGGTGTGTCCACTCCCCACCCAGTGCATGCTGGGATAGATGCCAGCAAGCAGATTGATTTTTGATTTTTACTTTGACTGCCAACTAAACCACAATGTCATGGTAAGCTGAATTCATACACATGAACCAGAAATACTGTGTTTTTCTTTCTGCAGCATTCATATCCTCACCAGGCGGCTCTCCCTCCCCCTACATCTATGAGACAGCTTTTCTTAAAGCACTCCAACAAGGTGAGATTTATCTGCAGAGCTAGGGTCAGTTCACATCTGCAAAAATGTGCCCTTGTGTGGTAGAAAGAAGATTCATGGTAATAAATATGTGAAAATACTGGCTTCAAGTCCCTGTTTTGAATGTAGATGTATGAAGAGCAGTCTCTCTCTCTGTGTACGCTACATCTTGTTTTATTAACGTTTCCTGTTTTCCGTTCATCAGAAGGAATTATGTAAACCAGTGCATCTCTACTCCCTCCTGACTGAAGCCATACAGGGAGGAGGTCAGTGACGTCTCGCTCTGATTTCTGTCTAAACATCTCAACAACAGTGCAAACGTTGAAATCACTTCATCACGCGCAGCGTCACGCGTGTTAAAATGCTCTCTGATGATTTTAATCTGTTGTCTTCAGTGTTGGCCGGCAGTGAGAAGAACCTGGCTCTCGAGCACTGCAAGAGCCTGGTGGTCCTCATGGATGTATCCTGGAAAAAACACACTTTATATTTGACACAGAATTCATTCAATTAAGTGCTTGTATGTTTTAAAATATAGAAGTATGAATTACATTTCCACATATGTATGTATTTACCATCAGGATCTTTATTTATACAAACTGTAAAGTGCTTACTGCATCTTTGAGGCTATGTCACAGGTGGCAGTCAGTTAATTATAAACATATAAAAACATATAAATACTCCCTTAAGTAAGAAACTTGAACTGACTTTAATTAAAAGTCTGAGCTTTTCAGACTTGATACATTTTGAAATAACACTCACAGACTTCACTGTGACTTCACTCATTGTAGTAATTCTGATGTGTTTCTTTTCTCTTTATACGTTAGTTCTGTTTGCTTTAGAAGAACACGGCTCTCCTTCACTCTTGAGCAGAATCTCAGTAGTATACGAGCTGTGTATGTTCCAGATTTGTCACTGTTCTGGTCTGTTGTGATGTGCCCAATTCATTTTTCCTTGACTTCCGTGGTTTATCCAGAGCCAGGGCATCGCTCGGCTGACATGGAATGAGTTCCAGGGTCTGTGGGATAAGATCAAGAGGTGGACGGTAAGCTTATCAACACACTTCAACATGGATACAATTTGTTATTATTTACTTTATCCTCCACATGAGGGTCGCTGGGCCAATCCCAGCTGACACTCTCACACTGACACCTACAATTTAGAGTGTCCAATTTCCCTAATCCCCAAATCTGCATGTTTTTGGACTGTGGAAAACCCACGCACACACGGGGAGAACATGCAAACTCCATGTAGAAAGGCCCTTGTTCCAACCACGTCGCAAACCTGGGTCTTCTTACTGAAAATGGAAAGAGTCGAGTGCAACCGACATAATAGAACTTCCCTCACCATTCATTTCATTTCAGTTCTGAGCTACAGCAGAAACATAATGATGTAGATGTACAGGGCTTATTCTGAGATAACAAATATACTGCTAATCTTAGTCCTAATCATTCTCTGTAAAACCATTCATGTTGCACTCTTGTGCTGCTCAGAATATTTTTCACTTACCATTTTAAGTAAAGCGAAAGAAATAATTTATGCCCATTATTGAGCACTTAGTAACACAAGTACAAAATGTACCCTAAACCTAAAAAGCACCACATAATTGTGTAGACCTCTGCAAATGTGAAGTTTATTTCAGTGCATGGGCAGTTTTCTCATGCTCTCAGTGTCTGAGTGCTGTGTGAATTCTCTCCTCAGGATATTTTTTTGGCGTTTGACAAGAACAAAACGAAGCACCTTGAGTATCAAGAGGTGGCTCCTGCTCTGAAGGCAGCAGGTAGGACTGAGGACACACTGTGACATAGATGAATACACGGCACTTAATAATGTTTCCCAGCTGCAGTTAGTGGTTCATATGTAACTCTATGTAAAGAGAAATGTGACCAACAGGGGGCGCCATAGCACCTCTCTTTTTTTGACATTGCCATACAACATTGTTCATCCACAAAGTTGGAGGGAACTGGATAGATTAGGAATTAACATTCTTTGTTTTTAAGAATGATATTTAACACCACACCATGTCTTGCTTTATGTTTTAACACATTGTTAACGTTTTAACTTTTAGTGTCGCCTAAATTTAGTTGTTGCTTCATCAGGAAGCGACTCAGGAAGAGTGTTGACCATTATTGTTCATTTCACGAGATGTATTTGACATTTTACCTTTAATATACTAGATGTGTTGTTAATATTTTGATTTTGTTTTTATTTGCATAGTCTCAAATCCTATAATTAAAGTTTCCTACATTCTTTATTTTTTGCCAGTCACCCATCAATTGTTTGATCGATTAAACTGTGTTTATACTAGCATGTGTGTTTACCCTAACAATACAGAAGTAATAATTCAATCAAATTAAGCATACAGTAAATTGATTGAAGTATTTCTAATTATACTTGTGTAAAACATGCATAGTCACTGTTGACTGGGTCTTTTCTTTTCTCTGCTTCAGGGATCGTTGTGGATGAGTTGGTGATGCAGCTGGTCGGACTGAGATACACGGAGCCTGACATGACCATCAGTTACCCCGGCTTTCTGTACCTGGTGATGAAAATGGAGACCATGATGCGTAAGGGAAACTTGATCACGTATAAATCACTCACAACCAAAATAATTTGAACCTTCCTGCTGCTAATTACACATGCGAATGACCTCAGGGAGAACAAAGGAGGAAGTGAGAGGCATAAAGAGAGGAGAGGAAGGATGAGTCAGGTGATGGAGGAGGTGTGGGAAAAAAGATGGGAGGATATATGAGAGGAAGAGATAATAGAATATTTTCATGTGCATGTTAGAACAGAGACGATGTTTAAGACCCTTTTGCTTTTGTTTAAATGATCAAGTAACATGTTAAAAATAATGTGAGAATTTCACCTGGCAACAACAACAACTTAAAATATACACTGTGCATAGTTTGATTTGGTTCACGAGAGGACAGGACAGTGAGTTTAAAGGGGCTGTGACACCAGATGTAATGATAATGTAGAGAC
Organism: Solea solea; assembly: GCF_958295425.1. Classification (NCBI taxonomy): domain Eukaryota; kingdom Metazoa; phylum Chordata; class Actinopteri; order Pleuronectiformes; family Soleidae; genus Solea; species Solea solea. Next base: position 20,894,367 of record NC_081140.1, on the reverse strand, counting down.
AGAAGACATATCTAGGATGCACTCAGTGTGAACAGATCGCTGACAACAGTTACTGTGAAGTGTTTCATTAATGTTAATATTTTAAAACTTCTATCGCCTGAACAGGGACTTGAACCCTGGACCCTCAGATTAAAAGTCTGATGCTCTACCGACTGAGCTATCCAGGCCCTGTATGGAGTGTAACTCAATTGCGTTGTTCGCACGGACAGTAATCATTATCTGTATATCTGGGCCAACCCTAGAAAAATGTCCCAACACAGTAAACATTTAAGGGTTATCACAGTTGAAGGTTCCTCTGTTTTTGCTCTTTCTACAGACAAATTTCAAGCGTTCGACATGGCAGGAATGGGAATGATAACCGTCAGCTACAGACAGGTATGAACACAGACACAGTAACTATGTGTGTGACTTTGACTCCTCCTCCTTTATCTGCTTTACTAATACAGAAAATAAACCCAAGTGTTTTCTCTTTGGTTCCAGTGGCTCCACATGACCATGTACAACTGAGCTCACCTGGTGCACTGACACGGATTCACCGGGATTTGATTTGTTAAGTCTCTTGTTTTTATTTTTGCAAGCATGACGCCAAAGATTTTGATTATATTTTTTCTATTATTTTATACTGTACATATGTGAAGTAGAGAAATGCATGTCAAACAAAGGACTGGGTTTGCATAAAAATTTCTTGTGCCATTCATTTCTTCTCTTATATGGTGTCATCATGAAGTCACACAGTAATAACAGAAAACATCTGTTATTTAAAAATATTTTGTCATGAGTGAGGAAGGTTTATGATGATTCACTGTGTTGCGAAACTTTCAGCCGATGTCTGACAGAGTCAACTCTTATCCATGGTCCAATTATCAGGATTAAAATCCATTGCATGATTCTGCTACTTTATGTCTTCTGTTATTACCCAGAAGTCTCCAAGCTAAAGTGTAAAATGTTTCTTGGCAACAAGCTGGGATACAAACAAGAATTAATAACGGTTTTATTTTTTACTAAAGGTTAAATGAAATTTAATGTATAGTATATGTAGTTTTAGCTTGACCGAGTTAAAATAAAGAAAAAAATGTGAAATTGCATGTGTATGTGTTTTTCTTCACTTTTCTTTCTCTGTATTTTTTTTTCTCCTTTGGCTTTGTTAATTATGTTTTTGATTAAAATTAAATTTAAATGAGTCCATAATTTACTCAAAAAAACAACCTTTGACCTCAGAGAGATGTTTACAGGAGTGTGTCAGACAATTTTTGAGCTTCTGTATGTAAATGTGTACTTATTATTATTATTCCTGGGCTGCTCTGGTTATGTTTTTTTCTCCCCAGCTTTTCTTTTTCAAGATCAGCCTCCACAGTGACCCTGACCACAGGGAATATTATGAGAAGCGATTGTTTGCTGAAGTCTGGTATGTGTAAATATCCGTCTCCAGCATCATTCTTTAAAGTGAGAATGGTCAGCGATACACATACCAGAGGTTTGTGTGTGTGTGTACTTGTATTTGTTACCTCTTCAGGAGCTTTCCTGCTATATAATCTGACCTTGTCAGGACCAGTAGTCCTCATAGAGACCAAAACCTGGACCTAATGAGGCAGAACCGTCTTTCTGAGGAACTGCTGAAGTTTAGGCTTAAGGTCAGGGTTGGGCATTGGAATTCTAATGAAGGTTGTGAGCAGTTATTCAAAGGTTATGGGTTTGTATCCCACTAAAGGTGACTCTAATTCCTCATTTTGGGACTAATAAAGGACTCTAGCTGTGCCAACTTGTGTGTGTGTGTGTGTACATATATATGTGTAAACTTATTTTTACCATGTAAAGAGCAGTACCAAAACCTGGTCCTACTGAGGCAGAACCTAATTTCTGAGGAAAGTTAAGGATAACTTATTTGGCTAAGGTAGAGTCCTGACATGGAGGGCGGGGTCTCACAAATCTGTTCACCGTCACATTTTTAGGGACTTATAAGGACAAACCGTACGTCCTGTTCCTGTAAAGCGAAGGCATATTTATGATGTGTGTGTGTGTGTGTGAGAGAGAGAGAGAGAGACGTTTAAGGGTAGTGTGTAATAATCACACATCAGCCACACCCTAACATGCTGTCTCTCAGATTTCCTTATTGCATTCATATAATACATTTGAAAGATTACACACCGAGGAGAGAGCTGACTTTCAGTTTGTAGTGCTGTCAGCTTTGTGACATAACATTTGAATAGTTCACCAACATACAGTATGGTGTATTTCCAGAAAGTAAGTTACTGATAGATAAATAACAGAAGTAAGGTTAAAGGTTACTGTTATTCATATTCAATAAAATATGACTTTTTTTCCATGTTGTTGTTGCATCAGGATCATCAGCTACATTTGAGACTCACTGCCTCCCTCCAGTCTCTTATTATGCACAGTTAATTCATAAATGGTTTGTTTCTGCAAATGAGTGCACAGCAGCAGGGGAATGATGATTCCTACCTGTTGTGACCAATCACAGAGCTGCTAATGGTTGCACTGAAGTCTATATGCTGCTCTGGGCTGTGGTGACACTAATCGACCAGGACAGCCTGAGCATGACCTACTTCTGTAGGTGGCTCCTGCAGACAGGACGGTCACTCTGAGCCCGGCAGATGTAATGGATGATACTGCAGTGCAGGCTCTCCTGTTTTTATGATGTCACTCCTCTGGGTCAGTGCTTCTAAAATGTTTGCATCACAACTCTTTATGGTCACAGGCTGCACACAAATCATCCATGAAAGGCTGATTTTCCCTGACTGTATGTTTTTTTTTTTTATTTCCACTCATCACGGGAGGCTGGGACACTTTCAATAATGCAGATGTTTGTTTCTCCCTTCAGCATCTTCTTAACATACATTTGTTTTAAAGTCATTACCAGATATAATTGTCCCTGTAATGATTATTGTTTGTTCTACTTCCTTAAGTGGGTGTGGTTCTTGATGAAAGTGAAACCTCTTATGACACCTTCTCAGTAACTACTACTCCAACTACTGAGCAGACCCACTGGTACAGAGCTGAATGGAAACAAATGGTAACTGAAATGGCAGGAAAATGTCATTTACAGTTGCAAAAACACAGCACCGAAAAGCCTAGTTGGGATTTTAGTATCAGAATCAAGAATGTTTTATTGAGCCAAGAGGATTTTTGCAGTTTAATAGCACAATTGCTGAAAAGGAGGATTTTTTTTAAATAAAATGTTAAACTGTATGTAAAAAAAAACCTTTAGAATTGGAAACTAAGCTTCATGTTAGAGGATGATTTATGTATTTGTTTCATATGGAAGTTCTGAAACTTCACTGGTCAAACACTTGAATAGTTTTCAGAGTTCTGCAGCTATAATATTTCACATTTATAACACGTCGTTGTGTCAGCAGCTCACGTACAAACGCGACCTGAATATTCATAAGGTGTCTGGGGCTGGTAAGGCTGCATGGGATTTACACAGATACATACATTTATAACAGGAAGACGTCGATGACGCCTTCAAAATAAAATATCATCGCTTCATTTGAGAAAACCAAGTTTTTAATTTAATTCTTATCACCCAGTGTAACACTTGACGTAGAATTAAATATTCATGAAAAACATATAAAAAATAAAAATAATCAGATTTGTTTGGCTGGTTTGATCAAAATGTGGCTTAATGAAAAGAAGGAAAAAATAGAGGTGGGTGAGTATGGCATCTATCTATCTTATTGTGAAGGGTCGAACCGGAAGTTCCGCTGCTCACCACGGGCAGCTTGTCGGTTCTTCCCGGCAGCCTCTCGGTGCAGAGGAAAGCTTTTCTTCTCACAGCGGCAGCGGGGCTTTCTCACCGCACACACCGGCTATTCATCACAGGAAACCGCGCACTCACGGCCCAGAAAACAAGGACACTTTCTCGGTCGTGTACCCTCCCCGTCCCTCCTTTCAGTTTTGGGACGTTGTTGCCTCCCTCCCCATTTTTTTTTAATTTTTTTTATTTAGTACGTTTTCCCTCTCTGTCAGTGTCTCTGTTGCGTACTCAGGTTTCTTCTGCTGACATGGTAGATTATCACGCTGCCAATAACCAATCGTCGTCCGGCGCAGTGCAAACCTACATGGAGCAAGAGAATGATTGGGACCGGGACCTGCTCCTGGACCCGGCCTGGGAGAGACAGCAGAGAAAGGTAAGTCGACCGGAGCCGTGCCAAGCTGGGCCGAATCTAGCCGGGCTGAGAGGAGGCGGTGGCGGCGGGCGGAAAGAAAATGGCAGGGGAGGGATGGGATGGGATGGGATTGGGAGTGGAGGTCAGAGCCAAAGACTACGGGCCTCGGATTTGCTCTATAAACCCCGCAGCTGCACCCACCACTGTCCCACTTTATGTCACCCATGTCCTCCTCACAGCCCGGCTCCCCCTCTCCTCGCCCTCTGCGTCTCTTTCCACTGATCACTCGCTGATTAGCTTCTTGTCTGAGACCGTGAATGAAAAAGTACGCGGTTGTAGCTGCTGTTTTTTTGCTTTCTGTCAAACGTGATTTATTCCCCCTCCTTCTCTCGCTCTCTGACCGGAAACAGGTCGCCCCATTGTTGCACGAAAACCTAAATAGTGATTGTGTGAGTGAAACGGCGTGTTTGTGAAGGGTGTAGTAGAAGCTTGGCCCACTTGTCTGCTGCTCCAAGGCTGATAAGATTGAGGCGAGGCTGACAAATCTGACTGATACCACCTGGTTCAAGGCCGATATTTAGACTCCGGGACTTTGATTTATCCAAGTCAAATTAAGACTAGGTCCATTCTACTACATTTTAGTTTGAAAAAGGTGATTTCATGTTAAAAAAGAGAAAAGGTTGTGTGTCCAGATGTGATCTGAATACATATTTACTGTAATTGTGTTGCTTAGTTTCAGAAAGTACTTCCTTTGAGTCAAATGGAGCCTTTCATTTACAGTTGATATTCAAGTTTTTATATAAGAACAACACCCAGGAAGTGAACGCAGAGAAATGTGTCAAAAACTCGGTCACTTTTTGTCTATTTAGACTCAAACACAGTCTCAGAGTTTTGAGCCAGCAGTGTTTTTTTATACTATCACTGTTGGGGCCTCTAAAATACAAGGCTAGGGTGGACAGAGCGAACGTTGAGTAAAAAGGAGTAGTATGGGTGTAGCCTGATGCTGATCTTCAGGTAGGGCAAGCACCTTAACACAAAGCAGTGCAGTTTTTCCGACGTTTATTTGTGTTCAGTTTAAAGTTGTGAAGGGTAACGTAGCACACGTCCATTCAGGCTGCTGTAGAAACATGTTGGTACAAGATGGTGGCCATCGTAAAGCAAGGCCCTTGTCTGGAGAACATAAAGTGGTTTATTCTATGCCTGGAAAGAAACCAATTGGTTTTTATTTGAAAGTGATTTATACAGCCATCGCCATCCAACCTCCCCACCCCATTTACTTTAAAGCTACACCGGGGTTGTCTAAATTCTATAGTGGAGAGTTGAACTGCACTGTTTTGCTCTGGTGAAACATAGCTTAAGTCATTGAAACAAATTCCAGACATTCTCAAGAACCTTTTCAAACCTCAGAGTATTAGAAGCATCACAGCTATGTTAACTATTCAGAAAATCCATGAGAGAGAACGACTGTAACATGTTTACAGATGCTTTGACAGACCAACACCTTCTCCACAAAATTCAGAACTATTACTATTGGAAAAGATGTTGTGGCTAACATGAGCAATGCTGCATTGCTGTGGTTATATTTGGTGTCGCATAGAGTCTGAAAATTTAAGCAGTTAAAAAATCTGCAGTAGAGCAAGTGGGCGTTCAGTTCTGTGCTGTGAAACACAGGAAAATCTGACACCAAACCACTTGGCACCACGTTGTGCACAGAGTCCTGTGTGTTTCTGCCTTTGGCCTAATACTACCCCAAACATCCCCACCGCTGTACTCTTCCCCCGTCTTCATCCAACTTCTCCTCATCCACCACTCTCCCCTTCTTGTCTTGTTTTTTTGTAATAGATGCTGCTGAGCTGTGATTGATGCCACTGTGTGCTGCAATACTTTACAACCTGTGTGCACTTTCCCCCAGGATGGCAATAAAAGCCAACCACTAAAATTTACTAGACTAAGGTGACCTAGTTTTTAACACAGCGTTTCTCCTTTCTCCTTCAGGCAGCCTCCATGCTGAATGAACATAGCCTCAAGTAGAAATCTCTCAAAAATTCAGACCCATCAAAGACATAGTGTTTTTCACACTGGCAATGTTTAAAGGGGACAGACGAGCAATCCTGATAAAATGTATATCATAAACATACCTTCATGACTTTACAACACCTCTGGTACATCAGATTTTTTATGCTGTTATGTCTCAAAAGGGCGTGGAGAGGCAGTATATCGAAGAGCAATTTGAAGAATCACTGCTCGACAGTGTGGAATGATTTGAGAGGGTGTGTATTTGTGTGTGTGTGTGTATTTGTGTTTGTCTGCTAACCAGGCTAAGCACCCTAATTGTTCACTAACCAGTCAGATGACTGGCATACCTTCCATTGGTGTGACAACATACCGACTTGCCAACATTGAAGTTTGCATATTCATTCGGCCACTCAGCGGTTTAGCCGTCATCATGAAACATTCCTGCCATTGATGAGAATCACACCTGGTATGTTCAGTCCTCAGTCGCTACCTGATGCCAGTTAAGTCAACTGTGCAACCTCTGCATATTTGTCTCACAGGGGTCAAAGTTTTTCTTCTCTAAAGGAAACTTTATCCTGCCAATCATTAACAGAGTGAGGCTGGTTGTGTAAACCTGGGCTGAGGTCCACTCCTGCATTCCCGACTGCACACTCATCAGTGGATGCTGATGGGTGTTTAGTGGACTGGGGAGGGGACAGGCTGGGGACACGTCCCACTGTAAAGTTTGAGCTGTCCTAGTCGCAGCGAGGCTGGGAGAACTAAAGGCGAATTCCTGCAGTGTATTCACGCTTACTGTGCCAGTTATTGCACAAAAGGGAGCAAACGCCTCCTGCAGGAACATCTAGGGAGAAGTGGATCTAATGAGTGTGGGAATGAGCTTGTCCTTGTAACGTGTATGAGGGGGCGAGTCTGTAAAGTCAGAAATGGGAGTGGTTTGTCAGTGGCAGGTTTTTCTATCACACTGACTTTTGCACATTCACCATGTTGAGTAACACAAGAGGGGGAAAAAAAAGACAGCACTGCCTCGTGTGTGTTTTCTCTCAGTACAGGGACGGGAAAAAGTGAGGAGGGAGCAGTCAGATGTCATGTGACGAAAGCCTCATTTGACATTTGAACTCAAAATACTGTGTAACTATACTGCAAAGATTAGAAACTTTTACACGGTAAAAAACATGATCCGCACAGGCAGAGCTCATCTGCCTTATCTGTTCAGTAGGAAGATATTTGGCTCCAAGTCTAGCTTGTTTTAGGAGTCTCTTGTCATTTGGATATTTCCGTGCTATGCAGAGTTGAACAGTGTGAGTGTGTGTTTGGCCTTTGGCAATGACTTTGTCCTTGCGGTGTGTTTCCAGTTGCGCATTTGAGCCACGTTTCTCAACACCCCAGAGTGGAGTGGACTGAGCCGCGCAGAGTCCAGTTAACAACAGTTTGTTACAGGCAAAGCTTCCCTCCTGACAAACATGTTATTAAGTCTCTGTGCTCAGGGATCCGCCACAGGTTCAGACATGTCAAAGTACGCTGTGACGCTATCATATTGTAACTCTCAGTGTGGCAGTGCTTTTAAGCGACAGTTAGGCTTGACATTCACTATTTATTGTGTCATGATTCAAGGAGAAAGTACAGTGAGGTGGGTGGATGAGGAGTAAAGTACACAAACCAAAGAGTCTGGCATAGAAGGCCTCATTTGTCAAGGTGATGCATTTTTGAAATCACCGGCACTTGTTCTGATATTCCCCTCTGATGCAGCTGTGTTAGGTTAGAAACTGTAGACGGTTGTCCTTCATGCAGCCAATGTTCAGTGTGTGGCCACTGTTAAATATGCAAATCAGAATAGTTGTGGTCCAAGCAAAATGTAACTAGATTCATATCAGAGTTGATGCTTTATTCCCAATCTTTAGTTTGCATCAGGAGTGTGCAACAGTAATCGTAGAAGCATTCCTCTCATAAAAACCAGCTGGGTTACAGTGTGCTGACTGACTGATGTCTTATCTGTTTTATCTGCCTTCATTTCTGTACATATACTGACGGCGATCTCAGCCTCTTTGCACGGCTGTGATGGAAACCGATTGTGATATAGACTCACAGCTGCACAGATTTGTAACATTTGTAAGAGATGGAAAGGTCAATGGAATAATGTGATTTTGTATGTGATGCTCTTTTCTTTAAAATGACCTCTGGTGGTCAGTTTGTGCCGGTTTTGTATGGTACGTAAAAGAAGAGGAAGTACACTTGAGCACTTTGTTCACAGTAGCTGACTGAGGAAGCGTACTTGTCATGGTGCATTAAATAAATGAATAAAAACAAATGAATTTTTGTTAATATTGACCATGTCGTGTACAAGCCTAAGCTATTTGCCTCATCTTAGATAGAGGATGCTACAGCACTGGGTTTAGGTTGGCTTCAGTAAGTTTTCTCCTGAACTTGATTGGGTTTAGTCTGAAAAATGTGGACTGGGCTATGTTCATTTGTGTTTATCATCAAAGAAATATTTTTGTTGCTGTTACAGTAGTTATTGTATGTCCAATGTCACAAAGTACAGAGATTTTGAGTTAGTCCACTGACCACCATTACCTCATCATTATCTTCACGAACATCACAGACAATTCTTTTTCCGTTGAAGTCGAGGTGGGCAGCAGGACACAGTGTTAGTTTGTTCTTTTAGCGCCCACTTTCACATGCTTTCTCAGTGAGCAGGCAGGCCGCTCTGGTTCAGATGGTCTGCGTTGGCTCAGTCAGGACAAGCAGCGAGTGACATTTTTTTTCCAGGACAAATGGACCAAACAATGCATCCTGCAGGCTTTACTACACTGGCTAAGATCTGGCTGAATAATACGCTGCCAGGCTACTTATTTCCTGCCAGTCGGCTTCCCTCATCCAAAACATTGTAAAGCATCAAGGCAGCTGAGACAGTCTGAAGAAGGTTGACCTGACTGTCTGCTTGGTAAACAACAATGGACAATAGTTTGTTTGTAGAGAGTGAAGGAAAGAAACAAATAGTGGTTGGTTGATTGATCTATTGTGTGTGTTTGTGATTGACTGCTGCTCTGGAGCTCAACCAACTGGACTAAGGCGAGAGGAAAATAAAAGCTGTTGTAATTTAGCAGATTAATTTAGTATTTATTTATTTATTGAGGTTTTTGTACACAGTATCATTGGTTGATGGAATTTTTATTGAAAGTTAAAAACTGACAAGACAATTAGTTCAGGAACAGGGGTGGAATTGTAGGTTACCTCATGATACAAGGCAATATGAGATACATGGAAGAATAATGTCGTAATACAGTGATTCTTAAATCGTTGATATATTGCACGACAATCATGGTGAGTGAGTCATCTTTGAACTGGAAAATTGTTGGTTCAATTCCTGGCTCCACTAGTCTACATGCTGATGTGTCTTTGGCCACGACACTTGAGCGTGCAAATGGGTATGAAAGATCTGATAGAAAATGTGGATGCCCTCAATGAACGTGTGATGAAATTAGAGTGAATGCCAAAGCAGTAGTGTCAAGCAGCTCTGACCATTTACCATTTTCCATAACACTGCATCATGACATCTGTCAAATTAACCAAACTAAGATGCCATTAAAAATGTTAAGTACAGGATTTGGCGAAGTTGCATTCTCTTCACTGCTATTTGCCAGTATCACAGTGTCAACGTCTTCAGCCTGTTAACATCTGTTCTGTTATGTCTGTGATAATCTCCACCACGAGGAGTAGTTGATCTGTGAGGAAATCTGTTAATGGTGCCATATTTTTAAAAATTAAAATATCCATATCTGGAGCCAGCATATTGGTACTCATATTTTAGGAGTCGGGACATGGATACGTTGTTATATATTTTGTCTTACCCCATTCAGGAACAAATTAGACTTTTAACAGCTTGCAAGAAAAGACGAACTTTATGACTTAATTGTTTTAACATTTTTTTTCCTAACCATGTATTTTGGGGTTGTGAGATAATGGAAGTTTAGTCTTTGGTCATCCCCTCACTGCCAGCTGATTCCAGGCCAGCTGTGGGAAAGCCCACTGCCTCAGCTGACCGCGGTCCAGAATCAGCTTGTGGACCTAAACAACGAAAGCAGTCAGTCAAGCAGACAGGCAGCGAGAGGACAGAGCACAGAGGAATGTAACCCCTCTCACCCCCCTTGTCTTTTTCTCTGTTCTGCCTTTGGTGGTGGTGAGAGAGCATGCAGGGGGAGACATTCCTTTGGTGGCCCATTATAGCCTGCTAGGCTAGTGGGAGGTGACTTTTTGCTAAAGGGGGGCGGGGTGTCCTGTTTTTTCTGCCCAACTAGGGGGAGGGGGGGGGGTGGGCGGGTGTAGTTTGTAGGATTGCAGATGTGGTCGGTGAGGTGGAGACGAGAGGGTGAATCCTCCTCTGGGCCTGAGTGTGCTCACTCTCTTGGGGGATGCTTTCATTTCCAGCCTGTAACAATGCGGCGGAAGTTATGGCGCCAAGTGTTGCTCTGAATATTGGTGTGCAGAGAAGTTTTCAGGCACCACCACCCTTTGTTTGAATGAAAACAGTGTGGCAAACTTGATTTCACTGTCCAGTCATTTGAGAGGCTGTGGCTACTGTGTAGCCCAGAGCTGTTATTGACGATGGCCGGCTGTAAGTCTGTTTGTGTGCTGAGGTGGTGAAGCCTAATGCGTTTCTCTTTCTAAGAGATTTCTTCACGGTCTGTTTCTCTCCCATTCTCCTTGTGCATGTTTCATTTTGGGGCAGAGAGGAGGACTCGGGTGCGTTCAAGTGTCACTGCAGCCACAAGTCTCTGGATTCAGTTTGTGGCTGATAAAACTTCAGCTCTCTCACTAACTGCGGGTGTTCACAGGCCTACATCTTTGCCATTGTGTATAGTCATGGGGATTACTAAATGGCATTTCCCTCTGATGAATTGAAATTGGCAACAACAAGGACTAAGAATTTCCTTTTGGTTGGCTGCCAATATTCTTGTTGATGGTTTTAGCAAGAAGCTCAGACCCCACCTCCCCCTCTTCACATGTCTCCAAGTGTGTCCTAAACATGGCTTTTAAAGGAGTATATTGACTTCATCTGCATCTCTTTTTGATCCACTTGCTGCTGCCTTTAAAGCACTTATCATTTAGCTGTCTATTCCCTTTCTTTTTGTCCAATAGTACTTTCAATAACTTTCCTCAAACTCAGAGGGCAAACGGCTGAAAGCTTGTGCTGAAACCATTTGATTAATATTACTTCTTGCTTTTAGCTTCACATATGTGTACACTTGTTGGCGATATTGTAAACTAAACTGATTATCTTTTAGTCAAATAACATTTTGAATATGTTGTCCAGGCCACAGAGGCCTTTCTCCATATGTAGATTAAACAGTTCATGCAATTAACTTGCTGCTGTTGTTGCAGTAACTACATAGTTTAATTTGTTGAGCTATTGTTGATGAGCTGATGCTCAGATCACTATTCTGGCAGACTCATGCCAGGGGGACTAAGGTAAGAAAATAAATGATCATAAAGCGAATAGACCAAACAATTTCCAAACTCCAGAAGAAGACGACGACAAAGGTAGAGACGGAGAATGTAAGAGCAAGAGAGAGCTGGGGCTATGACTTTTTCCTAAAGAGGTGTATTGGTTGTATACATGGAAATGCAAGGGTGGTACTTTGAAATGTTCCTACTCCAGCACCCGTTGTCCAAAATACTGGTTCTGTGTGGATAAAAAGCAGATCCGATAAAAACACTTTAACAGTTTTTCCTGATTTTGTTTTTCTGTCTGTGATTGTGTCTCTGTAACAACATGTGCGCTCTCATGCAGACCCAGTGCGTTTGAGAATGTGGAGGAGGCACTGTTTGTATGAAAGGGATGTGTGTTCAGGTGTTTGTGTTTAAATGCCTGTGTTTATGTGTGTGAGGTTGGGGGGACCATTATATTATGGGTCTTGGGGAGGGGGCGATGATTGCAGTTTTAAAGTGAGGTTTCGCCCTCCTCTAGCTTTCCAGCAGAGACCCATTAATGTGGGTTTGTCTGTCTGTGGCTGTTGGTAAACACAGTGCAATTAAACACCTACTGCACAGGTGTGTGAGTGCTTGAATTCGTTTACGATTTTTCCTGAAGTTATTGTGCATCATCTTTGGTTCATTTACCATACAGGGAAATATAACAGTGAAAATGACAAAGCTGCAGTTTACAATAGCCTCACATCACATCACACCCCCACCGTCTGTGGGTGTGTAATTTGGCTGCAGCTATGATGACAAAAAATAAATAACACCCTACTGTGTTCACCGCTGTGGTTTCCAGATCACACTCTGCACAGTGCTCTGAGACAATTAGTTTATCTGCAAATGTAAGATATGAAACAATATATCACCATTGTCACTGTGGCCATTTAATGAGATAGCGGCATGAAAATGTGCCAGTGTTGTACATCCCCAGCTTTGTGAACCTGTTGTCTAATGTGTCTTTAACTATCTCTGTGGACACTTTCCTCTCAGTGCCGTCTCCATGGCTGCACAGTGCAGATAGTGTTCATACATGTGTCTGCAAGGCTGCAGCCTCTCTCTGCTTACAGGGCTATGTATTTTTGGCAACAGCCCTTCACAGCTCTGCTGTCTTCCTGCAGCATAGAGAACGATAGTGTGTGCGTGGTCAAATTCAATGAAAACTAGATATAGAACTAGAAGATAGAAGCAACTGTGTTAAATCTTGTTTTTACTTCTACTCTGGTTTGTCTTCAGAAGTCATTGTAAATGCAGTTAATGCAACCAATAGATATGCATTGCCTACACAATCACACTTTTTTCCACCTCTTTATGAAAAGCATATGAAGGTGTTGGTGGGCGAGCTGCTGCTTGCTGTTTAGATGTTGCTCTTGACCAATGTGAGATTTATTTTTAGATGATTGGTCTTATTGTTCTTCCTGTGTAGCTCACATTAAATATATTCTATGTAATCCTCTGTGTCCCTTTGCTGTTGACTATAAAAGGTGTGTGTGTGTGTGTGTGTGTGTGTGTGTGTGTGTGTGTGTGTGTGTGTGTGTGTGTGTGTGTGTGTGTGTGTGTGTGTGTGTGTGTGTGTGTGTGTGTGTGTGTGTGTGTGTGTGTGTGTGTGTGTGTGTGTGTGTGTGTGTGTGTGTGTGTGTGTGTGTGTGTGTGTGTGTGTGTGTGTGTGTGTGTGTGTGTGTGTGTGTGTGTGCATGCTGAGGATGTATTTTTCAACATCTGAAATTGTCCTCGATCTAATCGGTCAGTGGGACAGTTCAGCAACATCTGCTGGAGTGGACAGACCCCCGCCCCCCACGACTCAACAAAGAGATTATCTCCCACATCTCATTGCCAGATTACACGCCAATATGCCATCAAAGTAGGAAATGATACATGTAGCATATCATACGTATGAATGTGGCTGCAGATTTCTTTGAGTTTGGTAATGAATTGTTAGTGGGAATGGAGACACCAATAAGAGAACTTGTATCATATGTATCAAAGTTAGTGTCATCAATATAATCTATAATGTTTCATTGTTCTCATTTGCAGGAGAGATTATCTTGCCTACACAGATTTAGGGTAAAAGTGGACCAGAGGATTATGTCTTTAAATCTACCACACTCTTTCACCCCATAGTCAGGTATGGAATGTCAGCATGAAGACAACAATCTCACTGGTTAGTTCAAATTTGAGCTTGTTCGCCTGACAAGCACTGAAAATATTTCCTCATTCATCTCATTCTCCTTTCATTCTATCTCTTATCCTTTCAGATAATATAGAAATGAAGCCAGTGTCAACATGACAGTTTAAAAACAAACAAACAAAACCCCTCATTTGTGCCTACATGGGTTTGATAAATGTTGCTTAGCTGCAGGAGTTGTGCAACCCTTCTTATCACTGGTTGTGTAATATGTGAAATACATGTCATTTGAGGTTGTCATTGGCTCCAGAGTGTGATGGGTTGATTATTTTATTTGTTTGTCTGTTTTGGATTTCGATGCACTTAGTTTCATGTGTGTAGCCTCATTGTATCGAAGCTCGTAATGTATCGTATAAAGACTCCTGAAGAGTCTGCTCAAGTCCTCAAGAACTGACAAAGTAATGCTTTTACAGATTCAACTTCCTCAAACTAAAGCACCAGCATGTAACTTCTGTCGCTGCCCCAAGGAATTCTGAGTAATTACCAAAACACTGCTGGTGTCTCCATGTGATGTATGTCTTTGTGATTTTGCACCACCCCTACCCCACCACTACCAGTTGTAATCAGCATCTATTTTGTGAAACTCCTCAACAGACAGGTTTTTATCAGTAGAATCCACTTGTGAAACTTGTCTTGCCATTATCAGGTCAATTATTTCCATTTATCTTCCTTTACATGTGATATGTTGCTGTTGTGTTTCTGCCTTGCCACCATCACTTGTGATGTAAACGCAATGCGGGCAGTGCAGAATGTTTCCAGGTGTCACAAGATTAAAATCACCTCTACACTGAGAGTCGTTTCAACTCATTTGGCAATAACTTGAATGAAAAAAACTTTCAGTTGTATTTAAAAATGAGCTTTAATTAGATGCCATGTAGAATGTTAAAAAATGTAAACATGAACAGGATGACTAGCATAGATCAAAAGCACGCAGAACTAATGTATAATCTTGGTTTTCTTCTGTGCATCCACATACACATGGCAAACCACGTTCTTCTTCTAATAATAATAATGTTGTTCCAGAATTATCCTTGATGCACTTGTGCATGCATGGCCACACCTAAACAGGTTCTTCTCCCTCTGGGCTGGGTGTGTGAGTGACAGACGGAGCACAACAACAGGCAGTCTGGTAGTAAAGGCTGAGCTGGGACACAGTAAGTCGTCATGCTATATCTGGGACATGTGTGTGCACACTCAGCAGGCATCTGGAGGGGATGTTGGGCTGATTTAGTTAGTGCTACGTTCATTCTGAGAGTCACACATCTGTGATCGCCGACCACACCAGGCCACAATGAGGCCAGCTTTAAACAGTCACTCTGATCATCTACAGTTCTTCTCCAAACGGTTGCCACTGCAGGATTGTTCCACCCTCAACCATTAAAAATTAATAATTAAAGATTAATAATCTATGTTCAAGTTCTGCTGGATGATGCAGCTACTTGACAGTAACACTGGGCTTGGTATTAAACCTTCATACTTTTTCAGAATGAATGTGATTATCAACCCTCACTATCAGAATCTGACAAACATCAAACCCTGGCACTGAATGTTTGATTTAAAAAAAAAACAACCAAAAGCAACATCAGTGTTTGCCTTGTTTTCGCTGTCTCTTGCGTAACATTGTATGTTATTTATTTGCCATTTGTGACCTGATTAGACTTATAGATATTTTTATTCCAGTCCAGTTTGCATTTGTCTTGTGAAAACTGTCTGAATTTGCTCCGGGAATCACCCGCTGGCAATTGTAGGTATTGACAAGAGTTTGTTGTGGTCTCATGGCAAAACCCTCTATCCTTCACAATGAGTTTTCAAACATTGTAACACAGGTGACGGTGAGCAGACAGACCACAGTTCAAACTATGTGTGTGTGCTTGTTTCCTCTGCGGCTATCTCTGATTTCCTCAACGAGCGTCTGTTGTATTATTTAAGAGCTTTCTAACTGGGGCATTGGGTGAAGAGGAGAGGCCTTCTGGGAAACACACACATGCATACATGCTCACAGTGAGTGTACATACAGTTATTTAAAGTGCATTTCTGTGAGATGTGCAGCCAACACAATAGAGATAAAAGTGTTTTGTGATGTTGCTTGAATTTGACTCTTTATAGATATGCACTGCGAATGCTAACTTATTTCAATTTACTCACCATAAACAAAAGAAAACACAACACTTCTTAAATACTATTGCTCCAGAAAATGATTTCTGACATTGAAACGGTACAAATAAAAACCTCATAATACTGATATTAAAAAAAAAAAAAAATCGTAAGAACACAACAACAGAACGAAATTGTGAAAACCGTCATTAGTTCAGATGATTTATGTAGAACCTTTTCAAAGGGTTCTGTACATGAGGAGCAGGAACATGGATGAATGGATGAACGAAGCAACCAGTGTTGGTTTCAGTGCATATAACAGCAACATTAAATATTTACTGATTGTGCATGGCCTTCAGGTTTCCTGTGCTGCTCTCATTTAGAGCGTGCACGTTCTGCTCGCAAGAAAATCCTACTGTAGCAGCACTACTTCTCTGCCTCTCTCGTCTTTACCACAGTTGTTAAGGAAACAGGCTCAGAATAAGAAGTCTCTAGAGTGTGTATGCTGCTATTTTGAGGAGTTTGCTTTTGACCATTGGTGTTGTAATGCCAAATTGTTTTCTCTGTGTGTGTGTGTGTGTTTGTGCTATATAGTGGTTTAGCTTGGGGCTCTGTCTACTCAATGTTGGGATGCTTCTCCGGCATCAGCCTTTGTTGATCCTCTTCATAACTTCAGTCTGTTTTCGTTTTGAGCTCCCTGTGAGACTCCACGCCTAGAGCTTCTATGGGGAGACAATGGATGGGTGAAGGTTTTCGTTCAGGGCTGTGGAATCACATCTAATCAGTGTTTGAGCTCAAATATGATGATGCTGGAATGATTGGTCAGTCTCTGGTCATGGGGCATATTTCCCCAAGGCTGGAAACGAACTCTAGATCAGTTGCAGACGTCTGGTTCTAGACCACTTTGTTCTCATTACACTGAAGTATATTTATACCCCAGCTTTAATGTGACTTTGTGTTTTTTTACACTGTATCTGAATATTTTGGCTCTTGTTCATCTTAAAAACTAAATAATCTGATATTCTTCTGCACCAGGTGAAATAAACATTTAAAACACGTTTTTTTGGGGAGATTATGCAGCCTGTATGTGTAAGACAGTATTGAGACGCACATGCAGGCCAGCAGAGAAATGCACTGAGCTTGAGACAGATGGCTGAGGAACACTTACTGCAGGTTCACTGCCAGTTTATGCAGCTGAAAGGACAGACGATCCAGATACACTGCTCCTGCTGAAGGCCTCGGGGTCCGAAATGAAAATGGAAAACGGGAGGATTCTTTTTGTCTTCCCTGGTTTTTCTGTTGTTGCGTCTCATATTTTACCCAGTGACAGCAGTGAGAGCAGAACATCTTTCCAGGAGGTGGTAACATGAAGAAGATGGAATAATAAATATTAAATGGAGTTGGCTATTGATAAATCTGACTACTGGCCTCATCAAAGCTGAATTTTCTGAATAAGACGGTAGCTCTGGTGGAAACATATGAGACAGGGATGGAGTGACTTGAGTTGTTGAGTGTCTGCAGAGCTGTGTTCATTCTCCTCTTTCAGCTGGAGAGAAAGAAAGAAAGAAAGGGAGGCGCTGAGGTTTCTGTGGTTCCAGATATAAAGTCACCTCTCTGGCAAACAGTCAGGTGTGGCCTTTGAGGTGTGTTTGACTCCTGCCTTAATGTGCCAGATGACAAATCAAGACAGAAGGGAATTACTACAGCCAATTGTATATTCTTCTTTTCTTCTTTTTATTTGGCATTTGCCTTTGTTTGATTTGACAGGTTAAACACAAGCATTCAAGTTGCCCGTCTGTCCATACAGAATAATTTGTCGTTTTATCTTAGTTGTCAGTTGACACAGTTGTCATCTTCATGAAAGTATTTATTTATTCATTGTATAAAAAAAATTCCATTTGAGCTGTTGTTGCATTTAAAAACCAGAGTTGACATTTCAGTCAAACCAGCAGCTACAGCAGAACGTTGCCTGCTCTGCTGCTCGTCTTAATGTGAGTCAGGAAAGTCCTCTTCCCTCACCGGCACCGGCCACGAGCCTCCTCTCCTGTCTGATCCAATCAAAACTAGCCCGAAGAGGATTATTTAGCTACCGTTCCATCAGCTAACAAAGACTCCTCTGTTGGCTGTCCTCTGATTCACAGCGCTGTAGGGAGTGCACAGTGGCATGCATGTAGGGTGAACGCAGACCCTGGTACCCTGCAGCAGCTTCACAGCAGAACAGTCTTCTCTGTTGTATGTGTGAATGAGCTCAGCACTCTGGTTTTGACACCGCTGTAGTGGAGACACGACGACTCAATGCTGTAGTGTGAGAGTCGTGCTGCGTTGTTTCCTGCCGAGTGTGCCGTTATAGCAGGACTGCAGTTTCTGTGCTGACACGTTTGAACACAAATACAGTATTTGCTATTGATGTGGTATTAACAGTATTAGTTGCATTTCACACCTTCCAAAATGTAAGAGGCTGTTCCCTGGGCCAGGTCTCACCACTGACATCTCAAATCCATTTGATTCTGAATCACAAAGTCTCTCTTTCGATTTATTCTTCAATATTTAGTTTCCAATCTTTGCTTAGAGATTAAAGGGATTCTCTGAGAACACGTCTGTCCTTTTAAATCCAAAATGAAACCAGACATCTGCCTTTAGGCTTGGTGGTGCCTTCAGTGGAGCTCCTGGTGGTCACTATTCCCTTGCGTAGCTTCATCTGGTAGGACCAGCAGTGGAACACTACCCACAGAGAACAGGCATTTATAAGTCAACAGTGTTTTTTTTTCGTATTCAGTCAGAATTTTTTTTTTAAACCCTGCTTAAGCTAAACACCCCCAAGACAGGGGTTTTGGTTCTAAAATGGAAGCTGTGATATCCGTCTAAGTCTGCATCTTTTAAAAAGCAAGGGAAATATCACACTCACACGGCCACTACTGTAGTGCAACCAAAAATCTAATTTGAAAGCAGAGATGCAGAACCACTTGCTTTAATGTGTGAAAAAATGAGAAGTGCCGATTTCACCCAAAGAATTCTCCTTATTCTTTAAAGTGGAAGGAACTAGTTGAAACTTGTTGTGCTTTAATATGTGTGTGCAAGAGGAAGTTTTTTTTTGTGCGTGTGTTTTTTTTTAACTTCTTCCTCTTATTTCTTCACCACACTCCTTTGACTTCCACCAATGGCAGTTATTCAGAATAGTCAGAATCACTCCCCTCACTCTAGGGATGGATATTTTTAGGATTTTATCGATATCAATACAAATATCGTAATGCTTATTGATGCAGATACTTATCAATACTTTTATTGATACTTTTCTATAATTTGATGTTGAGGAAGTGAGTCCATACTTTGGAGTGCTGATTTTTATGATGGCTGGAGTAAACAACACAGTGCGATATATAATATAACATATTATCACTGTCAGTCCAGACATATTTCAGTATCAATTTAACTGTATACTGTAGTTACATGCTATGTCTCATTTGTTTTTGTCATAGTTTCATAGTTGGTGCAGCTGTTTATTCATACTGGATGCATAGTTGTTTTTCTTTCAGACTGATGGAAGGGCTTAAGAGGGTCAGATTGTCACTGAATCACTGTCTGGACATGCTTCTGCAATCCATGCACATGGCATGAAGATCACTGTATGAAAAAGGTTTGGGAGGAGTGTGTTGTTGTATAAATGTGAGTTTGGGCAGTGTGTGGGTTCATGATCATCCCTGTGAAACCATTTTAGGTTTTGCAAGTTGTTTGTCTGTCAGTGTGAGGATAAAGAGTGAATCCTACAAACACTGTATGAAAGACAGATGCTGTTTACATTCTAGGTCTCGGGGAATTTCTCTCTTTTTTTTCTATGAAATTTAATCAAACAAATTGTTGCTGAATATAATTGTTAGTTACAGTGATATATGCTGCAAACAGACAGCAGTTTCCTTCTAGTAGCATCACAGATGTTTGAATGAAACCGTCTGACTGGAAACCCCTGACCGCTACTCTCTGATGTGACACTCTCAGCGGTTGATTAATGTCCATTTGTGTGGTGATTTGCTTTGGCATCCGCCTGACTGTGTGTGTCAGACAGGAGTACAGCCAGTGAGTCATGAAGCCATAGAGGGCAGGGTGAGCTCTGGAATGTGTGACAGATCTGTGTGAGTGTACTTGGATTTGTTACCTCTTTTAGGACCTTTTCTAGTATAAATCTTGACCTTGTCAGGACCAGCAGTCCTCAAGGAGACAAAAACCTGGTATTAATGAGGCAGAACCTGGTTTTTGAGGAACTGATTAAGTTTGGGGTTAAGATATGAGTAGTGGTTAAGTTAGGGTTAGGCAATCACCAATTTTGTATATGGTTTGAGATAACACTTTGTTATCGCTGTCCAAATGAATTGAAGTCAGTGCAGTGTCCTAAGACGAATAGCTGGACAAACCTCTGTGTGTGTGTATGTGTTGCATGGGTCATCAACAAGTGCAAACAATGTGTTGCTCCTTGTACTGGATCTGGACCCTCTTTCAGCTCCTTTTTTACGAGGTCTCCTTCCTTCCTCCCTCCCCCTTCCTCCTCTCCTAATGACTCGCGACTTCAGGAAGTCTCTGAAAAGTCTGGAAACAGTTTGCATGATTTAACAACATGACCTTATCTCATCTCATCACATTTTTCCCGCCATTAATCCCCCCCCCCCCAAAAAAAAAAAAACCAAAAAACCAAAAAACGTGACTGTCCCAATTTTATTACAACAATATCTTAATTTCCGCAGTAATTGAATATCTTAAAAAAAAAATGTTGATCTGCGTCCTGTCAGTTCAAATAAGACAGCCAAACTCTTGTGTGACAACCAAACTGTCAAAAAGTCTGGAGAAAACCATCGTGTTTTTGTTCCATTTTCATTGACCAAATAAAGTGAGAAACCTGCAGTAATTAACCAAAGCTGGAAGGTGCTTGTGCTGAGCAGTAGCACTTTAAAAATGTTTTATTTCTTTATTTCATTAACCTGCCATCTCACTTCCTGTGTGTGTTGCCTTTCCTGTTTGTTTCTGCTGCTTCATAGGAAGCAGTGTGTGAAGAAAAGAAGGTGTTTGTGTGTGTGTGTCATGTTTCACATTCCTGCACTTCAGTGTACACACACACTGCAGAAATGTAACTTAAAAGGATCAGTAGTGTGATCCTGAAAGTGTATGTTTGTCTACTTAAAAGTAGAACATCTTAAAACATCTTAAAAGCCTTCATTCTTATTCAATTGTAGTGTGTGTGTGTGTGTGTGTGTGTGTGTGTGTGTGTGTGTGTGTGTGTGTGTGTGTGTGTGTGTGTGCGTGTGTGTGTGTCAGCGGGGGGTGGTTGTGCACCTTGCTGCCCTGTTACATCACAATTGTCGCTGTGACAAGCAGTTGAATACGTTGCCTTATAAGGTGAAAGCGTACAAGGAGGAGGGACAGGAAGAGCCTGTTACCGTGACAATGCTGTCAGCTGCCAGGCAACAGGGCCAGCCTGAATCTCCCGTTTGGCCACATTTTTCTTTCACCCACATACCCACACACACTTGTTCCTCTTCATTTTCCATCTTTAATCTTAATTTGTCTCTCAAGTGATGTATGATTCAATTATTTAATGGTGGTGGTAATTAGTTTTGAATTTTTGGAAAATATTTTGTGCATTTTCAGTCTTTGTTGTCTGCGTTTCCCACATATTGTCATATTGCTATTGTTATGAGTTTTGTACGAGATCGACTCACAAGCAGCAAAAAACTCAGAATGCCACTTTGGTCGAAATGCCTAGAATGATGATTAATAGCTGTTGAAATGTTGTGCTTCTAATAACACACACACACGATTTTCAGATCTGCTTTTAGTTGTTTTCTTCCCATGTTTCTTTTCTTTCTCCACCCTCTGTTCTCTCTTTCTTTCCTTGTACCAAGAACATCATGGCGATGGAAGCCGGTCAACCTCCCATCATCTTAATTTCGAGCTGTGTGTTTGGTTTTAGCTGATGAAGCTAGATGAAGTGATGCTGCCAGCTCAGCTGCTTTTGTCTCGTGTCTCTGGTGTGTAGACAAGTTTATTTTTGACCCTATAATAATTAAAATTACCCAGAGCTGCTTCTGAGTAACTCTGTCTCGGTTGCTGAGTTTAGCACTTACTCATTTTTATCTATAGTGGCGTATTCTCATGCAGAAGCAGACTCACACACTTGACAGTGATGAGGAAAGACGAAGCATTTTATAGCGTTTAAAGATTTGTCTAATATTTGTAGAAGGTTGAATTGCCCTGTGACTTTTGCCTCTTGATGTGTACAGTCTCTCATGCTTGTACTCTGATAACGACTTCTCCTTTTTGACCAATAACTTCCTCTTAACATGCTTCAGTTATTTCAAATGTTTTTTATCAGTCACTCTTTCAAAAAGACTCATTAGTATGAAGAAAACCTCTTCAGGAGAAAAATACCCAACTCCAACTCTGTCGGTTTACGACACATTTCCCAAAAACAAAGGCCTGTGTTGTAAAATAGTCGCGTGACATTGCAGAGACAATAGTCCTCATTATCAAACTGAAAACTAACTCTGGACATATACTGGTCTGTGGTCTGTATTGATTGCACAGGTTTTGTGTAGCAGAGAAGTTTGGAGAAATGTTGAGATTAATTGATCAGACATACACATTATCAGAAAGATAAAATTGGTGTGCCGTGGATTCATAATGTCAGATGTTGGCACGTCAGATTTGTTTAATAGAAGCTATTTTTGTTTATATGTATTCATCGAATAAAAAGCAACACAACTCAAGAGTCCAGTGCGATACAGATTACTGTGATGTGTGTGTGACTGTCTGAGCTGATCCTCTTGTTTAATATGAAGGTGATGATGAGCAGTTAATGTGGCAATGTCCAGCAGATAGTGAGTTGTCATCATTTATCATGATATTATCATCACACATTTATTTTAAGCGCTCACTCCCTCCCTCCTGACATTTAGGGTTACACTCTGAGTCTACATCCACACACACACACACACACATAGAGAAAATAACTTTCACATGTTTCCTGAAACACACAGTTCATAAAACAGTTCAGCTCTATTCAGCCCAAACAAATTCCCATAATAATTGAATCTCTTGATATTTTTCTGCTGGTCTCACACAGACTCGATTGCAGCCTGCGTGTTGTCTCGTGCACCACACTCGGCATCATCTCAATGTAATTCTGAGCCTAAACAAATCCCGTTAACATTGAATATTGTACGAGTGGGTTTATTTATAAAAGTACTAGATAAACAGTGATTTCCAGTTTAAAGCTGTTTAACATGTCAGGTTTATCAGGTGTTCCCCATTTTCCCCAGTAGTTGCACATCTTAAAACACCTTATCATGCATCACGTATACTAAAATGTGTGTTTGTGTAGTTTATCTCTGGTTCGTTGTCACACACTCTGTGCCTGAGAAACATGCTAACATATTTATCTTAAGTTGGATACTGAAAACAAACACCTTTAGCTGCTGTCATTCAGTTTGGTGTCGAGAGAGCTGCAGGCCTTTTAACACAACTGGTGGATTGGTTTAGTTTCCTCCTGCCTGCTCTGATTAACAACATAACCACAGAACTGTCCTGGAGATCTGGAAAGATTCAGCCAGCAGTAAAAAAAAAAAAAAAAAGGCCGACACAAACAGCTGAGGCCTGGCCCTGCCAACTGCTTTCAGGCCTGCCAAACTCCTGATTGGGACTGTAAAAAAACACACACACACAAAAGTGTGGATGTAATAATAATGACCTCATCTCATTCAGTGATTGTAGGGCTCTGGTTTTGTAATGGGAGGTCAGGCTGGTGAAAGAAGAAGTTCTGGCTACTGGTGGTTCTTACCGTTCAGACCAACTCCTGTAGGACTGCTAGAAAAATGTTTGTCAAGGTCACAGACCTGCCTGCTGTTTCTCTCTCTTGACTTTTGATAATCTAACCTGGTTTGCAGCCAAGCGGAGGCTTGAAAGGCGAGAACTGAAATGTCTCTCTAATGATCTCAAGGTCATCACTGTTTAAGTTTCTTAGCCAATTGGAGGCTACACTTCAACAAAATGCAACTGAGGTACCTGTTAATCCTCTTATCAAAGCCCCGCCCCTAACTCTGGGTGTTGTTGTCTGTCATGGAACTGTGACTGTATTTCCTCACAGGCAGGGTGTGTGTTGGTCAGCAGGTCGATGACAGACAGTCATTAGATGTGGTCTGAATGAAATTATTGATTGTGTTTATACACTACTGCACATTTTTTCTTTTTCCCCAGACGACTATATTCACTGATGTGAATGTCGAATCTGGACAGAAACCTGCTTTCTAACTTTTCTAACTCTCGTCTGTGGTGCATGATCCCCTGGCAGGTTCCAGGTGTTCGCCATAGCTGTTGTTTGGTTTTCAAGAGGTCCTTATCTGGATTAAACTGTGTACAGAGCCAGGATTAGAAAATTAGGCCTTGTTGACGGCAAACCATTTATTTTACCCAGGAGTTTTACCTTTGTTTAAATAAAGGGGTGACATTTCAGAGATGGTTGCTAATATTAAGTGACATGTTTGGAATAAAGCAGTTGAAGCGGGTGATGTTTGTGAAAGCTGAAGTCATGCTTGGCTGTATGTGTCAGTTTGAGAACCTTTCCAAACTTGTGAAACGATCGCCCGGTTGAGTCATAAAGCTGCTGCTCGTGGGCGACATTTAAAGCCCTTGATTGTAAAATGTGTGAATCTCTGCAGCACCTGTTCATGTTAACTATACCGCACCTTTTCATTTGACCTTTTTCTGTGTCTGAGGTGTGGTTTCTAACAGTGTAAGGACTGTTGTCAGTAAGGGGAGGAGTCTGTGAGATATTTATGTAAGTATGTATTTTACGTGTTTGCTTCATGTTGTTAGCCTGTGAAATCACTGGGGTATTTCCTATGCGGCTGCAGTTAGAGACAGTTCACTTGTAATATGACCATCGTAAAGTCATTTCACACCGAGTCGTTTTTCTTTTAATTTGGTTCATTTGTTTCCTGTGAGAATACCTTCACCCGAGGCACCATCAAATAACATTACTGAAATAAAGATGCCTTAAGTGTGTGATTATGTCTTTTTATGCAGTATTTCCAACCTTACTGGCTTTAATAAGGATGAAGAATATAATCCAGATTAAGTTGGAGAAACGGGTACAATGCCATTACTACTATGAACTGCTCATTAGACAAAATATTTGATATAAAGACATAAACCCTGAGCTCTGGAAAGTCAGGGGTGGGGGAAATTATCCATTAACTTAACCATTTATTCAGATATGAATGAGGGTTAATTTTAGCCTTAAAAATGTCAGTTCATTGTTTTGTTACAGTTACTCTCTTGATTCCCTCTGACCTCACTCCTGTTTCTACATGAGTCACTGCAGTTATTTGAATCATCACTGTGGGTCAGTGCTTTACAAACCAACTGTTTACTTTCCTTGTAGAGCCCATTGTCACTGTGATGTGACAGTGGGTTGTAAAATCCTCACAAGGCTGCTTTTTCACAAGCTCTCACCTCTTGCTCAGGGGTTAATGTTTTACTTCTTGTACAGTTGGATATATTTACTGCATTCCTGGAGAATTAACATGGACATCCTCCGCCCCCGCTGCTTCCTGTGCTGTGCCTCTAAAGACAGGAAGTGGACTAGTTGGCTGCTGATTGGCTGACTAAAAGAAGTGATGGCGTGATATGAGAGAAACAGATGCACACTAAAACTGAGAGACACTAATGCTGAGTAACTCTCCGTCCCTCTTTTTGTCAGTCGACTCATTCTCTCGTGTTGTTTTCTCTCAACTCTTGATCTTATCCATCTTCCTATTCTCTGAAACGTCCTGTCTCATGATGTGTGCAGCATCACATGCTGTTAGGTGACGAGGGAATGTACAGGAGGAAGACAAACAGTGGAATGAGAGCTTCATATCAGCTCAGAGAAAAAGCACATTAACCTCTTAAAACTGCTACTATTCAATCACTAGTTTCAGGACTTCTTCAGTACACCATGTCCATTCTTTTTAAGTGAATGATCACATTTAGAGATGAGAAAAAGCAGTGGATGCTTTTGGGTGTGGCTAAGGTAGAATTGGTAGTGTACGTCACACATGGTGACCAATCATGGCACTTAACATGGAGCTGGATAAACTGCAAAGCTTCAAAACAGCAGTTCACAAACCAATGGATGCTGTCATGATAGGTTGACACTTACAGGTTAAAACAAGGGAGCAAACATTAAATCAGCATGTACTTAATATTTCATTGAGTGGTTGATGGTCATCACTCTTTAAGCTTTAAAGTGTCCACTTCACTGTACGTCAGAGGGACACGGTGCTGCCAGACAACCTCAAAATGACTGATCTGTTACACTAACATAGATAGTTTCAGGAAATTATGAGACAAAGACCTGAGCTGATCCACAAAAGAAAGGAGAGGAGTGAAGTGATGCAAAAAGAAAGGGAGTGAGCGGCAGGAAGAGCATAGCTGACATTCCTGGCATCTCTGTCATGTTCAGCAGGGTTGATGCTTGGTCTCCTCCATCTTTCTCACCATTCCTCTCTTTTACCTTCTCCTTTTTTCATTCCCTGCTGTCCAGACTTAAATATTAAATATTTATTATATAAATATTTAGCTTGTTATGTTTTGCCAACTGAATAAGATGGAGTTTTCCACATAACACAGTGAGCATTTATTGTCTCTGAAATGTTTTAATCTGAAAAGTCATGATCATTGATTCATTTCTGCATACAGACGAATATAAAACAATAGTTTATTATATTTGCTTAAGAAACACATTCATTTAATTAATCCCAGGAAGACTCCCAGCCTGTGATTTAATTTCTCTTCCCCACCCGTCTTCTCCTGAACAAAAGAAATCATGCTTCTTTTATTAGGACTCATCTTAGAGAAGGATTAAATACAGGGTGGGACATTGATACGGCAATATATTGATTTCCTAACTCATGATATACGATGATTGATACGTTAATGACTCAAGTGTCACTATTTTAAAACACCTCCTTAAATGTTTTTTTTTTTTTTATGTATTTATGTTTTTGAGCCTTAATGATCACACATTTGTGTCAAAATAGTTTTGTAGTGAGACACAAATCAGTACCGTTATGCAACTGTGGAACTGTGTGGTGTGGAGCAATGTGCCCCAAAGTCAGCAGCCGGTTTTATTGACACACAGCAGGAAGACATGTCCTAATGTTGAAATATGCAAACACAATGGGTTACAAGCAATAAAAAGTTCAAAATGTTGTCGAGTTTAAGGTCCAGTGTGTAAGATTTTGGAGGGTTTATTTTGGGAACTAAAATACACTACCCATAAATATTTTGTAATAAGTGTATATGTTTTTTGTACCTTAAAATAAGGGAAAACATCCTTTTTGGAATGTGAAGGCCACCGTACTGTAGTTTCATGATGTGTCACCAATTCTTACACACTGAACCTTTTTAAACTAGTGCAGTTATTCATTTCAAGTGTCTTTCCATGATATTTGTGATGCACATTAGTATTAAAAACCTGAGTTGAAACATTCGCAGGCCTTGTTCAGTTTGACTTTGGCTGGACTCTTGAACAACAACGACAGGAAGAGACGTAAATAAATGGACAAATCACCACATTGCTTGACACTTAACCCCCTTCCCTTCTTTTTGCTGCCCTCTTCCTGCCTCCCTCCCTCCCTCCCCCTCTTCCTCTCAACCTACTCTTAAAACAGTTGCTCCTGATTTATTAATTGAACATTTTTTTGCAAATGAGACATATGAGATTTTTTTTAAATGTGTAAAGCTTTAGTAGTGTGAGGAAGATGCAGCCAGTGGTGGTTAGGTCTCTGTATGTACGTATGTACGTATGTATGTATGTACGTACGTATGTACGTGTGTGTGTGTGTGTGTGTGGTGAGAGTCATGTCAGCAGTCACTGGTTCTCTCTGGTTACTCACTCTGCTCCTACACACTTGCCTCAATGAGTCCTGGTGTCACGTCTCCTCTCACTCATTTCTTCCATCTTCCCCCGCAGCAGCAAACTCGGGGTCAGAAGGTCACTGGCCATTTATAAATATCACTCCTCTTCCTATGCCTCCATGATCTTTCATCTTGACAAACTGCTTTATTTTATCCTCTTATCCCACATTCATCCCTCTGTGATCTGTCATTTAGTGTTGCTCACACCTACTTTTTATTTTAACCTATTCATTACACGAAGAGTTGATGCATTTCCTGTCACCACTTTACAACAAGGCTCTTTACCAAGAACATAATGCAACTTCAACTGTAATAAATGCTTTTTATTTACATTTTACTCTCTGTGCTTAGCATTTTGTGATATTTAGGGTTTGGGTTTAGGGATTGATGTTTTTTCTGAATGTGTCACTTTTCTTCTTATCCTCTTTCTTTTATCCCCTCTCTTTTTTTAACCTTTTATCCCCTTTCTCTCGCATTTCCTCTCCCTCCCCTCCTGTGTTCCTTCCCACAATCCTCCCTTTTCTTCTGTTTACCTTGGCCACCTCTGGAGAGTTGTATGTCTGGCTGGACACAGTCGATGGAGCTTGTTGAAAACAGTTGGTGTTAAGCTGTTGACTCACACTGTTGCATATGTAAAAGGGCATCAGGCCGGCATGTTTTGTCAGCTCACTCTGTGAGGGGTGTGTGTGCTCTCTGGTGACACATTGTCCCCATATTATAGTTCTGGTTTCCTGACTGTACCTGTCAGCACATGAAGCAAGAGGGAGGCTCCCTCCATCTGTGTGTGTGTGTAAATGTTAATGATCACCTGTCCAGACTTGAGAGGATAATTAGACGAGAACAGGACTCTGCTTCGTCAGTCTTCTGCCCTCTCCTCCTCCTCCTCCTTCCTGGCTGCGTTGATTCATGGTAAACAGTGGTCACTCTCTGGTGACCACTAGTATGTTGGACATGAACATCCTGGCCAGCTCTGCGTCTCTCTGTAGAACCACTACACTTAGCTTTGGCACTGCATTCCAGTTTTTTATCATTAATCATTTGAGAGATGCTGCCAGTTTTTGTGGGAAAATGTCGATCTCCAAACAGCTGTTTACTTATTTTTGCAACAGAGCCTGGTTCTTCCTTCCTCCGACTGTCTGTGAACACATTCATGTACTGTAATCTTACATTTATTGTGATAATTGTTTTATCATTTTTCCCATGAGAAAGTTTCTGGCCATATTGCTCAGTCCTATTTTTAAGTTAATCTCACAGTAAACTCAGTGATCTTGTTGTGAAGATGTTGTTTGTCTGTTGGTTTGTTACAGAGAATAGATTTGATAATAAAATGGAGAATATGGGTGACTGAATAAAGAGTGTATATCATTTGTGTGAATGTTCGGCCCTGATGTTGGTGAATTAGTTACATAGTTGGTATGAACCTGAGGTAAATGGATTACTCCAATGGTTGTACATCCTACATCTATATGTATGCTACTGAGTTGAGTGCAAAAACACCAACCTGTCCTCTGGAGCATTCGAAGCAAAAGCCTGTGACAATAGCCAGCGGTGCTACTGGGTTGCACGCCACAACCCTTTTTTAATTGACGTCCCTCTAAGAATAGGAGGCTTTGTGTCAGACCAGACCAGACTAGTAACTGAGCTTTATTCACGTGGCCAGACCAGCTTGGTTTTGGCTGAACTGAGTCTGGTTGAGCTGTCCAGTTTAGTAAGGCTTTGTCCAAGTCCCTTGAGGTTGTACCTCCTGCCAGCATGTCCACATATAACTCCATTTTACTTGCAGTATAAAACTGCTCTTTGCCATTTGCTGCCCTTTTACATTTGTATTTTCATTGCCTGACGCTGTGTTGTGTCACACCCATGCTTCACATTCATGTAAAGGCCATATTTACACGTCAGTCAGTCATTCAGTCAGACAGACAGTCTTTGCTGTGTGAGGTGCTGAGCCTCTGGCTTCATTCTTCCATCTCTCTTGCATTTTCTTCCTAGTGGTACAATCTCACAGGGTTGCCAGGTTATTGATTATAAATTAGAAAATGAATACAGAAGCACAGAGATTGTCATTTCTTGGCAGCATGCTTCATGTCATGCAATCTCTTGTTTCCGCTGTCTGATGTCACCCCGCTGCTTGTCTCTGCCTGTCCACCTGAACCTGCGTGAGAGAGTGCAACTGACAATCTGTGTGAAGATTTTTTTTTCTCATGTTTTTGGGGGTGGGGGGTGGGTTGGTGGGTGTATGTGTGTGACTATGAGATTGTGAGGTGTGATGAAAGTTCTTGCATCATATTGATGCAGGGCTTGAACAATGTGTGTGGTGTGTGATATGTGGCATGAAACTTATTTTGTGATACAATCTCTCATAGATGTGTGATGTAGGAAGACGTGACAAACTGCCTCAGAAGCAACAGTGAGCGTGAGTTGCTGTAAGTGTGAGCTCATTGGTGTTGACAAGAATAGCGAGTATGTAATTGACAAAACATGCACTCACACACAGCTGACATGCACAGAATGTGACGCAGCTGAGCAGTAACATTGTCTTCAACCGGGTTCATTCTTCTAAGGTGTAGAAAGACACACCCTTATCTGTGTGTGTGTGTGTGTGTGTGTGTCTGCTCTGTGTAATGTGTTATACAGCAGCCTTTGAATTGCCCCTCCCCAACCACCACTTCTGTTCTATTTTATGTATGGGTTACATGGTTATTATTTCTTATCGTCTATTCGTCATTTTATTTATACTTCTAATTTTGTAACACAAAATAATCTTGCTCTAGGGGAGTAATAAAGTTATATTCAAATGTATTCTATGTGCAAATCAGTGTACTGATTGGAAAATTGTCCAGGGATCAACAAAGTGGGCATATTTGAGACAGAATATATTAGTTATACTGTGATATGATAGGTGTGTGTGTGTGTGTGTGTGTGTGTGTGTGTGTGTGTGTGTGTGTGTGTGTGGTTAATGTGAAATCTTGTGTCTGTTAAGCACATTCCTGTAAAAGGAGTGGTGTATGCAGATGGACAGCATTAGTTTACATAACTCCCTGTCTCCATGTTTTAATTTCACATGCACGTTCCTGTATAGTTGTGTATTTTTGCGTCGTCCTCTCATTGACACATGTTTGCGTTAATCTGTGCGACTCTTGACCTTTGACCCAGTAGGCCCAGTTAGGGATGAGAGATGAAAGACTGTGGAGGTCACACTGTGTGACTCTGCTACAGGTTTGTACATGTGTGTATGTTTTTAAAAACACATCAAACAGTTGACCCCAACAGACCCCATTAGCCTTCTTCTATTTTCCACACCCTCTGCAGTAAAGCAGCGAGGCGGCGGCAGCTGTATTTCTGTCAGTAAGGTTGAAATGTCGGACAACTTAACCCCGCATTGGCATTTCCACGTCCACAAGAAAACAAGTTTTCTCCTGGGCTTGATTAGGTTCTGTCAGAAAAATGTGAAAGTGTTTGTACCAGCTGTGCATGAACTAAAAGTTAAAACAGACGCTGCATTCGAAATGAGTTTGCGAGAAGTTCAGGCGGCAAATTCTCACTTCTGCAGTTGTATTTCTAAAAGAAAACAAACACCACAAAAGAAAAGCTGATATGTCTTCTCACATGCATGTTGTTGTTTTCACATCCTTTATGCAGAATATACTACGAAATGTTGCATATCTGCTGTGCCTGCAGCTGTCAGTGTAGACTCTGCAGTGAAATATAACTGAGGCCTTAACCACTTCCAGACGCACTCACAGATTCTCACAAACACAAACAACTGACATTGTGCACCAGCAGGACCTGAACAAAATCCTGTGTGTGCCTTTAAGAATACCTGAGATCAGTGGAAACTAATTAGCTTTATTTGCTAAATTGGTGACCTAAAGTAAATAAGTAACTGACATAGTTTTTTATTCTGGAGTTTGGCTAATCAAAGTTGACCCTAGTTGACTTTTAAAGATCTTCATGAAAAACATCCTGCTCCACAGACTGCAATTTTAAACAACTCCAGCTGCTTGTTGTTGGTAACTGCCTCACATTTAGCAGCCAACAGGTTCGTAATCGTGAGTAAACTGTGTCCAGTTTAATCTGATTAAAGGGTTTTATATAATTAAAAGTCAATGGTTTCATAATAGTGATGCACATTTTCCGATATCGGCCTCTAAAACACATTCATTTGATTTGAAACATTTCCTTTCACTGTTTTTACAGGTGTTAGTCACCTATACAATAGGATGAGAGCACTGGCTTCATGCCTAAAATATAAACTTCTTTATTCTCAGATCCAGCTTTGCTCTCTTTGGTGTCTCACAGCCGATCAGCTTGTTATCTTTGCCCTGAGCTCACGTCAGAAATCCTGTGATCTGATGTGATGTGTGTAGTCAACACGCAACAGCCACAGGGACAGGTTTGGTCACTCTAGCCTGGAATCAGGGTCAGGTCACTTTTAATTGGTCCAATTAAGACAGTGGATTATATTTTGGATAAAATCAACTCAACTGACATCAAAGTTCCACTTCAGGATGGATGTGAATACCAGGTGTGAACAGGGCCAAGTATTTAAATTTGCATTTCAGCTCATGTTTTTTTTCAAAAGATAGTCTAAATCTTTGAGTTAAGTCATTTATTATATTACATTTATTATAAGTCGTTATAATAAAGAGACATGGTTCAACAGACATTAAGTTTGGCTGTTTTACTTGAAGCATGTTGGCTTAACTTGCACAGAACATACACTACCTGACTCCCTGCAAGTCCTGGCCTGTCACTGTCACCACTCCCTGTGTCAGTGGCTCTGTTTGTGTGTGTGTGTGTGTGTGTGTAGCTGCTCTCTGATACAGTTCACGTTCCCAAACTTGCAGCTGTGACCACAGTTTTGTTGTGCTAATCTGGTACCTAAATATATATACACATAAAAGTGAATACTTTGGTCTAAAATCAATCAGTGTTTAAATCAGTGACAGTGATGAATACATCTTCACTCTGCTTCGTGAAAAAACATAGCTGGAACTTCCTGTCATTGCAGTGCCACTTCCTGCTGCATTGTCCTGACCTCTGTGAGGGTGTGGAAGTGGTGGGGGGGTTGTCTTTCCACTCCCCCTCTCCTGCCCCCTAACTTTGTCTGTATATCTGTTTGTTTAAATCTATCATCCCCACCCTTCTCCTCCTCCTGTCCTAGTCCAGTGTCAGTGTAATTGTGTGTAAATGTGTGAGTTGGGGGTTGGCATTGGCCTAGGAAAGGGTCACAGAGTGAGGGAGAACTGTCTGGGATAGAGTGAAGGCTGCTATTATCCACCCCTTTCAATGGGAGCTTTGTGCCGGCGGCTGCAGTGGGACGGTTGGGAGAGGGGCAGGGCAGTGAGTGAGCAGCACCCAGCCATAATGTTTTCCAACACACTGTGCTGGAGAGAGGGAGAGGGAGAGAGGGAGGGAAAAAGGAGGTGCACTGATGAATGTGATTGGTCCTTCCCTTCTTGAACTATCACTGATTTTCCTCCTGAGGCATTTCTGTGTCCAGTTAGGACAAAGTACAGAGAGGAAGCAGTTTTGTGGCTGATGTGAGTGTCAGTTCACTGGGTGTTGTGACACGGTGCACAGTTGTATAAACAACACTCAACAAAATAACAAGCACACAATAATTTTTGTGACTGCAAAGTTTCAGAATACTGTGATATTTTTACAAAAAGACTTGTACGTGAGGCCAAGACTTGTGACTGGACTTGTACTTGATCACTGATAGAATTTGATGGAATCTGACATTTTTGCCTCTGTTTTGCAATAAGCCATAGTACAGTAACAATTTGGCCTGTAAATTGAAAAATTCCAAATATTAATTAGGGCTGAACAATATGATTAAAAATGTCTTGTTTTTTATGGCATGGATTGCAACTGTGATTTAGATTTAAGTTGAACGGCAGTAAATTACTGTGTTCATAGCTTTAAAACAAGATACAGTATTACAACATGTCCTCATCAAATTATAAATTATAGTTTTATTCTCGTAACACAAGGGGGAGGAACAAACACTATTGTTTCGTCACCTGCTCTGTCCTTTCCCCTCCTTCACCTCAGATTCTGCTGAGAAAGTGCATCAGAATTCATCCTTTAGTGCACATTGTGTTAATCACGACAGTGAGACCTTTTAAGGAGCAAGTCGTTTTTTATCACGCACTGAAACAAATTTCACTCAGATATTTAACATGTATTTTCTTGCTCTTGACATTTTGAGAGATTTCACTAAAATGTTGTAATAGGTCAGAAACACAATTGCCTCTTGAGTGTGTTGACTACATTGATTGGTGATGTGCCATAGCTGAAGTCTGTGGAGGGTGGCGTGACAAAGCTCGTGGAAAACGAGCACCCGTCTCTCTGCAGTCCCGTTCCTACCTTGGTGCCACAAGCTCCTTCAAAATAAAATGATTCAAAACACATTTTGGAAGAATGTTGGCTAACCAGAAGCACAAAAACACAGATTCCAACCCGCTATTGATGTGTGTGATTTTGTGCTGGTGTGTGTCTTTTCCCAGATGTCTTGTGTTTGTGATTTGGTGTACCATTCTGATATTTAATTACATGTGTCACAGATGTTTGTCAGTTTGATTCCCGTTTAGGTTTTAGATCGTTGAGGGATCTCTCTGTTTGGTTTTTGGGATTAATGGCAGTGTTTTATAACCTGTGGCTCTTTATGTCAGTGTGGGGTTACGCACTGGTAGTTTCTGATGTTACACGGAGTGTATTTTCTTTCTGTTTTTGGGGGACTGAGCCCGAAAATAAAACAAAGGCTGAATTTATTTACTCTGTTTGTGGTTTTATACTAAAAATGTAAAGGA
This sequence comes from Solea solea, assembly GCF_958295425.1. Lineage (NCBI taxonomy): Eukaryota > Metazoa > Chordata > Actinopteri > Pleuronectiformes > Soleidae > Solea > Solea solea. The sequence goes on along the minus strand of NC_081140.1, from coordinate 20,859,712 downwards.
GCTTATGGTGGTAAATTGAAAGTTGTTTTCCTTGAGTTGCTACAAAGAGGAATTGTTACCAATGACGAGTTTCATCTTTGTGACATTTAGATAAAATTGTACTTTGATAGCAGTGGTTTTGTATATATTCGCATTGAATTTTCGTACTTTTCTTCTGCTACTTCCTGTCTTATCAAAGAGACTGTCTGGCCTTCCTTCCTGCCCATTCAATTTCATTTTCTTTGATTCTCAATTCAAAGTGGTTTATTATTTTAACAACTACAAAAAAGCCATGCAGGCACTGGGCTGAGAATAATCAACCATTTGTGTCACGTTTCTGTGTCCTCGTGCAGACATTCACGGCGTGGTGCAACTCCCACCTACGGAAGGCTGGCACGCAGATTGACAACATCGAGGAGGACTTCAGGGACGGGCTCAAACTCATGTTGCTGCTCGAGGTCATCTCAGGTAATCCATCTGTACGATCCGAGAGCCGCGAGAAGATTTTTTTTTAATAAATTGAAACAGCTGTAATGATATCTGATTAATGATTAGGAATGGTTCATACAGAATCCACATGTGGAAAACTGCCCACAACACACGTACTCATTAGTCAAAGAGCAGTGACCTCATTTTCAAAGCTACATCTGAGCTGTCACTCAGTGGAAAATATTTTCAGATGTTTAAGATGCACATCCTCACTGTCCCCCCTTAGGGTGTGGTCACTCACAGATTCCCGCCTCTGTGTGGATCACAGGCGTTTAGGGAACACCCTGCTTCACATCTGTCATCTGTGTCTCTGTTTCACCCCTCAACGATGTTTTGGGGAAGCTGCTCCTGTTGGCACAGTAGATAATCATTTCAACTACCGTCCTCTCATATTGAAGTTTGGGCTTTGATGTGGCTCCTTTTTTTTTTTTAGATTCACTTGAGTGTTTTTCCTGCTGTGAACGATGCTAATGTCACGGCTGTGTTTTGAACCATTCTCTGACAGTTAAAGTGTCTTTCTGCTGAGCCTGTGAAAACAATGCAGGAGCTAATACACTTACATTCACTCTCTATTCCTGTTGTTTGTGTGTGTGTCTGCAGGCGAACGATTACCCAAACCAGAGCGAGGCAAAATGAGGGTCCACAAAATCAACAATGTAAACAAAGCCCTGAACTTCATCGCCAGCAAGGGAGTAAAACTGGTGTCTATTGGAGCAGAGGGTAAGCACTCGCACACTCACTTAACATGGAACCTGGAATTGATGCACACTACACCAAATGTATCTAGTTAAAGCAACACTATGCAACTTTTCACTTGGATGATATTAGAAACATCAGATCGACTTTGGACCATTGAACCAAATAACCTAATTTAATAATCATGACCATAATTGACAGATAATCACTCTTATGTGAACTATGTGACTTTCTCTCTTAACTAACCTGTTTTTTCTGATGTTAACTGCAGTGGCAGACAGATTAATCAGTTGGGCTAACTGATGAATGATAAACTTGAAGTGATATTTATTAATTTATTTATTTTATAATGTATTTAATATGTAAGACCACTACAGTGTAGGTTGGTGAGACTGACCATAAGTGTGATCAATAAATGTTGATTTAGTTCAGCAGTTTATCAAATGACGATATCACTGACTTGTAAAGATGGACATCAGCCTTAGAAAGACTCATGCCTGTCCACCGCTTGTATATAATTATACTTCTAACTGAGAGAATCTCTGGAATAGCTGGAGGAATACAACCTTTGACCTTCTTTATCAGGACAAACGTGAAATTCCTGCTGCATTGAACTGCTCAGACTCGCCATTGAACTCAAAACAATGCAGTCCTACACACATACGCAAACAATTTTTCTGGCCTCCTGTAGCCGGCTGAAGGTCATCTGCTGGACACCGACGGAAACGAGGTCGGCACATTCCCAGGCCTCCGTTTGATCTTAAATGCACTTTACTGTTATAATGTAAAATGAAAAATGACATTTACAGAAAACCGAAATACCTTTTTGTATTTATGAAATGGTGACAGTTGGATGGAATGAAAGTGACTGATGACTGAGTGAGTGTAACTGATATACTGGAAGACATGTAGGTATGTTTGAACTATGAGTGGAATCTGAGCCAGTCTACATACCTGCTTTACTTATATATCCCTGCACATGACTGACTGTGTGTTCACTAACCTGTCTGTCTACTGTCTGTATCCTAATGGGACATAATGATATTTTTAGGTTTCAAAGGATTAAATATGTAGGCTTGTCTTGCATACGCCAGTTTGACTGTTCTTTATTTCTGCCAAAATTAAATGTAATTAGTGAGAGACATAATTAACATCACACTTGCCCTGAAAATTCTGTGCACGTAGTTGCTGTATAACACTACGTGCACCTGTGTGGGTGTATATTGGCATTATTAAACAAGAGGAGCAGATGTAAGACTGTACAAACAGCAGTGACGGACAGGATGGTGTTTACTCCAGAGTGATTCAGTACGAGACCAACATGAAGTTTTGTTGTGTGTTGTGCAGAAATTGTGGATGGGAATGTGAAGATGACGCTGGGAATGATCTGGACCATCATCCTCCGCTTCGCCATCCAGGACATCTCTGTAGAAGGTACAACTAGTTTAACATGAGTCATTTAATTACAGGCATAAATGCACTGAAAGACCAGCAGAGGCTCAGCAGGGTGGTGCCTTGCTGAAGGGCACAATGGCAGTGTGACTCTCAGCCATGCTTGCAGGATTAATGAGCTGACAGTGACAGAAAGTTTTCTGGTGTTTACTCGCATGGTAAAGATGCACTGTGGGAATTAGAGTGGAAGTAACTCAGCTATGCACACACACACACACACACACACAGGTTTGAGCTGCTGTTATTCTTAGGACGCTGCATTAACTTCAATTTATTTGCACAACCTGAACAAAGTGTTATTCTTAACCTTAACCAGTTAACGCCTAACCTTAAATCTTAGCTTTAAAGTTAACCATTTCCATAGAGCTTAGTTTTTGCCTCTCTAGGACCAGGTTTTGGTCTCCATGTGGACTACTGGTCATGGCATGGGTCAGTGTTTATTCCAGAAAAGCTCCTAACAACGTAACAAATACAAGTACACACAGTACAAACACACACCCAGAGGCGGGGTTGGTAAATGTTACTAAATGGTTAGAATTTTTTTATATAGCATTTTTCTAGTCTTGATGAGCTCTGAGTTTTATGCCATTCCTAAAGCACATCTATACATGCAGCACAAGTTTTTTTTTTTATCTAACATCATTCACATGTCACTGGTCCTGTCTGCAAGGAGAAATGTTGGATCAGTGTCTCTATAGTCCACAAAATAAGAAAATATTTATTCATTCATTACATTTTCTTCCTTGCTAAGTCGAATTATTATTGAATATGTATCAGTTGTAATTATGATTAGTTTGGACATTTTATATCAAATTGATTAGAACTTTCATTTCTTCTTGTTCATGGTCTGCCGTGTAATGTACATTTAATCATAATAGAAATACATTAACACAGCACTGAGGCAGTGACACGTCACCATGTGACAGATTTACATTTCTGGAATGTACGTCATTTTTCTCAACTTGAAAATGTTTTTCTTGTCACGAGACGGGGCCTGAATTTGGATTGAGGTAAAACAGAACGGCAAATAAACCTGAGCCAAGCCATTAATCAGCCGGTGTTTTCATTATCAAACAGTCAGAAATGTGTGTGCTTTATTGCCTCCAGTTTCCACAGTGTTTTTGTTTTTCCACTGATAAGTCAGGCCTCTGTTAACAGTGTGATGACTAATTAAAACTGTCAGTGTTGCATTAACTCAGCGGAGTTTGAGTCACCATAAGGAACACTGAGTCAGATTTGAGTTTCCCCAGTAACTGAGGCTTTTTTGGTGTCTCTTTATGTTGTAAACAAAAACATCAGCACTCTCTACAGTTCACCGAGGAGCAGTTTATATTTAGCACAGTCAAAACTGACGCTGCAGTATTTTGCTGTCTGATTTTGCTTGAAATAAAAGAAAGTGCACTTGATTCACCTCCACTCTGTGTCTCTCTCTCTCTCTCTCCTTCTCTTCTGTCCTGTCTGCAGAAACGTCTGCAAAGGAAGGTCTTCTGCTGTGGTGTCAGAGGAAGACCGCTCCCTACAAGAATGTCAATGTGCAGAACTTCCACATAAGGTAACGCACACACATATTCACATTTGAGGCTCTGAGAAATCAGGGAACTTGTTTTAATTATTAAAAAAACCAAAACCTTAAAACCAAGTAATTGATTAGAAATCAACTAATAATGCAGCCCTAGATGAAAGCTGTTGACTTTCACTTAAAATGTTGGAGCTTTCAACTCTCCTGACATTTAAAATGTCTGATGAATCCCTAATAAATGGTTATATATGGTCAACTTGTCGGTATATGACCACTGTTAAATATGACCAATAATTCTGTCTGTTAAACACACAAAAAAAGCACTTCACTGGCAGACACTCAATCTTAGTTGTGGCGTTATATGAGTGAACATGTATGTCGACTCTCCGCACATAAAGTATTGATATATGTGCAGGTGATGTTGAATGAAATCTCCCTTAATTTCATTCCTGACATAACCTACCATAATTCTACAAAAATGTCGCCCCCTGCTGGAGGAACCTGAACATGATTCTTTACTCGTCAGAGTAGAAAAATGCATCAACATTGTAGTCGAGACCTAAAAATATAAAACATTTACATTTAAGCATTTAGCAGACGCTTTTATCCAAAGCGTCTTACAAGAGAGGAGTAAGCTACATAGAAGATGTCTTGGAAAGAGGAGGATGCAAGTGCAGAAGGAAGCAGAAGATGCTCTTGGAAGAGCTTCTTAAAGATGGACATCACATGTGTGCCCTGATGCTCCACTCACCTGTTTTCTGTCCAACAGCTGGAAGGACGGTCTCGCTTTCAACGCTCTGATCCACAGACACAGACCCGATCTCATCGATTACGACAGTCTCAGAAAGGTACACACACTGACACACACCAGACTTCTGTTAATCATTTGGTTCCACATTTTCTGGTATCAGTGAAACTATCATATAAAAGCATTTCACTTGAATGAAACCTTACCTTCTATACACCTTTTATTATCTGATGTCACTGTGATTGGTTGTATAGGATGACCCAGTGACTAATCTGAACAACGCCTTTGAGGTGGCTGAGAAGCACCTGGACATTCCTAAGATGTTGGATGCAGAAGGTATGTGTGACTTTTTCTTTGAAACTGCTGCTTGTGAATTGAATTGTATTATATGTACTGGAACAGGGCTGAACATACAGAAAGCCTATAAGTGTGGCAAGTATTATGATCTTGATATGATATGCTTTTAGTAGAAGATAAGTTAAGATCATCCTTTATTCATCCTACATTGGGAAATTTGCAGTGTTAGTAATTGTCATTTTTATATGTAATGTTGTCGTCTCGCTCATCAAAATCATGTTCCTTTAGTCTGGAGAAGATAATTCTTTGTTTTTCTACTGTATATTGTGTTTTATTGTTACTTGTTCAGCCCTATTCATGAATTCACTATAATGTTTGAAAACGACTGTATTTACATGCACACAAGAACGTGACTGTGGCTCATAACGCGTTAGATACTGAGATATATCAAATGTGATTAAATTAAACCCACATGTTGTTTGAATAACTTAAACTGCATAAAATTGTCTTTGCAACAAAAATGTTGATTTGTTTAAAATCTTTGACAGCCGGTGAAATCGTTGCCACTCTTGTGAACGTTCCAGTTCACGCAGCTATGATTAAATGATAGTGCCACTTCAGTCAGTGCTGCTGTGCATGTAGACGCTGCTCGTGTGTCAGGAATCAGCTGTTGAACCTGTTGCTGTGTCAGGTGATCAGGAGACGTCTTCGTCAGGATCATCCGTCCCTCTGTCCTGTCCCTGTATTTCATTGTAACTCCTCGTTTCCTTTAATTCCTTGGATTGTACAGCATGTGTCCCTGTCTGAATGTCTTCTGTCATGTGTGTGTGGGTCAGCCAATATAGAGATGATGTTAGGGCACAGTTTTTAGATAATCATTTTATTTACGTTTAATCATTTGGTCGATTAGTGTTACTCTACCTTTTGGCTTAACTTCATTATGATTACACAGTAATGGCAATAGAAACAGCTGTGTTTATACTGATCCCTGATAACCATTGCTTTCACTACTTATTTTTGTCATCAGGATGGTGTCAGAAAGCTCTTTACAGCATAAAGTAACGGCAATATACAAAATACTGCAGTCGATGTAAGTCGATGCAGCAATGCTTACGATGTCACAAAATGACCTAAACACTTACAAGTGTGAGACGCAAAAGTTGTCTTTTGCCCCTTTTTGGTTTACAGGAACACTTGGATATTTAAGAAAATCAACAAACCTTATAATATGCACAATTACAAGTCAATTGTCTCTATATGTGTAATTTTGAGGATGGAGAAATCTCTCCTTTTCTCTCGTAGGATAATGTGCCTATTCCAACAGGAGTACTGTTCCTGAACAATAACACAGATTTGTTTAATGCAGTGATACAGTGGTTTTGGCCCTGGCTTGAACGTTATTTGTTTGTGTGTCCTTGTATTTGTGTATTTATAATTTGACTGTCATTGTCCTGAATGGCTGTTAACAGCTATGGCAGCTTATTAAATGTGTGTGTGTGTGTGTGTGTGTGTGTGTGTGTGTTTGTGTTTTTTCCTCCAGCCTGTTCAGTGTTGGTGTATGTTTTAATATGTGTGTCGTGTTATGTTGTGTATAATCACAAGTCCACCATCTTGCCTGTGTGTGTGTGTGTGTTCATAACCTCCCCTTCGTAGACATCGTGAACACTGCTCGTCCAGATGAGAAAGCCATTATGACTTATGTGTCCAGTTTCTACCATGCCTTCTCTGGAGCACAGAAGGTACCCTCGGACCCCAACCTTTGACCCCTGTTACTAACATGGTTCTGCTTCTTCCTGTCCAGCATGGCGTCGCTCTCCCGACAGTGCTGTTAAGACCTGCACTTCTGCAAACACTCTGGATTTGTTGGGACACAAACACATGAACGCACGCACTGGAACACAGATGGTGTTAATGTTAGATTGTAGTTAGAAACCAGTTCATGTTTTATTCACGGTGCAGTTGAGCTTGTTTCTGTGATTGATTTAAAAAGTGATGTAGAGATGAAAAGAATAAGTCATTTAAATAATCAATATTAAAATCTATTTTGTGCGTCCGCAGTTCCAAATAAAAGTTGGATGAGAGATTGTCTGTTGTGGCAGAGGAGCGAAATCTTCTGACTGACTCTCATCATAGGTTTTTATGATGACTAGAAACTTATTACAAAGTTTATTGTTCATCCTAACAAACAGTTGGTGCGACCATCACTGGGAAAACTGGGCTCAATTCACACTGACAGAAATTCGACAGCTGATGTGTTTGTGTCCCAACTGTGACCTTGTGGCTCCACTGTCTCTCAACTGCCCTCTAGAGGACACTGGTCCTACTCCTGTCCCCGCCCGTCCTTGTATCCTACCATGTCAGTGTGGTGGTGTAACAGGAGGAAGACAAGTCTGTGGATCTAAAGAGGGGAGGCGTTCTCTCCTCGTGCTCTCACGTCCCGTAGGAGGCGAGGTCCTCGCAGCTTTGGGTTACTTTGGCTTAACTCTTTCTCTTTCTCTCTCTGTCTACCTCTCTGTCCCGCTGGCTGATGCGTAGACATCGTGGGTACTGTGAGGCCAGATGAGAAGGCCATAATGACCTACGTGTCCTCCTTCTATCACGCCTTCTCTGGCGCACAAAAGGTGAGCTCCTCATGCTTTAGTCTCACATGAACACTTCTAAACCTCTGCCTCAAGAAAAATTATCCTTTTATAATTCTGAACACGATAGTTTCCAACAGGCTTTATGATTTAGAGGGTTATTCAGGACAGATCGGCCTTCTGGGTAATTTCATAAATATCAGGTAGTGTTAAAAATTGTGTGAAATCACAGGAATATTGTGAAATGTTTGAATATTTGAAGTTTAGTGTAAATAATAAATAAAGGTGATTACAGTTGTTAGTTGTATGGTCAAAGATGCTCCTCATTTTAGATTTTTTTCTTTTAGAGATTATTAAATGAGGACAATATGGAAAACCAGACTCGAATGCTTTCTGATGCTTCTGTTTCAATATTTAATATATAAACTGTGTTTCCTCTAAAACAAAACAGAAAGTATGGGCTGGACTTAAATTCCCACACTCATGTTTGTTCTGTTTTCTATTTGTGTAATATTGAAAGCCGTCGGGCTAAATGAACACCAGGCTTTTTATGGCGTCACATTTATATTTACCATAATCCAGAGAACAGTACAAACAGTGAAAAGTGTATTGATCCAGTGGAAAACAAACAGGATTCATTTTCCATTTTTGGTTCTAATAAAACCAGATATGAGATACAAAATTTGAGAGTAAATGTAAAATAAACTATTTGGGGGAAACACATGTTGACATCTTTCCAGTTTCTTTTCAGCTATTAACATTTTTCAATTCCAAATGTCATATTTCCCTGTTATATGATGTGATTTATATATGAAATGTGTTAGTTTAGACTTAAATATTTTTCTCATAACATAAAAAAAAGTATTCTCCAAAAGCAACACATACAACACAAAGAAATAATTAGATGTTTACTGTACAGAATCTATCCAACTTAAATCACCTTGTCAGAGTGTGTGAGCTGTTTTCTTCCATTTCATTTCCATTTCCAGTGGTACAGTAGTGTAATATCCTAGGCAGACCTACTGACGTGGACGACAGATCTCCATGAACCTGTAACTAGACGTGTGGACTGACTCCCGAGTTGTGACGGGAGACGCATGAAGCTTTAAAGCGCACACACACTTATTCTGGCACATTGAACTAACCACCAATAGCTGCAGCATGATTTACAGTATTGAGACACAATGACTATTCGTCCTTTTGCATTTTTTAATAACGCGTGTCTGAGTGTGTGTTTTAGGTTTATTCCAGTTCACTGCCTGTGTGTGATCTCAGGTTTAGTTACTAATAAAATGTGTAGCCACAGTGAATGCTCTCACTAAGCGTTGTACACCACGATGATGATCTTTTACTGTGAGTGCCGCTCATCACTCTGTTGCCTGATAGGCTGAGACGGCGGCAAATCGTATCTGCAAAGTGCTGGCTGTCAACCAGGAGAACGAACAAATGATGGAGGACTACGAGAAACTGGCCAGTGATGTGAGTTCATAGCATTCTGTTTCTATGTAGTTCTGTCTTGTTCCTAAGATCCAGTTGTATTTGCTCTGAACAAGAAAGAACTTGCATCATTGGTAAAGATCCTTACGTTAACTTTGACCCTGTGGTTGTTCTACCTGACTGGTTTCCTCCTTGTCTCCCTGACTGCCTTCAGCTGCTGGAATGGATCCGCCGCACAATCCCGTGGCTGGAGAACCGAAATCAAGAGAAGACTGTCAAAGATTTGCAGGCGAAACAGGAGGACTTTAGAGATTACCGCTGTGTCCACAAACCACCAAAGGTTTAAAAAACTTCTTAAATATGGCAGTAATTAAAGACATTTTATTTTTCTTAGCTGAATTCAAACAATCTGAGCCAATTTGTTTGATTTTGCCTTTAGGTCCAGGAGAAATGTCAGCTGGAGATCAGCTTCAACACTCTGCAGACCAAACTGAGACTCAGCAACAGGCCTGCCTTCATGCCATCAGAGGGACGCATGGTGTCTGTATGTATTCAGACTGAATATTTAAAAACTGTTGTTTCATTTAATTGTAAAACTACAGTATTTGATTTAGCAAATCGATTATAAACTCTGGTATATTTCAGTTTCTGTCTTTCTACTGGCTTGGGTAAAAATGCCTTTTTTTTGTCAAATAGAAAGGTCTTTTATTTGGTGTTCTTTTGGTCATAATATGTGATCCATCATCGGCTCAGAAACATTTTATTTAAATATTTAAGTTTTATTTTTTTCCATGTGCATAATACATGAAAACTCACAGGCAGCGAACACAGGTGTTTATACTGTTTTCTATAGTGAGGGTCAAATGCCAGTAACTGCTGCTCTTTGGTCTCAGGATATCAACGGAGCGTGGCACACTCTGGAAGGAGCAGAGAAGGGCTACGAGGAGTGGATTCTTAGTGAGATCAGACGTCTGGAGAGACTGGAACATCTGGCGGAGAAGTTCCACCAGAAGGCTGCCATCCATGAATCCTGGACTGATGGTATGTCAACGTCCTCTCTCGTCTCCCTCTCACACACATGCACACAGAAAGAACAACATTTTATATCTCCTGAGGTATGAAATGTTGACATATTTTCAGGTAAATTTCCAGGAATAAACCAAATGTGTGTGTCTGTGCAGGTAAGGAGGCCATGTTGACCCAGAAAGACTACGAGACTTCCACCCTGGCAGAGGTCAAGGCGTTGCTAAAGAAACACGAGGCCTTTGAGAGCGATCTGGCCGCCCATCAGGACAGAGTGGAGCAGATTGCCGCCATTGCACAGGAGCTCAAGTAAGAAGAGACAGAAGACATGGTGATATAAGCCAAGTTATCTGCCTGATTAGTTCTCATGTCAGCAAAGCCATTTGATTCCATCGAGCATCAAGATGTGTCGTGTCCTCTGTTTTCTATATTTATGCACATCACTCTTTTTCATCAGAATAAGCACTCATATTTATTCAATAAATATGAATGTAAACATTTCTTTACAAATGAAATTGAAATGCTCCATCCCCATAAACAAAACTAATGCTTAGAACTTAAGTCAACAAGCAGTGATATGTGTATAATTGATGATTAGACGTCAGCGCTGTCGATGCATCTTAGAAACAATTATTTTCAACACTCCTTAACCTGGTGCTAATGCAAGGTTATGTTCAGTTGCTCTGTTAGAGTCTGGGTTGATGTCTACAGCTGCCTGTACCTGTCGTGTCATCACCAAGCTGATGAAAGCACAGGATGATTTGTTAGTATGAGTATAAACTGATTTCCTCTGTCTGTGTGATTTCCAGTCAGCTGGATTACTACGACGCCGCCAACGTCAACGCTCGCTGTCAGAAGATCTGTGATCAATGGGACATCCTGGGAGCCCTCACCCACAGCCGCAAAGACTCTCTCGAGGTAAGATGCTGTCTCTGTGTGTGTGTGTGTGTGTGTGTGTGTGTGGTACTGAGGTGATCAGGTGACATATAAGATTGTAACTGATGCATCTCTTTCTAGTTCAGTCAAAGGTTGTAGTTTGATTTTAAAAAGTAGCCTCTATAAAACATCCAAACAAAAATAAAATGAGTCTTCCTTTACTTGATCAAATTCACTTTAAGAATGAGATATTTTTTCTTAAACTGAGATTATTTTTCTTGCTTGCTGAGATCATTGTTTTTAGGCTAAAAATAGAATCAATTTCCCAGAAATGTGGCCTATTTTACTTTCTTGGAAATCAATTTTTACAGTAAAGGAAATATCACATTAATCCTTGGAATAAAAAAAACACCCAACGTAGTCTTATAACAGCTCTAAAGGATTCACGTTTTGTTAATAAACTTATTTCCTTGTCTATCTTGTGAACAGAGGACAGAGAAGCAGCTGGAGTCGATAGATGAGCTTTACCTGGAATACGCCAAGAGGGCGGCGCCCTTCAACAACTGGATGGAGGGAGCAATGGAGGACCTGCAGGACATGTTCATCGTCCACAACATTGTGGAGATCCAGGTAACTGGAAATGTGGACTCTGTCGTTCATGGGTGGTTTACAACATACTACCGTTGTGTGGAGGTAAAAGCAAACATGTCTCCTCTCTCTCTCTCTCAGGATCTGATCACAGCCCACGAGCAGTTCAAGTCCACCCTGACCGAGGCTAACATGGAGCGGGAGGCCATCCAGTCCATCCAGGCCGAGGTGCAAAAGATCGCCCAGAGCAACGGCATCAAGCTGAGTGGATCAAACCCCTACACCACCATCACACCTGAGAGCATTGACAACAAGTGGGAAAGGGTAGGCTGCTGTGCTGAGCAGTATTTACCAACAGAGCTGCACTGATACAGTGACATGCTCAATGACTGACTGTACTACTATTGAGTGTTTCTAATCTGTGTGTGTGTGTGTTTGTTGTGTATAGGCAATGGCCATGGTGCCGCAGCGTGACAACGCCCTGCAGGAAGAGCTTAACAAGCAAAAGTCCAACGACACTCTGAGAGCCACGTTTGCCACTCAGGCCAACGCCGTCGGTGCTTACATCAAAGACAAAATGGAGGTAATGGTTACAGAGTTGATGGAATTTTGGAGCTGAGAAAATAATATTTTCAAGGAGTTCTGATTTTGCTTTTACTTATATTATTATTATTTTATTTATGTTTTACCATTTATAATCTCTGTGTGTATATCTATTGTCAAAAAAAGGGCTTTATTTGTCAAAAAAAATGGCTTTATTTTCAGGCTTTTGAATAATTCTTTAGAGTTGAGCTGTTTTGCTATAGTGATAGTTTTCATCCAGGCCAATCAAATTTTAACAAGAATAATGCTTAATATCTAATGATTTGACGATAAATAATAGTGAGGATTTGGAATCATTGATGCAGCGCTGTGTGAGGCTGATTTTCAAACATGACTGTCGTCGCCTGTTGACGCTCGACACCATTGTGTGCAGTCTTGCAGGGCTCAAGGTTTCCCTCTTTCATTCTGTGACTCTGTCACACTGCTGCGGCAGAGAGCACAATGATTTCATGATGTTGTGAGATTTTACTCCCAGCCATGATAGACGTACTCACTGCGTTACACTAGGTTTCTGCTCAACTCGCCTTGATATCTAATGTTTTTTCAGGCACAATTTCTGTGCCTGGAAAAAAGAATTCATGGGAAAACACTTTGACATCTTATCACACATGCTCACGCTGGAAACAGATGGCGTTTGCTGTGTGATAGCTTTGGTCACAGCGTCTTCTAAAGATTTCACACTGTGCTGCGTGTGAATGGTGCATCTGCGCGTCAGTAATACTGTGTGTTCGTGTCGGCAGGAGATTGGCAGGATATCCATCGAGATGAACGGCACCCTGGAGGACCAGCTGACCAACCTGAAGGAGTACCAGACCAGCATCATGTCATACATGCCTGAGATCAACAAGCTGGAAGGATACCACCAACTCATTCAGGAGGCTCTCATCTTCGACAACCAGTATACTAAATACACGATGGAGGTAACGCACAAAAACACTGATATTCTTCTTATTCCCTCATGATTTAATCCGTTTGTCGTAAAGCCCCATTGAAAATCATGGTATAAAATCTTCCTGTCCCTGCAGCACCTCCGTGTGGGCTGGGAGCAGCTTCTGACCACGATCGCTAGAACCATCAATGAGGTCGAGAACCAGATCCTGACGCGTGACGCCAAGGGCATCAGCCAGGAGCAGCTGTACGAGTACCGCGCCTCCTTCAACCACTTTGACAAGGTCAGGGGCCCGAGCTCCGAGCTCACAGCTTTTTCTTATGATACTGTTTCTTACTTTTCATACTCACTGTGTCACAGTAGTTGTGAATGTATATATGTCATAATCTATCACAGACTCACGCGTATTGTATACCAGTATACATGCTATATAACGTCGGCAATGGCACACCAGAAATAGAATTATATCACATACTAATATTTTATCCACAACATTACAGTGAATGTCAGTTATGAATGAATGAATGAATGTTTAGACGTTAACCGGCGGTGAGAGAGGAACCAGACGTGTGAGTATTGATCCTGGTGTTTAACACAGAGGAGCACATGGTGAGAACACTGTCACCGTTTCTGCAGAAGATGATGTAATATTATTATTAGCAGAGGACAGAGTACGTGAACACAGATGCTGTGGATTTCATTAACTGAGAGAGAAGAGAGTGAGAAAATGATGTTGGCGTTCAAATCTCAGAAAAATGACAAACTGTGTTCGTTGAGGTCAATTTGAAAGATGGTGAATTCAGTGAATCTGAAGTTACATTTTACTTCAGGTCGCTAATTAATAAAGGGATTATTTGCAAATGATCTACTTAAGTCACTGTTTATAAATCTGGTGCTTATTTTAGTGTCACCAAAACTTT